>NC_056729.1:415745139-416110139 GCF_019279795.1 Protopterus annectens
CAAATATCTAAAAACGCAAGGAAAAGGACCGACACTCGTGGTCCGCGGTTTCGGCCGAAACCGCGGTTAAGCCAACATGCAGTGTCTCGGTTTCGCTGAAACCGAGCAAGCGGTTCTTCCTTCACGCGAAAGCTTACCTTCTACCGAGGCCTCTTCCAACCTCGTAGAATCGGCTTCTGAAATCCCACCTGCTGTTGCAGTTTCACAGGAATTATCAGACACTATTGGATATTTCAACCCCTGCACGTGGAGCTGCTAGGCCACCTGCAGCCATGTCCATTAAGGCCTTTGCCAGGGCTAAAGCAGCTAAAGCTACTAAATCTGTGCCTGCTAAGACCCCCTCTCACAGGCCTAGCTCTAGTTCACAAATGCTTAGTTTAGCAGAGGATCTCATTTCTTTAATCCGAGGATCCCAACCTCAACCAGACAGGGCCTCTCACTCGCCTCCAGAGAAGAGGCCTAGAGCAGAGCCCCCTGAGCCAGTGTCTACAGATGATTCCTCTGATGATTCAAATGATACAGACCCTCCAGAGGCTCCTTACTCCCCTTATGAAGACTCTGATGCTGAAGAGTCCATCCCTTCTGCCTCTCCGCCTGAGGAATTTTCTTTTGAGGAAACCTTGCATGCTATGAGGGAACAATTTCAGTGGCAGGGCCAGGATTTTTCTGATTCCAGAAAAAGGCTTAGAACTTTTCTGCATTTACCACAACATAGGCCTTTAGCCATACCTCCAGTTCTGTCTGTTGTAGATGATGCATTTAATGATGCTTGTACTGCTCCTGATTCTCTACCTCTGGCCCCTGCTAAGCCCGATAGATACTACAGGGTCCCGGACACACATTACCACTTGTATAAGGCTCCTTTTGCAGATCCAGAGACTATCTCCCAAGGACCTAAGGCTGTAGCAGCTACCTCTGCCAAAAAAACCCTCCCCTCTGAAAGGGAATCCAGATCCTTAGAGAGATGGGGTAAAAAAGTTTACACTTCTGCTACTCTTTCAGCTAGGGCCTTGAACTGTCAATTTCACATGATACAGTATCAAGAATTTATGCTAGACCAGTTAACCAAAAAACTGTCCTCGGATGAAACAGTAGACAAAAATATGTGCAGGAAATGGTACATAACATTCAACAAGTCAGTAACCATTCCTTAAAATGCGGCTATGATGCACTGGAGGCTTCAGGCCTTACCAGACCATGTCAAATCAAAACTATTAGATGCTCCTATGGATAAGATCAATTTGTTTGGCTCTCCTGCACAACAAGTGCTGAAGAAGATGGAAGAGAAGGCAAAATCTGTCCAAACAGTGAAAGATTTCTTACAGGTCCAACCTCCGAGGTTTAGCAGGAATTGGCCCTCCAAGAATTGGTCCTTTCCAGACTCCTCCAGAACTCAGAGAGGCAGGAATAGGCGTTCGAGGCAGAAGCCAATCCAGGGGTGCCTACAGGGGACGCCAGTGGCAGAGCAACAACCAGCGAGGCACAGCCACAGACGCAGCCACCACCACAACTACAGGTCAATCGCAGTGACTTGGCTCTGGCACCGCCTACCAGGGAACAACTACAAGCACCCTTAGGCGGGAAGCTAGCTTTATTTTCAACAAACTGGCATTACATCACAAGAGACAAGTGGATTTTGCAGACAATAGACCAAGGTTACAGGTTTCACTTCCATACTCTACCAGGGAAGAGAGGAATGCCAAACCTACCTCCAAATCAAAAGACAGAAGCTCTAAAACAAATAACTCAATTATTAAGGATGAGAGCTGTAGAAAAGGTACCATCTATGGAGCAAAGAAAGGGATTTTACTCCAGACTCTTCCTGGTACCAAGAAAAGAGAGCAAATGGAGACCTGTTCTCGACCTGTCCGCTTTAAACACATTTCTCATTGTTCCAAAATTCAAAATGCTGACTCTACAGCAGCTTCTTCCCATGCTGGGCAAGGAGTCTTGGCTGGTAACTCTAGATCTCAAGGAGGCATACCTGCACGTCCCCATACGACCAAATTGCAGAAGATACCTCAGATTTCATGCAGGATCAGAGCATTATCAATTCTCAGTATTGCCCTTTGGCTTATCTACTGCGCCCAGAGTGTTCACGAAATGCCTGGCATCAGTAATTGCTCATTGCAGGGAATCCAAATCTACCCTTACCTGGACGACTGCCTGATACAAGCGGACAACAAAAACAAGCTAGCAGAAGACTTGCAAAGGGTCATTTACCTGCTACAAGCCCTGGGATATACAGTCAATATAAAAAAGTCAAGGCTGATACCATCCCAAAGGATAACCTTTTTGGGTGCAGAGCTAGACACATCAAAACAAATGGCATTCCTAACAGTAGAAAAACAGAAGCAACTACCTCTCTACTTTTTGGCATTAACAAAACAGGACCAGCTAACAGCAAGAAAAGTCCTGCAAGCCTTGGGCTTCATGGCATCCTGCATAATATTGGTTCCACATGCCAGACTGCATATGAGAAAATTACAGTGGTACCTAAGGAATTTATGGTCTCAACACCAGCACAGCCTAGAAACTCAAATTCCAATAATTCCATGCCTGAAACAAGAATTCCTATGGTGGGCTCAGGCCTGTCAGGCAAACACAGGATTGCCCTTCCACAACACTCATCCAAGCCAAACCATCACGACGGACGCCTCAGACCTCGGTTGGGGGGCCCACATGCTGGACAAGTGCATTCAAGGTTTATGGACTTCAGACCAGCTGCACCTACACATAAACCTAAAGGAAATGCTGCCAGTAAAACTGGCAATTCAGACATTCAGACCATTTCTACGACAAGGCCAATTGATGATAAGGACAGACAACACCACAGTTATGTGGTACATCAACAAACAGGGAGGCACACATTCGTACCCTCTATGCCGGATGGCACTGGACCTCTGGAATGTGGCCCTGAGCTACAACATACAGTTACAAGCAGTTTTTGTACCAGGAAAAGAAAACATTCTAGCAGACAGATTAAGCAGGACTACCACGGATGCCCAGAAATGGATGCTGCATCCGGACATCTTCAAAACCATTACAAGAAAATGGGGACTCCCAGAAATAGACTTATTTGCATCCCCACACAATCACCAGCTACAGAATTTCTGCACAAGGACGTACCACCCACTTGCTTGGAAGGTGGACTCCCTCTCTTTCAGCTGGAAAAACCTGGCAGCATATGCATTCCCACCACTTCCTTTGATGCACAAGGTGTTATTGAAGATCAAAGAGGAGCGTCCAAGGATCATTCTGATAGCTCCAGACTGGCCAACACAACATTGGTACCCATTACTGAGGAGCATGTCTCGGGAACAAATGTGGCCCTTACCCCTGGTGCCATTGCTGTTAACACAGAACAACTACAACATCCTGCATCCAAACCTGAAAACGCTGCAGCTGACTGCCTGGAGCATTGCATAAGGCCAACTAACCCAAATTTATCCCAAAGGGTTAAAGACATTATCCTGGAGGCTCGCAGACCCTCAACAAGGAAAAATTATTCGGCTAAATGGAAAAGATACCTCATTTGGAGTACTACAAAAGGAGAAGATGTGTCACTGGTAAATATAGCCAACATCCTGGAATACTTGGCAGACCTCTTTCACAAAGGCCTGTCCTATTCTTCCATTAAGATTCATGCATCAGCTATTTCAGCAGAATACGACTTGGATCCGCCAGTCTTCTCACATCCCCTACTCAGGCAGTTTCTCAGAGGAATTAAAAATGTAAAACCTCCTAGGAAACCACCATTACCAGCATGGGACTTGAACTTTGTGCTAGAAAAATTGACACTCCCTCCTTTCGTACCAGCAGCAACAGCAGAATTACAATATTTATCATGGAAAACTGCTTTCCTACTGGCAATCACTTCAGCAAGAAGGGTATCTGAGCTACAGGCATTAATGGCAGTACAACCCTTCCTGATCTTCCATCAAGATAGAGTGTCCATGAGAACAAATCCTATTTTTATGCCTAAGGTGGTCTCCAGAGTATCTTTAAATCAGGCTATCCACCTACCTACATTCTTCCCCAACCCACAGAACAGGGGAGAAAGACTGTTGCATACCTTGGATGTACATAGACAATTACGCTACTACCTGGACAGGACCAAGGGCAATAGAAAAACTGACCAGCTTCTGGTAGCATATGCAACATGAATGGAAGGAAAAGCAATTTCAAAACAGACTATTTCAAAGTGGATAGGAAATTGTATCAGATTTTGTTACTCCTACCATGGAAAGAAAACTCCAGAAAACATCAGGCCTCACTCTACAAGGGCTACAGCCACTACCACAGCTTTCCTCACGAGGAGTGGCTACCAAGGACATTTTAGAGGCTGCTACTTGGAGCTCCGTGCATACATTTGCCAAGCATTATAATTTACCTTTATACTCTAGATCCTGAGCAGGTTTTGCCACTGCTGTTTTGCAAGGGATCTTAACTACACCATAACTTCCTTTTTCCTCCTCCCCCAGTTTGGCTATGGTATTCTACCCATTTGTAAGGACTGCAGATGCATCCTTGAAGGACATAGTACAGTTTTGTACCTACCATAAATGTAGATGTCCGATAGGAATGCATCTGCAGTCAGGATTACCCTCCCACCTTTCCCCTCTGTGGTACTCCTAGGGTATTTGCCCATCTTATAGCTAGCTGGGGGAATCTATTATGGTGTATTTGTTTGTATATATGTACATACATGCTTATTTTTTGTGTCTGCTCTCTACTATTTGGAATCATTGGCATTTATCCAAATTTAGCCTTCCTAGAGGGCACCTGGCATCTGGGGCAAGAAAGACTGAGGAAGATGGCGTCGGCTGATGCCTTTATACCCGAATAACTGCAGCTATGACGTCGGGTGAAGTGCGACACCAGCCGAGGCCAGACCCAGACTTTGGAATCCGGCCGACCGAAGGGCTGCCTGACGACAGGACAACCCATTTGTAAGGACTGCAGATGCATTCCTATCGGACATCTACATTTATGGTAGGTACAAAACTGTACTTTCTCATTACATACTGCAAGTATGGTTTACAAGTTGTAGCTGGTCTTAGAACTATGATTCTAGTATTTATACATCTCACATTAACTTTTTATTTTACAGCATTGACTCAAACACTTTCTTCAGACAAAAAAATGCTTATACCCAGTTTTTCATTTCTGGGTGTTAATACAGTCCTTAACATGGATTTCACTTGTCTTTGGTATTACATTTAAATGTCATCATGACTCCAGTGTATTATTTGATTTTGCTCTGAAGAGGAAAAAAATCTCCAGAATTTATCCATGATTTAAAATATTGTGTAAACTTCATATATATGCATTTTATATTTTAAACACTAAGAGTCTATCCTGACCTTGTGCAAGTCTGTTTAGTAAAGAAAGCCTTTGACAGCCTTATTGCCAAATCTTGTGCTTCTCCATCTCCTGTTTAGTTTAATAATCCCATGTCAAAAATTGTCATCTTATTGTAAACAATCCACATTGTTTTGCTTGACATGTGTTCTGTCTTTATCACCTTTATTCCTCTTTCGTAATTAGTCACATCTTACTTTCCTTCGCTCAACCTCTGTTCTATTGACCACAGTCAGCTTCTGCCTTGTCAGTTTGATTGCTCTTGCATTTAGCCCTGCATAACAAAAAATGGCATAATATTGACATAAGAATTGATTAATTTTAAATATCTTTATTAAACTTAGCATTTTTTTAAAAGTTGACTTAGGTACATGTAATAGAAAACAAGCTGTAGCATTTCCACTCCTAACATCACATAAATTGTTTAAGTCCTGCCCTCCTCTAACCTCACTCCTACTCCTGAACATTATCCTACATGTATTTTTCCACACATCCCATTCATTTCTATCTAATTTGCTTCTTCCTTTTTCTTAAATATCCCTCTTACAGTTCTTTCATCTTTTACAATATTCAGTACTTCAAATACAGTTGGCTTAGATTTTGATTCCTGTTTTCTAGTAATTGTTTTATTGGCCTCCAGTAGCATTGAACTTAGTAAGGCCTTACTGTGTCTAGACAATTGAGATCTTGTGTCCCAGCTCAAAATAATGATTTACTTAGTTGCAGCCATACCCCCCCTCGACATTTCCATTTTTAGACATATTTTGAATCATCACTTAAGACATATAGTGGATATAAAAAGTGTACACATCACTGTTAAAATGCCAGGTTTTTTGTGATATAAAAAAATGAGACCACAATAAATAATTTCAAAACTTTTCCTACCTTTAATGTGACTTTATAGCCTGTACAATTCATTTGAAAAATCTGTTAGGGGAAAAATTAAAAAAAAATAAAAACAGGGGTGTGTACACTTTTATATCCACTGTAGACACACACACATTGATAGGAAAGAAAACAAACACTATTAACATTTCACATTTTCATGCATTATATATGTGTTTTCTGTGGTTTACTATCAGTTGTGTGAATGACAAGCTGTAGGCATGTATGCTGCCGAAAATCAGATTATCGTTTGGACAATGTCAAGTGGATGGGGTAGTCAAACACACTTATGTGAATGCAGTAGTGCAATCGCATAAAGGTGTTCAATAAACTGTACGGAGATTGCGGTACAGTGGGGATTGGAAATTCATCCATATCCCCACTGTAGTGCGATCTTGGAGTTGAAATATATTATTAGCAGGAGGTTGCGTGTATGCAGCCCCCACTGGGGAGGGGGATAGGGGGGCTTGCCCTCCCCTGCAAAAACGTGATATGTCATATAGGAGTTTGATTTACATCAGCTTCTGTACAGATATCACGTGATGTTTTCGGTGACCATGTCGACTCAAGTGTGTCGATCATTTGGGCCAGCATTGTATAACAGTCGAGATTCCGAGTTCAGTGGTTTACTTCGGTATTGTGAACAGAAAAATGTCTATAAACTGCTGTAACTGTGTAAATGTGTATATTTTAACAGTGGGAACTGGCACATAGAAGGTTAACTTGCAAAACTTCAAAAAAAATAGTAGAAATTAAATTGTTTTATAACTGCGCCATAAAAGATAGTGTAGAAAGGAGACAAGATGCCTAAAACTAGGGAGCCTTCTGTATTGTCTTTTGTGTTTTATTGTTTTATGTCTTCCAGCAGCTGCAAAGATCTAAGGGATATGTATTATCTGAAGTAGGTAACTTCATTTGATCATCAACCTGTGGGTATTGGATCCGACCTGGATCCGAGCCAGCAGCTTTCCAAGCTAGAGATCCGAGCTCCTCCGTTTACCCATAACACACTGCTACCTCCTTCCAATCCTCAGATCTAGTTTGCCGCGGCTTTGTCAAGCACGAGTTTCTCGAGCTCCTAGCGTTAGGCGATTTGTAAGTAGATTTTCCTCAAAATCTTTCATAGTTTTTGTGTGTGTGAATAGTATAATTTCTTAGTTTAAACCCCTGAGTTTTACCGTTCCCTTGTAGTTTAAAGCCTGGTAGACCCCCTTTTCCCTTAGGTGTTTGTGTGGGCGCGTGTGTGTTTTTTACTTCAGAAATCATGGCCGAGGCCCCAAAGGCCATCTTTTCTAAGTGCACGGAGTGTGGCCATAAGCTTTCTCAATGGATGGCCACACTCAGTGCGTCCTCTGCCTGGGGTACCGCATTTGTCATCGAGCTGCCAAATTTGCACAGCCTTTAACCCCCGAGCCCTGAGGGATAGGAGGAATAAGCTGATTCTGGCGGGTCACCTACCCGTGAAGTCGGCTTCCTCCTCCTCTCCCTCGGTGGCTACAGCCGCAGCTGCTCAGCCTGCTGTCCCCTCTCACCTGGCTGGGACTCAACCTCCCACTTCTTCCCAGAGAGAGATGGACTCTAGAAAAGAGAGAGAGGAGAGAGAGAGAGGGGAGAAAGAGAGGCTTAGAAGCCACAAGTGGCGGGCCAACTCTGCCTCCTCAGCCCCGGCTGCCAAGCTGCTCTCCTCACCCCAGAAGGTCTCCGGGCCTTCCTCCTCTCAGCTCCATTCTCCACGCTTCACACCAGAGCCAGAGGAGGAGACCTGACCATCTTCAAGGTCATTGCGGCGGCCCTCTCGGCCAGCTTTGGCGGCCTCCTCTAGGTCGACCCATAGCCTCTCCGACGCGGATATGGACCGGATGATGCGTCACTTTCTCCAAACCCAACTGCAGATGGGAGTGCTGCTGCCTCCCCCCCTCCGGGGGGGGGGTTCAGCCCCACTTTTTGCCCCAATAAGCTCCTTCTCTGATCCACTATCGGGTTTCGGAGCCTTCGGATCCGAGGAGTCTCGGAGTCAGGGAGTTGGCGCCAATGGTTATCGCTACCTTGACGCCGGCCATGCCTTTGAGTTTGTCGGATCCCCTTTCGGATCCGAGCTCTCGGGGCCGAGAGCCTTGCATCGGATCTGAGGGGGCCAGTGTGTCTTCGGCTCCGTTTCGGTCGGAGCACACTTCCCTCTCAGGTCCGAGTGCTTTGGCTCCGACGCCAGTCCCCGCGCCGGATCTGACGGTGTTAACCATGGAGCCCAGAGAGATTGGTTCACCCTCGGCTTTCGACGTGGTGGAGGGGGTCATCTCAAGAGATTTGAGACCCCCTGCTCTTTCTTCAGATTCCACCCCCACTCCCTTGCAGCTGGGCTTGTCTTCCATCATCCAGTCCCAGGGACAGCCTGTGTTGACGCCCCAGCCCGTTCCACTGGCGGAACACGACCCTGTTGGTGAGCCCTCCTCGGACAGTCCCACCGAGGAGGCCCCTCACAAACGTAAGTGTAAGAGGAGGCACTTGGACTCCCCTGAGTCCCTCACAGAGGACACCGATTTGGAGGAAGGGGAAGATTCCCCCAGGTCCCCCCCCCCCGAGGATGTCTCCTTTGGAGACATTATGGAAATGCTTCGCTTAAAGGGGGGTGGTCAGCCCAAAAGCCTTCCTCGGACGAGTCGGTGTTCCTGGAGGCGTTCAACGCAGGCCCGTCTATCTCTTGGGTGTCTCCTCTGGCCGACCCCCTGGTTGACCTCATCACTACCAGGGCTTGGAAGGAACCGGACACTGTAAAGCCAATCCCCAGGAGGCCAGATAGGATTCTTAGTCCCCCTGTGGATAGGATGGCTTGGAGTAAGGGTTCCCTGGTAGATGCCATGGTGGTGGCGGCAGCCACCAAGAAGCAACTTGCCCAGGATAGTTCCTCGATCCATCCCCCTGATAAGGAGTCTCAGACGATGGATTGTATCGGGAAGCAGATGTTTGCTTCAGCTACCTTTTCCATAAGGGTGCTGAATTATTTGGCCCTTATAATTAGACTTCAGCGGGATCTGGTGAAAGTATACGCTGAGTCTCCCGAGTCCATGTTGGCCAAGGACAAATGGACTTTCTCGGCTCACATAGCCACTCTGAAATCTGTTTCAAACATGTCTATGCGACTACTTTCCCATGCCATGGAGGGGGCCGCTAGAGCCAGCTGGTCCGGCATCACCTTAAGGCGTCACGCCTGGCTCCGACTTTGTGACTTTACGGAACCTTTCAAGGTGTCCTTCGCAAATGCACCCTTCGGTTCTACCTTGTTTGGGAAGACTGTCCACGACACATTGGTTCAGAGCGAGAAAGACTGGAAGACGCTGTCTGCCGTCGGACTCTGCTTCTCGGCTCCTCAAAGGTCTTTTTCCAGGAACCAGAGAAGACAAAAGAAGATGTGGTTCCGGAAGTCTCGGCAGTCCCGTTACGCTCCGGACCCTTCATCCTTCAGAGGCAGAGGGGGACAAGGTGGATGCCGGCCCAGAGGCAGAGGGGGACCGAAAAATTTTGGGTCGTGGGAACCTTTTTCTGACCAACCCACGTAGCAGCCCTGAGGGGGTTGCCCGACTGCTCCTCTCTGGAGGCAGTCGAGGGGGGCGATTTTCGAAGCACTTGGCCCAATGGGGAGTCCATCACAACAGATCGCTGGGTGCTTCGAATAATATCCAGAGGTTACTCAGTCCCTTTCATAAACCTGCCTCCTCAGTCGAGGCGCCTCCCCGATGTACCACTCAGTCAAAGGGAGGCTGCAGCTTTAGAGGTAAAAAAGCTGCTAGAAAAAAGATCCATCCAGCACATCCCCCCCAGGCCAATCCGGATTAGGCAATTACTCCAGGTTCTTTTTAGTGCCAAAGAAGACGGGGGACTTGAGGCCGATTCTTGACCTTTCAGCAATGAACCTTTTCATTGCCAAGGAGAAATTCCGGATGGTCACACTTCAATCCATTCTGCCCCTGCTGCAGGAGAAGGACTGGATGTGCTCCATAGACCTCAAGGATGCGTACTATCACATTCTCATGGACAGGCAATCCAGGAGGTTCCTCCGCTTTCGGCTAGGGGCCAGTCATTACCAGTTCAGGGTCCTACCCTTCGGCCTCACCACAGCCCCCAGGGTGTTCACCAAGGTCATGGCAGTTGTAGCGGCCCACCTGAGACTTCAGGGAATACAGGTTTTTCCTTACCTAGATGACTGGCTCCTTACCGCCCCCACCTGGCATCTACTCTGCTTAGCCAGGGATTGCTTCCTACTTCTAGTGTCCCAATTGAGGATCACCATAAACTTGAAGAAGTCATCCCTTCAACCAGTTCAAGTCTTGGAGTTCATAGGGGCCAGAATAGACACGCTTCAGACCAAGGCCTTCTTGACATCAGACAGACTTCGCAGTTTGACCTTGCACGTTTTATCCCTTCTTCAGTCACCTGCCCTGTCAGCAGAGTTAGTCCTGAGAGCTTTAAGGTCCATGGCAGCAGCAATCAATCTTGTGCCCTTAGCTCGCTTGCACATGAGGGTTCTCCAGTGGACTTTTCAGGTTCAGTGGTCCATCCTTCACCACCTGTTGGACTTACCGATTCCACTCAGCAGAGTTTGCAGAAATTCCCTCATGTGGTGGCTCCAATCTCGAGAGCTTTGGGAATGACGACCGTTTGTTATGCCGCAACCTCAAGCCACGGTGACCACGGACGCTTCTTGCTGTGGGGGGGAGGCATTACGTGGGCAGAACTGTCCAAGGTACGTGGACTCAGAGACCGTTCTGCATATCAATGTTCTGGAGATGAGGGCGGTGCTTCTAGCGTTGCAAGCCCTTTATGCCTTTCTCCCTCCAGGGACTATTGTGATTCAGTCAGACAACATGTCAGTGGTCTGGTACATCAACAAACGGGGGGGACCAGGTCTTACCCTCTTTGCCGAGAGGCCACGAGAGTTTGGGATTGGGCGATATCCACCAACCATTTTCTGTTAGCAACGCACATTCCGGGTTGGTCCAACATCCTAGCGGGCAAACTGAGTCGAACTATCCTCCCGCCTTACGAGTGGTCTCTGAATCCCTTAGTAGCAAAACAGATTTTCCAAAAGTGGGATCAGCCTTGCTGCGATCTCTTCGCGTCACCTTCCAATGCAAAGTGCAGTGAGTTCTTTACTCTAATTCCCCCTCCGGGGGAAAGCCCCAAAGATATGCTCTAGTTCATGCTTGGCCACCCGGTCTTCTTTATGCTTATCCTCCTCTTCCGTTGATAACAAAATTCTTACAGAAAACTCGTCGGTTGGGGAACAAGATTATCCTCATAGTCCCATTCTGGCCTAGTCAAGCCTGGTTCCCGTGTCTACGGTTTCATCTTATGGCTCCTGTCTGGATCTTGGATCCCATCCTGGATCTGTTATCTCATCCTTCGGGATTGAAGCCCCCAAATCTGGTCGATCTCAAGCTCTCAGCTTGGTTGATCCAGTTCCATCAGTTGCTAGGCCTCCCGGTATCTCGTCTGCAGTTAGATCTATCCTGGTAGCGGTGCATAAGCCTTCTACCAGGAAGGTTTACAACAGTAAATGGAAGCGGTTTTCCATTTGGGCGTCTCATAGGAATTTGGACCCTTTCACTGCTCCCATCCCAGCAGTGCTCAATTTCGTATCTTATATTTTTCAGCAAGGGGTCAGTTCTTCTACTGTAAAGTTTCAAATGGCTGCCATCTCCCATTTTCACATTGGAGACTATCTCAGTTCCCTCACTTCCACCAAGATTTGCAAGACCTTTCTGAAAGGTACGTTTCTTTTGAGACCTCCTATTAGGAACCCCATCCCTCCATGGGATCTAACTTTGGTCCTTCAGGCTCTGACTGGACCTCCTTTTGAACCTGCAGCTTCTGTTGATTTGAAATTCTTGTTCTGGAAAACTGCCTTTTTGGTTGCTATTACCTCAGCTAGAAGGGTGTCGGAGCTTCAAGCCCTCTGTATTAAAGCCCTGTATCTTGTTTTCCATAAGGACAGGGTCTCCCTCAGGACTAACCCATCTTTTCTACCTAAAGTGGCCTCCGAGGCGAACATTAATCAGTCCATGAATCTCCCAGTTTTTTCCCCTATCAAACAAAGGGGAGTACAAACTTCATTTGTTAGATGTTCATAGACAGTTAAGTTTTTATTTCCACAGAACAGCTGCCTTCCGCAAGTCTGATCAGCTCTTTGTTTCCTTTGCAAAACCCTTCTTGGTTAAGCCTGTGTCGAAGGTGACTCTGGCCAGATGGATTTCGAATTGCATTCTACTCACATACAAACTATCTGGCCTGCCAGAGCCTACAGGGGTTCATGCTCATTCTACCCGCTCTATGGCTACATCTGCTGCATTCTGGTCAAGAGTTCCCTTGGATGACATTTGCTTTGCGGTTACTTGGGCATCCTCTCATACCTTTATCTCTCACTATAAATTGGATTTAGTGTCTAGAGGAAGGGCAGCTTTTGGCTCTGCAGTGCTCCGAAATATCCTTCCTTGAGGACCTCTCAAGTTTTTTGGTAGCTTGGGACTCTGTCCCACAGGTTGATGATCAAATGAAGTTACCTACTTCAGATAAAGAAGTTATGTACACACCATAACGTTCCATCTGAGTAGGTAACTTCATTTGTCAGCAACCAACCCTCCCTCCTTCCCCCTAACCTGGTTCTTTGATTACCTGAACACTAGGATGGTTTTTCAGGTCATTTGTTAATCCTTAGGTTAGGATTCTTTAGGTTGTTGTTTTGTCGTCGTGAGATTATATAGATGGGCAAATGCGATCTGAGGATTGGAAGGAGGTAGCAGGGTGTTATGGGTAAGGGGGAGGAGCTTGGAGCTCGGATCTCTAGCTTGGAAAGCTGCCGGCTCGGATCCAGGTCGGATCCGATACCCACAGGTTGCTGACAAATGAAGTTACCTACTCAGATGGAACGTTATGGTGAGTACATAACTTCTTTTTTCACAGGTAGATGCTAAAGGCTGGCAGTTTCTAGCAGTGGAGGTTTAGCTTAGGAACTAAATTCAGATGTCATCCTGCAAGCTAATCCAGCAGTAACATTTGAGATATTAATTTAAGAACTCTGAGTAGGAGTTCATTATGTATTTTGTCTTTGACCTCACAGCATCAGCTGGAAGACCCACTCACCACATCTGTCTTGCCTGGCCCTGTAAATAAGTTAACTAGGCTACAGTAATTTCTCTTAGATACAGACAGGAATATAGTGAAGTATAGCTTAGATGCTTTCTTTATTTGAGACTGTCCTGCAGTGTAGTTTTAAGTATTTCCTGTGATTTTGAACTCTGATGTAACTGTGAGTATTTACTTGTTCTTTTATTATTTATTATTAAATATATTTAAACCTTTCATTGTGGCTGATATTTATGAAACATATTTAAGTTCTGAGAGTACTTGCATATTTATTTGGTGACACTGTAGGCCACTGGAGAAAGAGGGATAAACTAGACCTAGACTGACTGGTCTCTATGTGCTGTTAAGGGAAATTGCACTTGATGCAGAGAGCTGCATCTGGAAATACTGTGTTTTGTAGTTATAGGTTCATAGGTTGTTACTCGGCTATCGGCCCTAGGGCCTATGCAAGCCTATCCATAACAATTCCCTGGATATTTCTTCCCACAATATTTACTTCTCTGGGCCCCTGTCTAGCAGGGCGACTGACATGATCCCTTGGGTGAATTTCCTGTCTCCCATCCAATCATCAAGGTTCCTTTTGAAGAGGGCCAATGAGGCACTCTGCTTAACATGTATGGGCAGTCTATTCCAGATAAAGGGGAGTCTCTGGGTCAGGAACCTATCCCTCCAGCATGTTTTGTTCATTGTGATGACAAGGTTTAGATCCCTGGAGCGTGTGGCTCTGAGGGATTGGGATTTCTTTAAGTGGAGCATGTCCAACAGCTCTGGGTTTGACATGTCCTTGTATGGTAAGCAGAGATTGCCTCTGAGTATACGATATGCCACAGAGTATAGGTGGAGTTTTTTTAGACTGTCAGCATATGGCATCTGCTTTAGGCCTGTGATTCTTTTAGTGAGGTATTTCTGTGGCCTTTCCAGCTGTTAGTTCCAGCTGTTGCAGATGTCTTGTGAGGTACATACCAAACGGAGCATTAAACTGTATAATGGGTCTAATGAGGGATGAGTATAGTGGGACAATTACCTCTTTTTTCTGGATGAAAAGCCCTTAGTGATGAGGTGTGCCACATAGAAGGATTTCCTGACTGTTGTGGCAATGTGGTTATCGAAAGCGAGACCACTGTCCACCTGTGTCCCTAAGTCTCTCATCACACTTTCGATGTTTAGTGTCCTGCCACCTATGTGTAATTCATGGGTACATGTTTTTTTCCAAAGGGGATAACTATATATTTCTTGGCATTAAGCTTGAGCCCATGGCTCTGGCACCAGGCATCTGTTTCTGTAAGGCCCTTTTGTAGAATATCCACATCATTTGGGGATTCAATAATGGCTCCCAGTTTGCAGTCATTTGCAAACTTTGTTGGCCAGAGTACCTTAGTGATGGCCTGTACTTCAGAGAAGTAGATGCCAAACAAGAGTGGTCCCAGGACTGAACCCTGAGGTACTCCACTTGTCACTTGTTTGGAGCTGGATTTAGAGTTGGCTACTTTTGCAGTCTGGGTTCTGTCAGTAAGCCAGGTGGCAACCCATTGAGTGACGTAGGGATTTATGCCCAGCTTAGTAGGTTTATCTATGATTCCAGAGTGGGGGATGGTGTTGAAGGCCTTGGCGAGGTCCAGATAGGCTGTGTGGACCACCTTACCCTCGTCCACAGCTCTGGAGACTGATTCGAAGAAGTCAGTCAGATTCAGGAAACAAGATCGGCCCTTCACAAACCCAAACTGGGTGGGGTCCAGTGTTTGAAGGTTGCCAATGTCTTTGTAAGTTCCATGATAATGCGTTCCATGCCCTTGCAGATCATGCTTGTCAGACTGATGGGATGGTAGTTCCCAGGATCCAAGGCAGATCCTCCCTTGTGGAGCGGGATAACTGTAGCTGTGCGCCACTCAGTGGGCACGAAGCCTGAGGAGAGGCTATGATTAAACATGACACTTAGGTGAGGTGCCAGCTCATTTTGTAGTTCATGTAGTACACAGCCTGGGATGTCATCTGGTCCCATGGATTCTGTATTCTTAGCTTTGGAGAGTGCGGTTTCTACCTGTGTGGCCGTGATTATTGGAATTTGGCAATCTTTTGGTATTGAGATGAGCCCTTTACGGGGTGAGAGGGGGGTGAAGTTGGCACTAAATCGATCTGCCAGGTTATTGGCAATATCCTTGGGATCAGTATATTTAATGTCATTCTGTTTTAGCTCAGAGCAGATCTGTGCTTTGCCATTTAGATTCTTGACATAACTATAGAATGCCTTGTGGTTGTCTTTGGAATCTTTGGCAATTTTATTTTCGTAACTAGCTTTTGATGATTTTATGAGGGATCTCAGCTTCTTACTGATGCTATTGAGGGAGTTTTTTTGCATCCTGGGATTTTCCTCTTTTCTGCAACAGTTTCTTCCTTCTGTTGTATAGTTTGTTTATAGCAGGGGACCACCAGATTGGCTTCCTTTTTTTGGAGAAGAGCATCTTGGTTCTATTTGTGATGGCACGATTCATGCACGAGTGGATGTGCTCTTACAGTGCCTTAGTGTAGGATTCTGCAGTCGAACTTCCAGATCCCATCTGCGTGGGTGTTGTGAAGTTTATCACTTCTGACTTCAGTAGCATGAAGTTGGCTTTGGAGAAGTTTTTTAAGGAGGTTTCCTTACTAGGGGGTGGGGGTGGGATGTTGATGTCAAAGGTGATTTGCTTATGGTCAGACCTGACCAATGAGGGGGTGACCACTGGTGTGGAGCATCTATCTCCCATGTTGGTAATGACCAGGTCTAGGATATTGGAGCCCCTGGTGGGACAATGGATTAGTTGATCCAGGGCATTGGAATTTATGAATTCCAAGAACCGTTGGGAAAAGGAGCTGGTACCCGAGTAGTTTTCCCAATTAATGGCAGGGTAGTTGAAATCACCCAGTATTAGGGTGTTTGGTTGTATCTTAATATTTTCCAGTATGTTTAGAAAGGTGTAGTGAGAATCTTGGGGCATGGTGGGGGATCTGTAGCAAGCTACAATTTAGATTGCAGTCTTACCTAGTGTTAGTTGCACCTGGAGAATTTCAGATGCATTGTGTTGGGCAACTAGCCTGGAGGTGTGAATATCCTTGGTGAATATGGACACTCCACCACCTTTAGTCTTTCGGTCTTTGTTTTGTGTCCGAAAAGTGTGGTAAGAATTGTAGCCTGATATTGCAGGGGTACTCTCTGGAGCCTTGAACCAGGTCTCCGTTACTGCACATATATCAGTGTTCTCCTTGTCATCCTCCCAGTGTGTACATCCCCCACTGTTGTCAGTGGTGAGGATTGAGACTCCTTGATTACTGGGCCAGTAGTGGGACGTCACATATTTATTGGTTGGCAAAGGTGGGATATGCACACATTAGGATTCATTGGTGTGGATATTGAATTCCTGTAGCCTGTAAACAGTGGTCACTAAAGAAGGTGTTCAGCCACACAGTGAAGACAGAGTTTCACATCACAGTAGTTTTATTTATTTTTGGTTAGCTTAGTTAGTCAGGGAGAGCATGCAAGGGTGTCAGCAGAGGAGTATGGCAAGCTAACAAGGAGCCAGTTGGCTAAGATGTGCCAAGAGAAAGGACTGGTGCCAACCTGACTAAAGCAGAGATGATTGCAGCCTTAGTCACAGGTATATCACAGACCAACAACCAGGAGGGCAACTAGACTGGCCATGGGGATGTGCAACATTCAGACAATGGACAGTTCAGCCTTTCCACAGAGGACTGAAAATTCCATCTGAAGCTACAGATTTGAACTGGAGGCCAAACGTTTGGAAATAGAAGCAGCATAGAGACTGAGAGATCTGGAAGATGAGGAGATTGAGAGGCAGAGGCAACATGAAAAGGAAATGCTGACTGTTCGCCAGAGTCATGGAGGTAATGAGGAAGGGAGTAACTGAACCCTAGAAGCAACAAAGGTCAGTAAATTTCTTCTGCAATTTACAGAGGGGGATAATGTTGTTAGTTTCATTCATATGTTGAAAGGGTATGTAAACAGTATAACGTTGACCAAGGGCTCTGGATACTGTTCCTGACCTCCTTACTCCATGGTAAAGCTGTAACTGCTATTTCTAAATTGTCCGATACTGATTGCTTAAATTATACTACTGTTAAAACTTGTCTGTTAGACTGTTTTAAGTTAACACCTGAACCTTATAGGAAAAAGTTTCATGAGCATAGATGCAAGGCAGATGAAAGTGTGTGTGAATATATTGCTGAACTAAGCACTTATTTTCATAGGTAGGTGAGTGGGTGTTAGGTCACCACTTTTGAAGGGCTGGCAGACCTTCTGGTGAGGGAATAAGCCTTTAGCACTCTGCCTGAGGACATGAGAATCTGGTCAGCAGATAGGTAATGCAATACTGCCGTTGCGTTGGGGAAGAATCGGGACCTGTAACTACCAAGCAGGGCATCATTGCACAGGAAAGGGATACCCAGTGCTGCTCATGGGTCTAAGGGACCCCATGGTGGGCAGTCTAAACTACCCCAACAGAGTCCGACAATAGCAGGGGATGCCACTAGTCCAAGTACACATCCAGGACCAAGGGTTAAATGTTTTAAATGCAACCCAGTGGGGCCATGTAGCATATAGATGCCCACGGAGGCAAGGTGGGGAACGAAAGGTGGGAGAGCCAGTAAGTTGGAAAGACAGTAAGTTGGAAAGATAGAATGCCAGCAGTAAGTTGTCTGGAGACAACAAGGGTACCAAAGTACCACAAGAGGTTATATCCTATCTTAGTAAATGGGAAACCGGCCACTGCTAAGAGAGAGACAGTTTCTAACGTAATTAACGACTGGTTCACAAAGCCCTGGTCTATTGCAGTCTTTGCACCAGCCCTTATAGTCATGGCTTTTACAGTGTACATTTTGAATACAGCCTCTAATGCTTTTTTAGGTTTTACTGGCCGTAGGCTGTTACTACAAGGTGTTGTTGCTTGCTGGCACTAAGTACTCATAGCTCACAGATTTATCTGGGCATTATAATGTCCGCAGTACATAGCATGTGGACAGCACACTGTAAACGGGTCAAGAAGTGAATGTGGTTAGACCATAGGTGTTTCTGGTCATTGCCAGTGACTGTTACTCATTGCATGCTTAATACATAGCTTTTGGGCATTGCGTGCATAATAGAGCTAAACAGCTGATTTCATTAGGTTTGCCCTCCTTCCGATGATAACTTCTGCATGTGTTTCGGTATTTAGTGCGTGGCCTGCTTGTTTGTATTGTTGCAGCTTGCTAGTGGTGTTACTGCTGCCTTGTTAATGTTGTGTACTGGCTAAGCAGCTGCTGTTAGCTTAAAAACAGTATTTGCCTCTTTCTCTTTACCGAACCTTGTGTAACCGGTAATTCCGGTTTAATTCTATAAAATACAACTGATATCTGCTCGTACACTAGTGTGGTGCTACAGGACAGCTAATTACCTTGGCGTCCTCCAAAGTGTACATGATTGAATGCATACCTTTTCAGGGTATTTAACTTCCTCCAAGGTGTAAATAATTTACTGCATATTGTACATTTGCCACTGAATGTTATGTAACCGGTAAAACAGGTTGGTTTCATAACGGTTGAACTGCTATCCGCTCGTACATGAACACTGCTACAGTAGGACTGTGTTTTCATTACATTACCTCCAGAAGTGTAAATGTTCTTGCTGCCAATGTTTATTGTAGTCATCTACCTGTCTACTAACATGGATACCTCTGCTTCAAATGCATAATTTGATCTGTCCCTCCCTGCCTCTAGTGTCTGCATGCTCTCACTTCCACTACAAACCCATCACTAGGTTACCCGCCATTTATCTACACAGACCCATTCTATTTTTTTCTCCTATGCTAGCATTACATATAGATATTTTATTTGTAAAGTCTTACCTATCTGTTCCTTTTCTCTACAGCTCAAGTACAGCCCATGTGTCTCCCTCTATTCTACTAAAATCCAGGCGTCCAGCCTCTGAATTGTACCACGTAAAAGGAGATTCTACAGTGCTTCCTACCCACATCAGCCTATCCACTATCCAGGATTTTTCAAAGTGTATGTAACCCTGTATTATTAACTACTGTCCCTGTAAAGCTTTGTCATATTACTGTAATATTTTACCGAGCGTTCGCTTGCTAGCAGCCTAATACAGCCATATACTCTCCTAAAGTCTCCTATCCCATTCCCTAGTCTGCCCTTCCTTATCCTATAGCTTGCTCTTAGTCTAGCCACTAGTTGGCAGCACACTCCCTTGCTTGGCCCTTCACCGAAGTTAACATTTCTTGCACCCCATTACTAGTGTATCACATAGTTCAAGCCTAACCAAAGTTAGCTTACACCTCTGTCTCTTCAGGGCACCCAGTGTGAAGTACCTTACTCCAGTGACTTCTTGCTTATCTCTCTATTTAAATACATAAGGCTCCATCTCCTTCCCCTGTTGCCTTACTTGCCTTCTAACTGCTCCCTGCTCACTGATTGTTTCTTGCTGGCTTCTTTCGTCTCCTTTGGCTTTACCCGCTCAATTCGCCCTACGGCCTCACTTCTACCCTGCCCCCAATTCTCACCCGCCCCCACTGCTCCTACATGTATTGTAGCTTCAAGTCCCCTCTTCTTCCAGTCAACCAATCCAGTTGCATCTCATTATCCCCTTCCTTTCAGTTCCTCCAATACTTAATCACCCCACCCCATTCCAATCCATAAGGTCCCTTAGTCATTACTATACTCCACCCTGTTACCGTCTCATAGCCCCCTGTAATCCTGCTTCATCCTTCACACATACGTTCCAACCATCTATGTATATCTAAATCATACCATGCCTCCTCCACTGTCTCAAATCCTTCTCGCTCTCACCATACTTCTAATTCCTGTATACCATACTACCTCTTATTCTTCTCACAAACTACCCCCTTCTTTCCTATCCCCCACCATCTCCACCAACTCACATCCTCACCCCTCCAGATCCCACTTTCACAACATATCCTCCTCTCTACTTCAACCAAACCCACTTCACTACATCAAGCTAAAACTTTTTTCCCTCCCCAATAAAATGCCAAATACGTAAAGCTATATTACACCTCCTACAAAACTCAAGGAATAAACCTAAACCCCTGCTCCCATTTCCTTTTAACTGCCTATGCTTAGCAGGTGACATACACCCCAACCCAGGCCCTACTACCAGCAACATTCCAACTCCCTTTACTGCTACCAATATTACCAACCCTAAATGTCTCAAACTTCTGACCATCAGTGCCCAGAGCCTAAAAAACAGAATAGCCCACTTCCATGCCTGGATGTACCATACCCTTCCTGACATAGTAGCTGTCTCAGAGACATGGCAAATACCCAATATTTCCGACTCTGAAGTCCTTCACTCTGGATTTTAAGTTCTCAGATATGACCGCCTAAATAGGAAAGGGGGAGGAATAGACTTAATCTACTCTAGCCTATTCTCCCTCATTCCCTACCATAACCCTATTCCTCAATTCAACAACGCCAAACTAGTCATAAGAATACTCAAAATAAGTAACTATAAAAGCATTTGTGTTAAAGCACTCTACATCCCCCCCCCCCCCCCCGGAAATAATACTTCTACACTCGAAGACATTCTACTATGGGCCGCAACCAATATTAAGCTTGAGACATACATCCTAGGAGATGTAAACATTGACTGGAACAAAATTAATAACAGTAATCCCACTATCTCAATCAACCTATTCAATTTCAGTCAACTTACAAATACCATTACCAGACCCAATAAAAACAACCCCCAGGCTCCATACTTGACTGGATCCTAGTCTCTCACCCAAATAAAATCTCCCATAGTGGCACCTTACCAGACTCCATTAGTGACCACTTGCCAGCTTTCATCCATAGAGGAACCCCCACCACTCCTCACCAACATCATTATATCCACACACGAAACCCCACAAACTTTAACCCCACAACTTTCTCTAAATCTCTCAAACTAATAAACTGGGACAATCTAAAAACACTTCCTCTAGACCATGCCATTGACTTCTTCAACTCAGCCTTCTTAAGATACCCTTAACTCCCAAGCCCCTCCTAGAACAAAATGTATGAAAACCAATTCAGCCCCTTGGCTTACTAAAGACACCAAAATACTTATGCAACAAAGGGACAAGACCTGGAAAATTTACCAACGCAATAAGCACCCTGACACCCTTCTTAAATATAAACAACTCCGTAACCTAGCCGAAAAACGTATTATACAGGATAAAAAATCATACTATACCAAACTCCAATCAAATCATTCCAAAAACCCCAAACAATTCTGGAATTCCATCAACTGTTTTCTCAACCTAGGAACAAAAACAATTCCTTGCCCCGACACTAGTAAGTCTGACTAAGAAATAGCCACACTATTCAACTCCTTCTTTACTAACTCCATAGCAGAACTCACCAAGACCTTCCCAAACAACAACTCCCCCCAACTTAAACCCCCTCCCCAACCAACCATCCCTCTCTCTTCTCCCATCTTTCTTCTGAAACCCATTTCTATCTCGTATATAAAAAAAACTCCTGTCTAAGCTTAAGCCTTGCTCCATTGCCGCTGACAACATGCCCTTACTCTTTCTAAAACTTGGCGGCAGACAGCATCGCCATCCCCATTAGTATTCGTATTAACAGATCCATACAGGAATCTTATGTCCCCAAACTGTGGAGTGCAGCCTTTATCCTACCCCTCCACAAAGGATGCAAAAATAATAGCATCTCCAACTTCCAGCCCATAGCCATTCTCTCACATATTTCAAAGATGCTCGAAAAATGCATCTACCTCCAGCTCATGCCTTTCCTTACAAATAACCAACTCCTCACCCCAACTCAACATGGATTCCATCCTGGTCACAGCACAATAACTGCTCTTCTCCCTTTCCTAGTCATAGTAAACCACGCCCGTGACTCTGGAGAACTAGTATCCACAGTTCTTCTTGACTTCTCCAAGGCCTTTGATACTGTCTCCCATTCCCACCTCCTAAACCACCTTTCTAATCTTAATCTCTCACACAACACCCTTACCTGGTTCAGCAGCTACCTCTCTGACCAATCTCAGGCTGTGAAATGGAAAACTGGCACCTCAACCTTCCTCCCAACCCCAACCAGAGTTCCCCAGGGATCCATACTCAGCCCAATGCTCTTTAACATCTTTATTGATGAATTCCATGCAGCCATTCCTAACACTAAGATAGTTCAGTACGCAGATGACTCAAACACTAGTTTGCTTTGCTTCTAACCTCTTGGAACTCCAAACAAAAACTCAAACTGCTTTTTCTACTACTGAGAACTGGATGCTTCAAAATAACCTCTCTCTAAATGCCACCAAATCCAAAATTCTACTATTCTGTCCCTCTAAATCTCACTCTCTTGACAAAACCTCCTTCAATATTATCAGTCATGCCAACTCCACTATAGAAGTTATTCCTTTTGCTAAACGTCTTGGGGTCACTATTAATGAACACCTAAAATTCCATACCCATATTCAGCTAAATATTAAGAAAACACATCAGAAACTTGGCATGCTGTATAGAAACTCCCACTTTCTCTCCCCTTCCACAAGACAGACCCTTGCCACTACCATCTCTGATGTATGGTGCTCTCCTACTTACCAACCTATCTTCCTCTATCTCTTCTAAACTGGAAACCTGTTAAAACAAAATCTCAAAGTTTGCCACCAAGTCCAAGTACTCTACCTACCACTGCATACCTCTCCACCAGCTGCAATGGCTAGAACTTCCCAACTACCTGGACTACCTCCAACTCACTACAGCCCACAAGCTTATTTTTAAGCCTAAGTGCCCTACACTAACAAACGTCTTCCCACTATACACCCCTCACAGAACTCTTAAGATCTGCCCACCAAAATCCAATTTCTGTACACAAACCAAATCATCCCCAGGTCAGTTTCTTCTATCCTTTTCGTTAGCCAAAAAATGGGAACTCTCTTCCTCCTCCTCTAAGAATTTCTGAAAATGTGATCACTTCATTCAGCCATTCCTACCTCTCCAATAACAGGAAATGCAATTGCACTCTAATCCTGCCTAATACATGCATACAGACTGGGAGCATTACTCTAGCTCCAACACCCTAGCCCAAAGGTTCCTAGAATTTATAAACTCAAATGCTATGGAACAACTTGTTACCACTCCCACAAGAGGGGAAGACATACTGGACCTGATCATCACCAACATGGGGACTCTGTGCTCCAGACCAGAAGTGTATCCCTCACTGGTAAGATCAGACCATAAACTAATCTCACTGGATATTCACATCCCGACCCCCACCCTCTGCCCAGAAAACCACAGTGAAAAACTTCTCTAAAGCAAATTTCACACTCCTCAAAACCGAGGTGGAATCCTTCAAAGCCCCCGGTCCTGTGGAAAATATGGCCCAGACTGCAGAATCCTTTATAAACGCATTCTATGAACACCTTCAGGAATGCATGGATCTTGCAATCCCAAATAAAACCAAGACCCAATCCTCCAAAGGCAGATGTCCTGTCTGGTGGACCCCAGCCATAAACAAACTATATAATAGAAGGAGGAAGCTACTACATGATAGAGCAAAATCCCAAAAAGGGAAGGCATCTCTGATCAGTATTAGCAAAAAACTACGGGCACTCATAAAATCGTCTAAGGCCAGCTTCGAGAGAAAAATTGCACAGGACACTAAGGATAATCACAAGGCTTTCCTTAGTTATGTTAGGAACCTGGGTGGGAATTCCCAGATATGCTCAGAATTAGTCCAAAATGACAAAAAATACACCGAACCCACAGACATTGCCAACATCCTAGCTGACAGGTTCAGCGCAACCCCCCCCTCCCCACCAAAAGGGCAAATATCTATCCCAGCAGAGTGCTGCCCCCCTGACATCTCAGATGCTCAGGTAAGAGCCGCCCTCTCCAAAGCAAAAAACACTGCATCAGTGGGACCAGACGGTGTCCCGGGCTGTGTCCTACATGAACTCCAAGAAGAGCTAAACCCAAACATAAAACTACTGTTCAATCTCACCCTTACTACAGGATATGTACCCAAAGAGTGGCATACAGCAACAGTGGTCCCTCTCCACAAAGGTGGTGCCTCAACGGATCCTGGAAACTATCGCCCCATATGCCTGACTAGCTTGGTCTGCAAAGCTATGGAAAGGATCATCATGGACCTCGTAAATAAAGATATTTGGGACCTACAGACACTTGATCCTATCCAGTTCAGCTTTGTTAAGGGCAGATCCTGCCACTTAAACCTGGTCAATTTCTTTGAAACAGTCACCAAGGCCATTGACGAGGGGAGACTCCAGCCGACACAAGCATCCTCCAAAAGGGCCTCATAGAAACAGACAACTGGTGCCAGAGCCATGGCCTCAAGCTAAACGCCAAAAAGTGTATAGTCATCCCCTTTGGCAAAAACAAAGTGCCCACAAATTACCACATAGGTGGTAATCCATTAAGTACAAAAGAAGTAATTAGGGACCTGGGGACCCAAGTTGATAGCAATCTCTCATTTGACAACCACGTGGCCAAAGTGGTTAGAAGAACATTTTATATAGCCCACCTAATCATGAAGTAGATTCACATCTAGATCAGGGGAGGTCATCGTGCCAATTTACTCATGCCTCATCAGGCCCATAATTGAGTACAATGCCCCTTTTGGGATGTACCTTACCAGACACCTGCAGCAACTGGAAAGACACCAAAAGTACCTCACCAAGAGGATCAAAGGGCTCAAACAGATGCCATATGCTGCCCGGTTAAAGAAACTCCAGCTCTACTCAGTGGCATACCGTCTGCTCAGAGGCGATCTGTGTCTGACGTATAAAGCCATGTCCAACCCGGAAGTAATGGACATGCTGCACCTCAGAAAATTCAAATCCCGTCGAGCTATGCGCTCGAGAGACTTGAACCTCAGCACTGAAATAAATAGGACATGCTGGAGGGACAGATTCATAACCCAGAGGCTCCCTTCACTCTGGAATAAAATCCCAGTCCAGGTTAGGCAGAGTCCCTCATTGACTCTCTTCAAGAGGAATCTTGATGAGTGGATGGGAGATCGTAGGTTTACCCCGGGTATCACTTCTGTGTCACTGTTAGACAGAGGCACAGTATACTAACCTCGAAAAAGGACATAGCAAAATTAATTTAAAATGGGTGGCAAAAGCCAAACACACTGTGGCTAGGCTTATAAATGCCCTAGGGCAGATAGCCTAGTATGAACCTATGAACCTATACATCCATACACACAAAGTATCTTTCCACCTTACCCAATAGGAGATCAATCTTACTTACTGTTTTCGTACAAATGTGACTTTAATACCATTCTCAGATGATTTAAAACCTCAGTACTATGTTGACTCTGTACTACTGTTCTCTAATGTATAAACATGTGAATATGCATTGTATATTATACTATGTTGCTATTTTACTTATGTTTAACTTTATAACATGTACTACTTGCTTAACTATTACTATGACTACTATGTTTTATGGAGCTTTTCTGTCTGGGCCTCCACTGAAAACGGGCTCCTTGAGCCCAGTGGATCTCCTTGGTCATCAAACTGGAAATAAATAAATAAGCTTGCAATGGTTAAAGAGGAGCATTACTTGCTTGGGCAGTCTACTCCAATCAGAGCTTTAGGAGGGACCCCATTCCAAATAACTTTGGCTAGGATTCACCTTGACTGGGAAGGTGGAAAAGGAAGCCAGCAAGCAGGTGTGTTTGAGGTTATCCCTGCAGATTTCCTGATAGGGAATGATTTTGATAATGCAGTACCTTGTGTACATGCAGTGACACGCAAGTCAGGCTTAGAGACCAATATGTGGGTCTGGTAGCCAGGGGGACACCCAGACAGACCGCAGACTTGAAGCCAGGACTGGTGTGGTGGTTACTTTAGGGAGGGAGTTGCCCTGTAGCTGTGAGACTGAAGGTGAGCCACAACTGCTTGTGGAAACTGATATTCCCTTGGACAGAGTGACTGCAAGGGCAGAGGTGAGTAGTAATGCCCAGGCTGACAGTGAGGCACCGCTGTCAGAGGTTGCCAGACTTCCTGTGGAAGGGGAGCTATGAAGGGTTACAAAGAGAGAGCTGATA
This sequence comes from Protopterus annectens, assembly GCF_019279795.1. Lineage (NCBI taxonomy): Eukaryota > Metazoa > Chordata > Ceratodontiformes > Protopteridae > Protopterus > Protopterus annectens. The sequence goes on from NC_056729.1 coordinate 415,771,600, forward strand.
CAGGCTTAGCTCTGAGACCCTCCATTGCAAGGCCTGAGGGGAGGTAGCTAGTGAGGCACCTGATTCGTAAGGAAAAGGGAAATCTGTATACTGGGACAAAGGGTTACGTATAGAGAGTGGAACCCCGAGGGAGGGCTAGAGGGTGATAGAATACAGCAGTTAGTAGTGCCCAGAGCCTACCGTCTGGCACTTCTAGCAGTAGCCCGTGATATTCCCTTTGCAGGTCATATGGGCATAAAGCATACCAAGAGACTTATTATGCAGAACTTTTATTGGCCTGTGATTTCCAGAGATGTAACAGGGTACTGCAGAACCTGTCAGCAGTGCCAAAAGGTAGACAAGGCAGGAGACAAGGTCATGGCTCCTTTAATGCCTTTACCTGTGATTGAGAAGCCATTTCAGAAGGTAGCTATGGATATTGTGGGGCTTCTGAGTACCCCAAGTTCCACAGGGAAAAAGTATAACCTAATGGTAGTAGATTATGCTACCAGATACCCTAAGGCGGTATCCCTGTCCTCCGTTGAAGCAGAAAAGGTGGTAAATGTATTGTTAGAGATTTTCAGCAGGATACATTTCCCAAAAGAAATTCTGACTGACAGAGGTGCCAATTTCATGACAGACATGCTGGCTTGTCTGTGGAAGTACTGTGGGGTGAAGCACCTACCACCCCCAGACTAATGGTCTGGCTGAGAGGTTAAACTCTACACTAAAGACCATGCTACAGGCATTTGCAGAGCAGTTTAAGAGGGAGTGGGACAAATATTTACCCCATCTGTTTGCTTACAGAGAGGTGCTTCAGGAATCCACAGGTTTTTCACCCTTTCAGTTGCTGTATGGGCATAGGATTAGGGGACCCTCTAGGTTTGATTCATGATTAGTGAGAGGGTGAGTGTGAATCCCACAAGGAGTCTGTCATAGCATATGTCCTAAACCTCAGGACAAGGCTCAGGGAACTCATGGGCTTGGCCCAGGAAAACCTGGCAGAAGCCCAACAGCATAAAAAGGTCTGGTATGACAGGAATGCTTGAGCTAGAGAGTATGCTCTAGGGCAGCAGGTTATGGTTCCCATTACTGTCAGACACAACAAGCTGCAAGCAGCTTGGGAGGGACCCTTCAAGGTGGTAAGGAAGACCAGTGATGTTAACTACATGGTAGAGCTGCTAGGCAGGAGGCAGAGGCACAAACTGCACCATGTTAACATGATGAAACCTTACCTTACCAAACTCCCTTACCAGCCTCAGTAAGAAGCTGAGATCCCTCCTAAAATCCTCCAAAGCTAGTTATGAAAATAAAATTGCCAAAGATTCCAAAGACAACCACAAGGCATTCTATAACTATGTCAAGAATCTAAATGGCAATGCTCAGATCTGGCATTAAATATACTGACCCCAAGGATATTGCCAATATCCTGGCAGATCGATTCAGTGCCAACTTCACCCCCTCTCACCACTTAAATGGCCCATCTCAGTACCGGAAGATTGCCAAATTCCGGTAATAACGGCCGCACAGGTAAAAAATGCACTCTCCAAAGCTAAGAATACAGCATCCATGGGACTAGATGACATCCCGGGCTGTGTACTACATCAACTACAAAATGAACTGGCACCTCACCTAAGTGTCATGTTTAATCATAGCCTCACCTCAGGCTTCATGCCCACTGAGTGGCGCACAGCTGCAGTTATCCAACTCCACAAGGGGGGATCCACCTTGAATCTCGGGAACTACTGCCCCATCTGTCTTGAGCCTGATCTGCAAGGCCATGGAACGTATTATCATGGAACTTATAAACAAATATATTGGCAACCTTCAAACACTGGACCCCACCCAGTTTGGGTTTGTGAAAAGCCAATCTTGTCTCCTGAACCTGATTGACTTCTTCGAATCAGTCTCCAGAGCCGTGGATGAGGGTAAGGTGGTCCACACAGCCTATCTGGACCTCGCCAAGGCCTTTGACACCATCCCCCACTCTGGAATCATAGATAAACTTACTAAGCTGGGCATTAATCCCTACGTCACTCGATGGGTTGCCAATTGGCTTACTGACAGAACCCACACTGTAAAAGTAGCTGACTCCAAATCCAGCTCCAGACAAGTGGAGTACCTCAGGGTTTAGTCCTGGGACCATTCTTATTTGGCATCTACTTCTCTGAAGTACAGGCCAATACTAACGGACTCTGGCTAACAAAGTTCGCAGATGACTACAAACTGGGAGCCATTATTGAATCTCCAAATGATGTGGATACTCTATAAAAGGGCCTTACAGAAACAGATTCTTGGTGCCAGAGCCATGGGCTCAAGCTCAACACCAAGAAATGTATAGTTATCCCCTTTGGGAAAAAACATGTACCCGTGAATTACCACATAGGTGGCAGTACACTAAACACCGAAAGTGTGATAAGAGACTTAGGGACACTGGTGGACAGTGGTCTCACCTTCGATAACCACATCGCCACAACAGTCAGGAAATCCTTCTGTGTGGCACATCTCATCACTAAGGGCTTTTCATCCAGAGAAAAGGAGGTCATTGTCCCACTGTACTCATCCCTCATTAGGGGATATCGGTCGGTTCAGTGTATTTTGTGCCATTCTGCACTAACTCCGAGCAGATCTGAGCATTGCCACTTAGATTCTTGACATAGCTAAAGAATGCCTTGTGGTTGTCTTTGGAGACTCATTGTAGAATACAACGCCCCATTTGGTATGTGCCTCTCAAGAAACCTGCAGCTACTGGAAAGGCTGCAGAAATACCTCACGAAAAGAATCACAGGCCTAAAGCAGATGCCCTATGCTGACCGCCTTAATCTCCAGCTATACTCTGTCGCATATTGTCTGCTCAGAGACAATCTCTGCTTAACATACAAGGCCATGTCAAACCCAGAGCTGTTGGACATGTTACACTTGAAGAAATCCCAATCCCTCAGAGCCACATGCTTCAGGGATCTAAACCTTGTCACCACAATAAACAAAACATGCTGGAGGGATAGGTTCCTGACCCAGAGACTCCCCAGACTCTGGAACAGACTGCCCATACATGTCAAGCAGAGCGCCTCTTAGGCCTTCTTCAAAAGGAACCTTGACAATTGGATGGGAGAAAGGAAATTCATCCCGGAGATCACGTCAGTCGCCCTGCTAGACAAGGGTCCAGGAAGTAAATAGTGTGGGAAGAAATAGCCAGGGAATTGTTATGGCTAGGCTTGTATAGGCCGTAGGGCCGATAGCTTAGTACCAACCTGATAGGGAGGCTCTGTTGCTAAGTATTTGCAGTACAAGGCAGGAGGAGTCTGAGGGGGATTTATGGCTACAGGGAGCCAGCCAACAATATCCCAAATTACTATGGTGGAGCCTAGGACTGTAGACATAAGATGGGACAGTGCAGCACTGTACTGGGGTCAGCAATGCCAGGGCAGCTGGAATCTCAAGACAGTGAATGGGGTAATGTATTCCTAGAAGGTCATCCCTCTCAAGCAACATTTCTCAAGGGTCATTTGAAAAACTAGCTTGAGTCTTCGGGGGGGTAGTGTGACAAAGGGAAATACTGCCAACCCAGCTATCTGGAGTTTTGTAAATAATTATATGTCAATTGTGAATGTCAGCATAATTCATATGCTTGTGTTACAAATGTATTAGAACTATATGTTATGTGTGTATCAAACGTGCTGGTACAGAGGTGTGTGTGAAAAGGGTTTTGTACAGTACTCCGCTTAAAGATGTATCCACAGTGTACCCTTCTGGAAAAGAACAGAAATGTTCATAAACTATTGTAATTCTGTAAATTAGGTTCATAGGTAGGTACTAGGCTATCTGCCCAACGGCATTTATAAGCCTAGCCAGGATGTGTTGGCTTTCGCCGCCCCCTTAGATTAGTTTCCTGTGCCTCTGTCCAGCAGAGCCACTAAAGTGATCCCCAGGGTAAACTTTCTATTTCCCATCCACTCGTCAAGGTTTTTTTTTGAAGAGTGTTAGCGAGGAGCTCTGCCTAATATAGATTGGGATCTTGTTCAAAAGCATGGGAAGTCTCTGGGACAGGAATCTATCCCTCCAGCGCGTCCTGTTTATTGTTGTGGTGAGGTTTAGATCCCTAGAGCGTGTGGCTCGAGAGGGTAAGGTTTTCTTTAGGTGGAGCATGTCCATCAATTCTGGGTTGGACATGGCCTTGTATGTCAGGCAGAGATCATCTCTGAGAAGGCGCAATGCAACCGAGTACAGCTGGAGTTGCTTCAGTTGAGCTGCATAGGGCATCTGTTTGAGGTTAGTAATCCTTTTGGTGAGGTACTTCTGTGGTCTTTCCAGCTGTTGCAGGTGTCTTGTAAGGTACATCCCAAATGGGGCATTGTACTCTATGATGGGTCTGATGAGTAGAGGGGCACAATGACCTCTTTTGATCTGGATGTGAACCCTTTTGTGATTAGGTGGGCCACGTAGAAGGATTTTCTAACCACTTTGGCAATGTGAATATCAAAGGTGAGATTACTATCTACTTGTGTCCCCAGATCCTTTATTACGTATTCCGTATTTAGGGGACTACCACCTATGTGGTAGTTTGTGGGTACTTTGTTTTTTCCAAAAGGGATGACTATGCACTTTTTGGTATTTAGCTTGAGGCCATGATTTTGACACCAGGTATCCGTCTCAGTGAGACCCTTTTGGAGGATGTCTGTGTCAGCTGGAGAGTCAATTATAGCCCCTAGTTTGCAGTCATCTGTAAACTTAGTCAGCCATAGTCCTCCTCTGCTTGCCTGTAACTCTGAGAAGTATATGCCAAACAGGAGGTGTCCTAGGACTGAGCCCTGGGGAATGCCATTTGTAACTGATTTAGAGTCGGGCCTAGCTCCCGCAACTCTCACCATGTGGGTTCTGTCTGTGAGCCAGTTGGCAACCCATCTTGTGACATAGGGGTTTATGATGTCCTTCAAGGATGCATCTGCAGTCATAACAAAAGGGTTGTCCTGCCTCAGGCAGCCCTTCGGTCGGCCGGATTCCAAAGTCTGGGTCTGGCCTCGGCTGATGTCGCACTTCACCCGACGTCATAGCTGCTGGGGTATAAAGGCATCAGCCGACGCCATTTTCCTCAGTCTTTCTTGCCGCGCGGTGCCCGAAGCAGAAGCTGTTCGCAAGTGCCGGTCGGTCAGATCCAGAGATTTCAGCGTACCGAAGACTTCTAAAAAGCTAAGTACCCGTTGGGGACTCTTTCTTGCCTCAGCCGATGTCAGACAAAGTAAATAATTGTTTAACTTGTGGGAAACAAATACCTCATAAGGATTTCCACTCTTACTGCCTTCCTTGCTTAGGCCCAGACCACAACGTATCAGCTTGTTTAGCCTGTGCTTCCTTCAACCGACGGACTCTTAGACGTCGGTCGGAGTTTGCAGAAGAGTTTTTTGGCTCCACTTTTGCATATAAAATGCCGTCGGAGACTCCGACTACACATTTAGCTAAAAAACGCAAAGAAAAGGACCGACACTCGCGGCCCGCGGTTTCGGCTGAAACCACGGTTAGGCCTACCACGAGTGTCTCGGTTCTCCCTTCAGCCGAAAGCATGCCTCCGATAACCGAGGCCACACAGGCCATGGCTGAGTCGGCTACAGAAATTCCTGCTGAAGTAGCAGGCACACAAGAGTTGTCTGACACTATTCCGTTGGACATCTCTACTCCTGCACATGGGGTAGCTAGACCCCCCTGCTTCTATGTCTATCAAGGCCTTTTCCAGGGCTAAAGCAGCCAAACTTTCCAAGGCCTTACCTTCTAAAGCTCCCTCTCACAGGCCTACCTCAAGTTCCCAGATTCTCAGCCTTGCTGAGGACCTTATTTCTCTGATCAGGGGAACCTATCCTCACCCAGACAGGGCCTCACAACCCCCTCCTGAAAAGAGGCCTAGGACTGTACCCCCTGAACCTCTGTCCTCTGACTACTCCTCGGATGGTTCAGATGTATCGGACCATCAGGAAGGCCCGTACTCACCTTATGAGGATTCTGATGCAGAAGACTCCATTCCTTCTGCCTTACCTCCAGAAGAATTTTCTTTTGGGGAAACCCTACACTCAATGAGGGAACACTTCCAATGGCAGGGTCAGGATTTTTCTGATTCTAGGAAAAGGCTAAGGACCTTTTTACACTTACCACAGCATAGGCCTTAAGCCATTCCACCTGTACTATCAATTGTTGATGATGCATACAATGATGGCAGTACTGCCCCTGATTCTCTTCCCCCGGCCCCTGCAAAGCCTGACAGATACTACAGGGTCCCGGATTCTCACTACCACTTGTATAAGGCTCATGCTGCAGACCCAGAAACCATTTCTCAGGGCCCTAAAGATGTTGCAGCTGCCACTGCCAAAAACCCACTACCATCTGAAAGAGAATCTAGAGCATTAGAGAGGGGTAAAAAAGTTTATACATATTCTACTCTTTCTGCCAGGGCTTTAAACTGTCAATTTCACATGATACAGTACCAGGAATTTTTGTTAGATCAGCTGAATAAAAAGCTGGCCTCTCCTGAACCTTTAGACCGTAAGTCCCTTCAGGATTTGGTACACAATTCTCAGCAGGTCAGTAATCATTTCTTAAAATGTGGCTATGATGCACTGGAGGCTTCATTTAGATCAGCTATGACTGGAGCAGTGATTCGAAGGCATTCCTGGTTAAAAGAACAATTCTTACCAGACCATGTTAAGTCTAAACTTCTGGATGCCCCTATGGAGAAACAAAGTTTGTTTGGCTCCCCTGCACAGGAGGTTCTAAAGAAAGTGGAAGAAAAAGCAAAATCTGTCCAAACAGTCAAGGAATTTTTGCAGGTCCAACCTCCGAGGTTTAGCAGAAATTGGCCTTCAAAGAATTGGTCCTTTCCAGACACCTCCAGAGCACAGAGAGGCAGAAATAGACGCCCAAGAGGCAGAGGTCAATCTAGGGGTGCCTACAGGGGTCGTCAGTGGCAACCTGCCAACCAAAGAAGTGCCGCCACAGCTGCGACTGCAACCACTTCTACAGGACAGACACAATGACTTGGCTCTGATTCCGCCTACCAGGGAACAACTGGAAGCACCCTTGGGCGGAAAGCTAGCCTTATTCTCAAGAAATTGGCATTGTATTACAGGAGACAAATGGACTTTACAAACAATAGACAAGGGCTACAGGTTTCACTTCCACACTCTACCAAAAAAGAAAGGAATGCCAAACCTTCCAACAAGCCAGAAATCAGAGGCTCTAAAACAAATCATCAGTTTACTAAGGATGAGAGCAATAGAAAAGGAACCATCTATGGAACAAGGCCAAGGATTTTACTCCAGACTATTCCTTGTACCAAGAAAAGAAAATCAATGGAGGCCTATTCTCGATTTGTCCGCACTGAACACATACCTCATTGTTCCAAAATTCAAAATGCTGACCCTACAGCAACTTCTTCCCATGTTGGGCAAGGAGTCTTGGCTGGTGACTCTAGATCTCAAGGAGGCATACCTGCACGTCCCTATACGACCAGATTGCAGAAGACACCTCAGATTTCTTGCAGGATCAGAGCATTATCAATTCTCAGCATTGCCCTTTGGCTTATCTACTGCGCCCAGAGTATTCACGAAATGCCTGGCATCAGTAATTGCTCATTGCAGGCTTCAGGGAATTCAAATCTACCCATACCTGGACGACTGCCTAATACAAGCGGACAACAGGACAAAATTAATAAAGGATTTGGCCAATGTGTCATGCAACTGCTGCAAGCCTTGGGATACACAGTCAACATACAAAAATCAAGACTAGTGCCATCCCAAAGGATAACATTTTTGGGTGCAGTACTGGACACAATAACTCAGATGGCTTTTCTCACAGAGGAAAAACAAAAGCAACTACCAGTCTAGTTCATGGAATTAACAAGACAAACTCAGCTTACTGCAAGGAAAGTCCTGCAGGCCCTGGGTTACATGGCATCCTGCATAATATTGATCCCACATGCCAGGCTGCATATGAGAAAGTTACAATGGTACCTAAGGAATGTATGGTCTCAACACAGACACAGTCTAGAAGCCCAGATACCAATCATTCCATGTCTGAAAAAAGAATTCCTGTGGTGGGCTGAGGCCTGTCAGATAAACAGAGGATTGCCTTTCCACAAACCACATCCAAGGCAGACCATCACCACGGACGCCTCAGACCTAGGCTGGGGGGCACACATGGAAGACAAGTGCATCCAAGGCCTATGGTCACAAGACCAGCTGAATCTACACATAAATCTAAAGGAGATGCTGGCAGTGAAACATGCAATCGAGGCATTCAGACCATTCATCCAGCAAGGACACCTGCTGATAAGGACGGACAATACCACAGTCATGTGGTACATCAACAAACAGGGAGGCACACATTCATACCCTCTATGCCGGACGGCAATGGACCTGTGGAACTTGGCCCTGAATCTCAACATCCAACTGCAGGCCAGATTTGTACCAGGAAAAGAGAATTCACTAGCAGACAGCTTAAGCAGGACTACCACGGATGCTCACGAATGGATGCTGCATCCAGATATTTTCAAAACCATAACAAAGAAATGGGGAATGCCAGAGATAGACCTGTTTGCCTCCCCACACAACTACCAACTGAAGAAATTCTGCTCAAGAGTATACCACCCACTTGCCTGGAGGGTGGACTCCCTTTCTTTCAGCTGGAAGGACCTGACAGTATATGCCTTTCCACCTCTTCCTTTGATGTACAAAGTTCTACTGAAGATCAGAGAGGAACAGCCAAAGGTAATTCTGATAGCTCCAGACTGGCCAAGGCAACATTGGTACCCGCTACTGAGAAGCATGTCTCAGACGCGTTCATGGCATCTACCTCTATGTCCTTTACTTCTAACGCAGAACAATTACAAGACCCTGCATCCAAACCTAAAAACACTGCAGCTAACTGCTTGGAAAATTGCATAAAACAAAACCAACTTGATTTATCTCAGAGGGTTAAGGACATTATCCTGGAGGCTCGCAGACCCTCCACAAGGAAAACATATTCAGCCAAATGGAAAAGATTCCTCATATGGAGTGCAGAAAAGGGAGAAAATGTCACACTAGCAAACCTAGCACACATCCTGGAATACTTAGCAGAACTGTTCCACAATGGCCTGTCCTATTCTTCCATTAAGATACATGCATCAGCAATTTCAGCAGAGTACAACATGGATCCTCCTGTCTTTTCTCATCCTCTCCTCAGACAATTTTTGAGAGGGATCAAAAATGTAAAGCCTCCAAGGAAACCACCTTTGTCTGCATGGGATCTCAATTTTGTGCTAGAAAAATTAACACTTCCACCTTTTGAACCAGCAGCAACAGCAGACTTACAGTTCTTATCTTGGAAAACTGCCTTCCTGCTAGCAATCACTTCAGCAAGAAGGGTATCTGAGTTACAGGCATTAATGGCAGTGCAGCCTTTCCTTATCTTCCATCAGGATAGAGTGTCTCTGAGAACCAATCCTACTTTTATGCCAAAGGTGGTATCCAGGGTATCCTTGAACCAAGCCGTACATTTACCTACATTCTTCCCCAACCCACAGAATAGGGGGGAAAAAACTACTACACACCTTGGATGTACACAGACAACTGCGCTACTATCTGGACAGAACCAAGGCCAGCAGAAAAACTGACCAGCTTCTGGTAGCATATGCAACAGGAGTGCAAGGAAAAGCAATTTCAAAACAGACAATCTCAAAATGGATAGGAAATTGCATTCAATTCTGCTACTCATTTCATGGAAAGACAACTCCTGAAAATATCAGACCTCACTCCACAGGAGCTACAGCCACCACTACAGCTTTCCTACGAGGAGTGGCTACCAAAGACATTTTAGAAGCTGCTACTTGGAGCTCCGTGCATACATTTGCCAAGCATTATAATCTTCCTTTATACTCCAGATCCCGAGCAGGTTTTGCAACTGCTGTTTTACAAGGGATCTTAACTACACCATCATTATCTTAGTGCCTCCTCCCCCAGTTTGGCTATGGTATTCTACCCATTTGTTATGACTGCAGATGCATCCTTGAAGGACATAGTACAGTTTTGTACCTACCATAAATGTAGATGTCCGATAGGTATGCATCTGCAGTCAGGATTACCCACCCTCCTTCCCTCTGTGGTATTCCTAGGGTACTTACCCCTCTTTTAGCTAGCTGGGGGAATCTATTATGGTGTATTTGTTTGTATGTATATATGTATATATATATTTTGCTTTCTACTGTTTGGAATTATTTGCATTTATCCAAATTTAGCCTTCCTAGAGGGCACCTGGCATCTGGGGCAAGAAACACTGAGGAAAATGGCGTCGGCTGATGCCTTTATACCCCAGCAGCTATGACGTCGGGTGAAGTGCGACATCAGCCGAGGCCAGACCCAGACTTTGGAATCCGGCCGACCGAAGGGCTGCCTGAGGCAGGACAACCCTTTTGTTATGACTGCAGATGCATACCTATCGGACATCTACATTTATGGTAGGTACAAAACTGTACTTTCAGGCTGGGGAGCTTGTCTATAATACCAGAATGGAGAAATGGTGTTGAAGGCCTTAGCGAGGTCTAGGTAGATTGTGTGTACCATTTTTCCCTTGTTTATAGCCTTGGTAACTGCCTCAAAGAAGTCCACAAGGTTTAGGAGGCATTATCTGCCCTTAACAAAGCCGAACTGGGTAGGGTCCAGTGTTTGGAGGTTCCCAGTGTCTCTGTTAATGAGTTCCCTGATGATGCGCTCCATAGCCTTGCAGACCAAGCTAGTCAGGCTTATAGGGCGATAGTTCCCGGGGTCTGTTTTGGCTCCACCTTTGTGGAGCGGAATAACTATTGCTGTGTGCCACTCTATGGGCATGTAGCCTGTGGAGAGGCTGTGTTTGAACAGTGTGTTTAGGTGTGGGGTTAGTTCATCTTTGAGCTCGTGTAGGATGCAGCCTGGGATACTGTCCAGTCCCATTGATGCTGTGTTTTTGGCTTTGGAGAGAGCTGTTTTAACCCGAGTGTCTGTGATTTCAGGGACTCTACATTCTTCTGGTATGGTTTTGGGCCCTTTTGGGGGTGGGGGGGGTAAAGTTTGCGATGAACCTGTCTGCCAGGATGTTGCCGAGATCAGTCGGTTCATTGTATTTTGTGCCATTCTGCACTAACTCCGAGCAGATCTGAGCATTGCCACTTAGATTCTTGACATAGCTAAATAATGCCTTGTGGTAATCTTTGGAGTCCTTGGCAATTTTTCTTTCAAAGCTCACCTTGGATGATTTTATGAGGGATTGTAGTTTCTTGCTGATACTGATCAGGGATGTCTTTCCTTCTTTGGATTTTACTCTTTTCTATATTAGTTTCCTCCTCCTGTTGTATAGCTTGTTTATGGCAGGAGTCAACCAGACTGGTTTCCTTTTCTTGGAGGAGTGAGTCTTGGTTTTGCTTGGGATGGCACGATCCATGCATTCTTGTAGGTGCCCGTAGACTGCATTAGTAAAGGATTTTGCAGCTTGGACAGCATTATCCTTCAGCATGGGGGCTTTGAAACTTTCCACCTCGGTTTTAAGTAACATGAAGTTTGCTTTTGAAAAGTTTTTCATTGTAGTTTTGTTGTCCGGCGGTGGGGGCATTATATGGATAATCCAAAGTGATTTGTATATGGTCAGATCTAACCAGCGAGGGGTAGACTTCCAGTGTGGAACACCGGTCACCTATGTTGGTGATGACCAGGTCCAATATGTTGTCACCTCTGGTGGGAGTGTTGACCAGTTGAACCAGGACATTTGAGTTTATAAATTCTAGGAAATGTTGGGCAAGGGAGTTGGTACTTGAGTAGTTCTCCCAGTTAATGTTTGGGTAATTGAAATCACCCATTATTAGGGAGTTTGGTAAGACCTTTATGTTTTCCATTGTTCCCAGAAACGCAGAATGGGGGTCCTGGGACATGGTGAATGATCTGTAGCAAGCTACAATTTGAAGTGCAGTTTTGCCTATTGTTAGTTGCACATGGATGATCTCTGAAGCATCGTGCTGTGCCACTAGCCTGGAGGTGTGGGTATCCTTGATGAATATGGATACGCCCCTGCCTTTTGTATTTTGGTTTGGGTTCTGTGGCCAAAATGTATGGTATGAGTTGTAGCCTGGTAGTGCTGGGTGCTCTCTGGAGCCTTAAACCAGGTTTCTGTTACTGCACATATATCGATTTTTCTCCATACTGAGGAGTGCCTCGAGTGTGTGCATTTTGAGGTTTAGACTTCTGGCATTGAGTAGCATTACCCTCAGTTTTTTGTTACTTGTGCTGTTTACGGCGGTGGGTTTGTCTTTTGAGCCTTGCCTAAAAAAGGCACTATGGGGGTGGCAAGAGCATTGGCCAGTATTCGAAAGCCTAAGGGTGACAGGTGCAAGCCTTCTCTAGCAAAGCAGCATGGCTTGTCGCGAATGTCATCCCAGGCGGACAGACACTGGATCCCCTTTGAATGACACCAGAAACTTAGCCAGTTGTTGAAATCTTGATTTTTTTTTTTTCTTTATACTGTGGTACCAGTCTTGGTGAGGGCAGGATACTACTCGGGGTCAGGGTCATATCGGCCTGGGCTACGTGATCAGAGAGCTCTTCTATGTCTCTTTTCATGTAGTCCAGGGAGGTACGGCTCAGGTCATTCACACCAACATGAACAATGATAGAGTCATATTTGTACTTGTTCTGGAGTGACCTGAGAGCTTGTGTTATGTGGCAGATCTTGGCACCCGACAGGCAGCTAACAGTAACTTTCTCCTTATTCAGCCTAGTGAGTGGGACGTCAGTGTGCCTGACTATAGAATCACCTATTACTAGTATGTTGGGTATGTTATTTTGCCTTAAGGGTTGTGATTGCATGGCACACTGGTTTTGTGAAGTATGTGTTTCATGGTTTGTGTTGGGGGTGGGGGGTGGAGGTTGCTTGGATGTTTGCTTTGGAGATCTCTGTTGGTGTTACATATTTTTATTTAGAGCCTCCGATTATGTTTTCTTGTATTTATGTGTGTTTTTTGCCGGTGCTGGTTTAATGCATCTGTGTGAGACTGGTGGAGTGATGCAAGTATTTCCCTTCTCCTCTTGACTGTCTGAGCCAGTCTTGGGTTGAGAGAGCTTAGCCTCCAGTTTGGCTATATAATTGCATCTCTTGCATGTATTAGTGTACATATATATATCTCGTACATATTTTAACAGTGGGAATTGGCACATAGAAGGTTAACTTGCAAAACTTCAGAAAAATAGTTGAAATTAAATGATTCTATAACTGCACCATAAAAGATTGTTTCAATGCAGCAAAGAGATGGGATTACTAAAACTAGGGAGCTGTCGACATTGTCTTGTGTTTTATTGTTTTATGTGTTCCAGCAGCTGGAAAGACTTAAGGGCTATGTATTTTCACAGGTAGATGCTAAAGGCTGGCAGTTTCTAGCAATGGGGGTATAGCTTGGGAACTAAAGTCAGAAGACCAGAAGTGATGTCATCCTGCAAGCTAATCCAGCAGTAACATTTGAGATATTAATTTAAGAACTCTCTGAGAGTAGTAGTGCATTATGTATTTTGTCTTTGACCTGACAGCATCAGCTGGAAGACCCACTCACCCTCATCTGTCTTGCTTGGCTCTGTAAGTTAACTAGGGTACAGTAATTTCAATTCGATACAGACAGGAATATATTCTGTTTTCATAATTAAAGATTCTTTACCATCGTGGTGGCTCCAGTAATTTGTTTGAACAGACAGGAATATAGTGAAGTATAGCTTAGATGTTTTCTTTATTTGAGACTGTCCTGCGATGTTGTTTTAACTGTTTCCTGTGATTTTGAAATCTGATGTACCTGTGATTATTTACTGAGTATTTTCTTGTTCTTTTATTATTTATTATTAAATATATTTAAACCTTTCTTTGTGGCTGGTATTTGAGACATATTTAACTTCTGAGAGCACTTGCATATTTATTTGGTGACACTTGTGGGCCATTTATAGGTTCATAGGTAGGTACTAGGCTATCGGCCCAAGGGCCTAAGTAACCCTAGCCAACAAGGTTCCCTGGCTTACACCACCCAAGAAAGTTATTTTCCTGTGCCACTGTCGAACAGAGCCATAGAAGTGATCCTCGGGGTGTATTTCCTATTTCCCATCCACTCATCAAGATTTTTCTTTAAGACTGCTAATGAAGAACTTTGCTTGACATAGATGGGTAGCTTGTTCCAGAGTATGGGAAGTCTCTGGGACAGGAATCTATCCCTTCAGCATGTCCTGTTTATTGTGGTGACAAGGATTAGGTCCCCAGAGCGTGTAGCTCAGAGGGATTGGGATTTCTTTAGGTGTAGCATGTCCAACAGCTCTGGGTTTGACATAGCTTTATATGTTAGGCAGAGATCACCTCAGAGTAGGCGATATGCTGTGGAGTAAAGCTGAAGTTTTTTCAGGTGGTCAGTGTAGGGCATCTGTTTAAGGCCAGTAATCCTCTTTGTGAGGTACATCTGTGGCCTTTCCATTTGCTGCAGATGTCTTGTGAGGTACATTCTAAAAGGGGCGTTGTACTCTATAATGGGTCTATTGAGTGTCGAGTATAGAAGAACAATGACCTCTTTTTTTCCTGGATGAGAACCCTTTTGTGATGAGATGTGCCAAGTAGAAGGACTTCCTGACTACTGTGGCGATGTGATTATCAAAGGAGAGACTACAGTCCACCTGGGTACCAAGGTCTCTTATCAGACATTCGGTGTTAAGTAGACTGCTACCTATGTGGTATTTCATGGGTACAGAGTTTTTACCAAAGGGGATGATAATGCACTTTTTGGCATTGAGCTTTAGGCCATGGCTCTGACACTAGGCATCTGTCTCAGTGAGGTCCTTTTGTAGGATGTTCACATCATTTGGGGACTCGACTGTGGCTCCTAGTTTGCAGTCATCTGTGAACTTCGTTAGCCAGAGGCCTTCTGTGTTTGCCTGTACTTCAGAGAAGTAGATACCAAACAGAAGAGGTCCTAGGACTGAACCCTGTGGTACTCCACTTGTCACTGGTTTGAGGTCAGATTTGGAGTCTGCAACTTTTACAGTGTGGGTTCTGTCAGTGAGCCAGTTGACAACCCATCTTGTGACATACGTATTTCTACCTAGTTTAGTGAGTTTAGCTATAATTCCAGAATGGGGGGATGGTGTTGAAAGCCTTGGTGAGGTCATGATAGGCTGTGTGAACCACCTTACCCTCATCTACGGCTTTGGTGACTGCCTCAAAGAAGTCGATCGGGTTCAGGAGGCATGATCTGCCTTTCACAAACCCGAACTGGGTGGGATCCATAGTTAGGAGGTTACCAATGTCTTTGTTTACGAGTTCCATGATGATATATTCTATGGCCTTGCAGACCAGGCTCGTCAGGCTAATAGGGCGATGGTTCCCGAGATCAATGGTGGCTCCCCTTTGTGGAGTGGGATAACTGTTGCTGTGTGCCATTCAGTTGGGCATAAAGCCTGATGTGAGTCTATGATTGAACATGGTGCTTAGGTTGCATAGTTTTGATTACAGGGACTCTGCATTCTTCCTCTATAGATATGGGCCCTTTAGGGGGTGAGAGGGGGATAAAGTTAGCACTGAGCCTATCTGCTAGGATGTTGGCAATATCATTTGGTTCTGTAGTTTTCGTGCTGTTGTGCTGTAACTCTGAGCAGATGTTCTTCGTGTTTCACTGTTGTAGTCATTACATTTGGATAATCTGCTGGCAAGTTGCCCTTAGTCTGCCTGATTAACAACTTGGTCCTGCGTTGGTTGCTGTTCCTTCTTCCATGACGTCAGGTCGTCAGGGGTATAAAACATGCAGCCGACGCCATTACATTAGTTTTTCTTGCCATGTGTGTGCCCGAAACAGAAGCAGTTCGCAAGTGCCGGTCGGCCGACTCCTGAAATTTTCGTTTTCGAGTTTCAGAACTGAAGTCTTCAACTTAAAGCTAAGTACCCCATTGGGGAAACTTTTCCTTGCTCCTTACCGATATCAGTAAATGTTAATAATTGCATTACTTGTGGAAAGCAAATACCTCATAAAGATTTTCATTCGTACTGTATTCCTTGCCTAGGCCCTGACCACGACGTACCTTGCTGTCGGTTTTGTGCTTTATTTAATCAGCGTACTATCCGTCATCGGTACATTTTTGCCTCTACATATTTTGGTTCTCGGTTTAATTATCCAGAAATGTCGTTAGCCATCGACTACTGGAATTCCGAAAAAACACAAAGATAAAGACAGAGACAGGCCGCCGAGGTCCAAAACTGCTGATGACGCTTCTCCTAAGCCAGTCGCCAGTTCGCCGGTACTCAGTGAGGCACTTTTGCAGCCCCTGATGCCCGCTACTTCTGATTCGCATGCCTCTACTGAGATCTGTTCAGAGTCCGGTATGCCGCGAGATACTTCAACTATGGAACCCGCGGATGTCTCTACCTTGGATGGGTCCGGAGCCGCTGTGCAGGCACTGGCTTCTGAGGGTGTATTCAGGCCTACAGACTTGCATATTAAATCAACACTGGCTTCATTACTAAGGCCTAAATCTCGATCCATGTCTAAAAAACCGATGCCCAGGCCACATGCTCAGGCCCCATGCCTAAAAAACAAATGATAAAAATGGCTGAAGATCTGATTACTCTTATCAAGGGTAGTCAACCCCCCACCTCTAAGAGGCCTAGGGCTGAGCTTGATTATGAATCTTCTGATCAGGAATCTGTTTCTTCTGACTCTTCTGATTACCTGGATTTGTCCATGCCTACTTATGAGGATTCTTATGCAGAGGATTCCATTCCCTCTGCTTCCCCTCCTGAGGATTTGTCTTTTGGGGAAACTTTACATACTTTAAGGGAGCATTTCCACTGGGAAAGCCAGGAATTTTCTGATTCAAAAAAGAGGCTTATGGATTTCCTTCTTCCTCAGCATAGGCCTTTGGCTGTACCTCCTGTACTAGGCATTGTTGATGTGTTCTCGGTATCCGGTTTGGCCCCTGATTCCCTGCCTCTGGCTCCTAGTAAACCTGACAGATACTACAGGGTTCCTGAGTCCCACAAGTTCCTTTTCAAAAATCTGGTTGCAGATCCAGAGACCATTTCTCAGGGGCCCAAGGGCATTAAGGCTTCTACTGCTAAAAATCCTACTCCTTCTGATATAGACTCCAGGGCGCTGGATAGATGGGGTAAAAAGGTTTGTACTTCTGCAACCTTAGCAATCAGAGCTTTAAACTGCCAATTTCATATGTTAATATACCAACAGCATATTATTGGACTGCTTAAACAGAAAATTATGTTGATTCCTGACTGTGTGGAAAATAAAGATTTACAGGATTTAATGCATTCTGCTGAAAAAGTGGGAAAACATACTTTGCAATGTGGTTTTGATTCTTTAGAGGCTTCTTGCAGGGCTGCTGTTACTGGGTCTGTGCTTAGAAGGCATGCTTGGCTTAAGGAGCAATCTTTGCCTGATCATGTTAAAGCTAAATTGTTGGATGCTCCTTTAAATCAGGACCACCTGTTTGGCAATAAGGCTGAAGAAGTTCTTAAAAAGATGGAAGATAAAGCTAAATCTATGCAAACTGTTAAAGGTTTCTTACAAGTGCAACCTCCGAGATTTAGTAGGCACTGGCCTACTAAGAATTGGTCCTTTCCAGTTCCTTCCAGGTCCTCTCCAGCCAAACCCCCCAGGCACAGCAAAAACCCCAGGTTTCAGTCCCAGGAGACTCTCAGAACTAAGCAGTGGGGGGGCTCCACTTCCAAATCTGGAAATAACAAGACATCCCCCTATGGTATACAGTCTCAATGACTTCCTTTGAAAAATCCCAAGCACTTATCTTTTGACCACCCCTTTGGGGGGGGGCATAGATTGCTCTTCATGCAAGAAACTGGGAACTCATAACCCCGGACAAATGGGTTTTAAATATAGTGTCCCAGGGATACAGATTTCATTTCCACACGTTGCCAACTCCAAATGGGTGGCCAGACCTGCCCCCAAATCAGAGGGCAGAGGCTCAAAAACAGGTTATTTCCCTCTTAAGCATGGGGGCTATTCATCCGGTGCCAGAAGAGGAAAAGGGACAAGGTTTCTATTCCAGGCTCTTTCTGGTACCCAGAAAAGACAAATCATGGTGTCCAATACTGGACCTGTCTACTCTAAACACCTTTCTGGAGATTCCAAAATGCAAGATGCTGACTCTTCACCAATTACTTCCTATACTAGGCAAAGAGGCCTGGTTGGCAACTCAAGATTTAAAAGAAGCATACCTGCACATCCCAATTAGGGAATCTTGCAGAAGATACCTGCGCTTCAAAGCAGGCTACTTGCATTATCAGTTCTCTGCACTGCCCTTTGGCTTGTCCACTGCACAAAGGGTATTCACAAAGTGCCTAGCTCCAGTTATTGCATTTTGCAGGCAAAGAAATATTCAAACATATCCATACCTGGACGATTGTCTAATTCATGCAGAAAACCAGGGCATACTCTTAAATCATCTGGCGTTTGCAAAAAGGGTTCTAACTTGTCTGGGGTACACCATAAATGAAAAGAAATCACAGCTGGTACCCTGTCAACAGATTACATTCCTGGGTGCATGCTTGAATACAACTGCCCAGATGGCATTTCTCATACCAGAAAAGCAAATTAATTTGGTAACTTACTTCAAACAAGTGGCCACAAAAACCCTACTATCTGCAAGACAAATACTGCAAGCCTTGGGGTTCTTGGCCACCTGCATTCCTCTAATTCCATGTGCAAGACTGCATATGAGGAAACTACAGTGGTATCTAAAAAGTCTATGGAGTCAACATTGTCACAGCCTGGAAACAATGATTCCTATCATACCTTGCTTATGCCTGGAGTTCCTGTGGTGGGTAGAGGCCTGCCACCAAAACAAGGGACTACCATTCACACTACCCCCTGCCGCCCAAACACTAACTACAGATGCATCAGACTTTGCATGGGGGGCTCACATGGCAGGGAAGTGCATTCAGGGCAAATGGAACCCAAATCAAATGCACCTACATATGAATCAAAAGGAAATGTTAGCTGTACAGAATGCTCTGACAGCTTTCAAAGGACTACATTCTTCCAGGACGACTAATGGTAAAGACAGAGAACACCACAGTTGGTACATAAACAGGCAGGGAGGGTACACATTCCTACCCCCTCTTCAGACTAGCCATGGCGTTGTGGTACACAGCCTTGAACTACCAAGTACACCTACGAGCTCAATTCCTTCCAGGAAAAATGAATACACTGGCAGATGAACTAAGCAGAAACCTCATGGACCCACACGAATGGAAACTGGAACCACGGGTTTTCAACATGTTGACAAGCGAATGGGGGAGTCTTGACATGGATCTGTTTGCCTCCCCCCAGAACTACCAGTTGGACACGTTTTGCACAAGAACTCCCCACAAACAAGCCTGGAAAGTGGATGCTCTGTCTTTCAGCTGGAAAAAACTGTCAGTCTACGCCTTTCCCCCTCTGCCTCTGCTCTCCAAAGTTCTACTAAAAGTCAAGCAGGACAAACCAAGGATGATTTTGATTGCTCCAGACTGGCCGTGCCAACACTGGTACCCCCTCCTGTGCAGTGTGTCACACATATCTCCATGGCACCTGCCTCAGACCCCTTCCCTGCTGTCTCAGCAGGAGAACCAAATTCTGCACTCTCATCTTCCAACAATGAACCTTGCAGCCTGGCTAATCACGTAAATTCACACTTATCATCCCTCAGCAAATCTGTGATGAATGTCATCTTGGAAGCAAGGAGACCTAGTACTAGAAAATCTTATGCTGACAAATGGAAAAGATTCTGTGCCTGGAACCAATCTTTAGGGATGAGCACAGCAGCACCCAATTTACCTCAGATTTTGCAATACTTAACTGAGATGCTTCACAAGGGCCTGTCTTTTTCCTCCATTAAAATCCACGCCTCAGCTATTTCAGCTCATTATAACACTGAACCTCCCCTCTTCTCTCATCCTCTGCTTAAGCAGTATCTCAGAGGGGCAAAAAACTTGAGACCACCCAGAAGAGCTCCTACCCCTGCCTGGGACCTTAACTTTGTTTTGGAGAAACTCACTCTACCTCCTTTCGAGCCAGCTGCTACTGCAGAGTTAAAATTTCTGTCTTGGAAAACAGTCTTCCTTTTAGCAATCAGTTCAGCTAGAAGGATATCTAAAGTAAAGTAGTTTAGTCTAGTACTTTAGTAAAGTGGAAAGTGAGAAACGAGGGGCAGAAGATTATTCAAGCTTAACAAACTAAGTGGGTTGGCCTTCTCAAATGTTCTCTCTGTAATAGGTAAAATGAGCTAATGACACTGACTGGGGGGAGTGTTCCAGACGACATTTACAGTAGGGGCGGGCAACTGCAAAGTCACCAAGTATAAGAACAAGGTACCAACAGGGAGGGTGGCAATATAACTAATAAGCAAATGTATTAATACAACACAGTTCAAATTAAGTTGCAAAAAGTGTAATCAGTTTGGAATAGATTCCAACTCTGCTCACAGCCAGGAGATCTATCAGCTTTGCACCAATTAACAGAAATGCAGTCTGTATTGAAATTACAACAGAGAAAATACACATCAGGCAATGGCTAACAGCTAAGATGTGAGCTGGCTCAACAACCCCCTACCTGAAACTAGCTTCTGAGCTATCCTGAGAAAAAAAACACAGTGGGGACAACAAAGGACTTCTAATAGCCTTGCTCTTGGTCAAACTACCATTTGGATTATTAGTAACATTACACAGTAAGATTGTACACCTTTTGTTAAGGGCCTTAAAGTAGCTGATAAGGAAGTGCCTGGTGGCAGTAATAACTACCTTATGGTCTGGGCCAAAGGGAGCATAGCTAGTAAACCTGTACTAGCCTTTCCCAGGTGGGTGGGTGTGTTTGTATATAAATCATACTTCAAGGAGTGTGTGTCAGCTACTTGAGCAGGGACATGAAGCACTGCTTGGACAGAGAGGGTGCTGGAGGTCTTGGCTTGGCCACTCAGCTAAGATCTCAGCTCTATAGTTGTGCCAGTGGGGAGTCTTATTGGGGATCTGGCGAAAGAGGGAGAAACCAGCCCCAGACTGACTGTGGTCTCTGTGTGCTCTTAAGGGAAATTGCACTTGATGCAGAGAGCTGCATCAGGAAATACTGTGTGTGTATTTGTCATCCTCCCAATGTACGTCCCTCACTGGAGCTAGTGGTGAGGATTGAGGCTCCTTGATTACTGGGCCAGTGTTGGGGTGTCACACCAGCCTCCAGTTCTGTTGTCTCCTTTACAAAATCCATAACTTCCTTGATGTTGAGAATAGGTTTTGATTTCCATTTTGTAGTAGTTGCTTTTGTAAAGCCAGCGACGTTAAATTAAGTAAGGTCTTACTTTGTCTGGTCAGTTCAGTTCTTGTATACCAGCTCAAAAGAAGTGTTTGCTTACCATCAACAGGGAATTTTTAAAATCTACCAACTTGTTACATTCCCAAAAAGACATGTTTTTGCTTATCTTTCTCTTCCCTGTTATACCTTCAGCATCTGCTTTCTACCGAAGGAAAATCATCTGAAATCTATTTTAGGGTACAAAAATACCCAAGTAAACATTTCAAGTGCGGAACTCCTAAACCTTCTGGACTTTGTTGCATACTTAGGAGCATTACAAATTTCTTCCCATTGTTCCTTTGCAAATTGCCTTTCCATTCTTTTTTCCCAAATTTTTTCTAACCTCATCTGACTGAGTCATTTTAAATTGTGGAATCCCTTCCTTCTCATAAACCTCATTATTCTGCATTTATTGTTCCCACAAATTCCTTTTGTTTCTATGTAATTAGCTCATTCCCTTTTCTAAAGATCCCACATCCAATTCTTTTATCATCTTTAGAATATTCGATATTTCAGTTACAGTTGATTTAGATTTTGCTTTCTGTTAATTGCATTTTTGGTAGGCAGTAGGATTAAACTTAATGAGGCTTTACTCTGTCCAGGCAATTAAGATCATATGTCCTAGCCCAAAAGAATAGTCTACTTTATAAGTGGTTTGGCATTTGGTGCAGATGATAAGGTTGCAAGATGTAGTTCCTGTGGTACAGACTTTGATTCCGTCAGTCCTCGTTTGCCAACTTTGTAACGAGACATTGCTCCCAGGGCTGCCTGAAAAGGGACTTTGTCCAGTGGGCCTACCTTCATTAACAATTATTATTATTATGTTCTGTATGGTTCTTATTCTCCTTAACAGTTAGCATCCAAAACCTACTCTCCCTCCTTATTCCTTGACTCCCACCCTCTTTCATCATCACCCCTTTCCACTTTAATTTATAGCCTTCTGCTTTTGTTATGCATATGAACTTTAACTGTGTAACTCTAAAGTATAACCATAAACCACCTCATCCTGTGAGAAGGATCAACTTATCCCATTAATTCTTGCCCTATTTTCCCTCCCAAATAAATTCCTTCAGCTCTTAGTCACTATTATCCATAACTTTTCCCCTGATTGGTAAAAATGATTGACATAAAACTAAAGGGAATTAAATATATTTTTACTGCTTGTATCTTACTGTGCATATCCATAATAAAGAGCTTCCAGTTTTTCATTTCTTTTATTATCTTTAGTCTTTTTCCACATTCCCTTACTGCCATAACTGAATCCTTTTTAATCCATACACCTAAATACTTCATTGTATTATGTCCCCATAAATATGGGTATTGTTGAACAAGTTTGTGTGTGGGTACATAGTTTACTGCTATAGCCTTTATTTTATTTTCATTAACTTTATATACCCAAAAGACGTGAAAACATCGTAAAATGATCCACACATCAAAATGTACTTTTATATACTTGAATTTGTTAGTTCCTTATTTTCTTTGGCATTGGCTCTAGATATAAAGCAAATAATAAATGGGAAGGACGACACCCCTGCAGGTTGTTAGCAAGGAACTCTCCCACCTTAATTCTTGCTCCAGACCTTCATATATCCTCCTAATTAACCCAATTTTGTTAGGGAAGGCAAATACTTCTAAAATTGCAGCTGACTATCTGATGCGTTCTGTGCATCAAGACCCTATGCAAGCATTTTCTTACAATATTGTTTTTACATTTTTGCCTTCCTGTGAATCATCATTATTCTGTTTTTGTTGTCAATGTTTACATTCCCTTCACAAAAAACAAATTGATAGATATTTATCAATTTTGGCAATAAATTTGCTATTCTTTTAGCTAGTATAGACTTAACGACTTTATAATCCTGGTTTGAAATGGGGTCTGTATGAAGCTTGGTTTGAAGAGTCTTCACCTTTGAGTAACACAGCCACCTCAGCTTTCCTCCAAGGTGCTGGTGCTTTCCCTTTTTTAAATACTGTTAAAACTGTCTAGACCTTTATCATTTTCTTCCTACCACATCTGTTCTGGGAGACCTGATTTATGCATCACAATTTTTATCTTTATTTTCCTGTCTTAACTATTAGTTGTTGTTTCCTCATTTTCTAACCATGGCATGATTAAGTCTTCATAAATATTTCCATTTGTGCTTTTTATTGCGTTCCACATTCCTCTGCTTTATACAATTTTTCATGTTTCATAAATATCTGTAATACCTCTGTAGGATTTCTGGTTATTTTTCTTGTCATAGGCTCCCTGAGTTTGGTGATAACCCTTTCCACGTTTTGTTGCCCAAGTCATGTTTGTGTGCTCTGGAGTTATCAAAAAATAATTGGCCAACAACAACCTTTCAAAACTTGTATATCATCCAGATACTTCTTTATTTTCCTTTTAGCACTTTGCATTTGCTGTTGTTCTTTGAGACTCCCCTTATTCTACAATCCTTCAAACATTGTCATTATCCTTTAAATAATTCATGTTACTACTTTACTGTACCATTCTTGTATTTATACCCTGTATTAAACACCATTTTCATTTTATATCACTCACCCGGGTATCCCTTCTGAAGAAATTTCTGTCTTTCATAGTCACTTTTGAATAATTTGCACTAAGTATATGTTAAATTTCCCTCTCTTTTTTATAGATAAGCAGAAGAGTGCCAATGTCTTATTACATCAGTACCCTGCATATTCATCTTAGTTTTTATTGGTACATAATCTGAAATAGTTATTGGATATGTCAACGATTTCAGTTAAATGCTCATTTTTCTCCAGTCATGTCCAGTTATTCTACCTTGTGGAATAATGTAAATTCTGTCCCAAGTTCATAGTACTGAATTCACATCATCCATACTAAATGGTTTCATACATTTCTGCAGGAATCTACCGTATTTTATTTTCTAGGTTCCCCAGTACATCATCAGTATTGCAAAGCAAGTTCAAGTCCCTACACATAAATAATATTCCCTGCTGAAAGCTGTTTATTTCTCGCAAAATTTTACTAAGCTCCGTAATAGCATTTTTTAACAAGAAACATCTTTGTTAAATTATCACATATGACATAAGCAATCATACATTTTTATAAATGAAAAAACAAACCATACTGATATTTTAGTTGCAAACATTATATATTACAAACCATACTAACATAATATTAGTTGCAAGCATTATACATCACTTATTTAGCTGTCAAAGGAAAAAACTTCAAAGACCAATTCTCGTAAGGGTCAAGCAAGGCACCCTTTATTAACGTGCAGCAAGGAGACAAAGCATGCTGGCAGAATGGTTTGTCTGAACATTAATAATTAGTATGGCATTTTTATACAGTTCTTTCCATGTCACACAGAAATGTTACTTCTATTGCTGACGTAGTTAGACACAGCTTTCTGTATTGTTCTACAGAAAATGTTACTAGACTAATTACTGACTAGTTGAGAATAACTGCTGATTTACAAAACATTTGAGAAAAACAACCTGGCCTTGGGGCTTATTTTAGCCCACCACAAACTTTCAATTCTTCAGTTGTGCAGTTTTAATATATGTGTTGCATTTTGCCTAGATTCAAGGTACATTTCTAGCTTAGATACAAGTAATGCTGACTACGGTTTATACTTTCAAGCATCCATTGTGTTCCTTATCAAAACTTCTAGCAGCTGTGTACTTTCTCATGGCATAAGCAGAAAATCAATAACTCTTTGTTAAGTCTCATGACACTAGTAGAAATGAAACACTTATTATTTTCATGACCTTAGCAGAAATCAAATGCTCCCTGTTAAGTTTCTAATAGCTGTGCAGATTCATGCAGTGTGAACAGAATAAATGTATTAACCCTTTTAAACCTTGAATGCACTAAGCATGCATATTACTAATACCTATTTTTCTAACAGTAGCTCATTCATATTCTGCCTTATTTTAAACCTTGTTCCACCTCCGCATATATTGCTCCCATAATTCCCATTTTTTCTGTGTAATTTCCTACTACCCTTTTCTAAAGATCCCAATTCCAGTTGTTTTATCTCTATTACTACATTTACTACTTCTAGTAAAGTTGGTTTAGACTTTGATTTCCATTTTCTAGTAATTCCTTTTTTGGTAGCCACCACAATTAGACTCAGCAAGGCCTAAATTTGTATAGGCAATTCTGATTCTATATCATAACTCAGAATCATTTCCTTAGTTACACCAGCTTGCTTGTCCAGTGTCTCTGATAGAGCAGTTTGTAGGGAATCTTTAAAGTTTGCCACCTCATTACACTCCTAGAAAATATGTTCCCAGTTACCTGTTTCTTTCGCATCACACCTCCAACATTTGCTATTTACCTGAAGTAAAATTATTTGGAGTCTACTTGGGGTATAAAATTGGCTAAACATCTCTAAGCAAAGATTCTAAATCTTATAGACTTTGTTGCATATCTGGGAGACATACATATCCACTCCATTGTTTCTTTATGAATTGCTTATCCAGTCTCTCTTCTCAATCCTTTCTAACCTTCTCTGATTGATTCTTATAATTATCATGTAATATTTTATATGCTCTACTAATTATTCCGTTCTAACAGCAACTTCTGTTTAGATTCTACTAAAACTCTACCAGTTCTGGTCTTTTGCTTAGGATCCCCCTATTTCTTTATCTTTGCCTACACTCTGATATCAATCATTGATAGAGAAGGCAGTCTCTAGCCTGCAGTCCAAAACATTCTTGGCCTCTTCCCATTCTATTACATTTACCTCTCTAATTATTTGTTCCAAATACCTTGGTTCTTTTGCAATTTTTCTTCAACAAATTCCAGCCCCTTTTTGCCTATTGTCCGTATCCCTAATTGCAGTCATCCCTGTGGGCAGAATCTCCTTTCTTTATTCCATATTGGCTTAGTTCTTAAAATACTTTATTTTATGAATATATTATTATAATGTATAGATGTTATTCTCCTTAAAGATCTGCATTAAAAATCCCAGTCTCCCTTGTTGCTTGAGCTTCCACCCATTTTATCATCATCCCTTTCCACTTTGAATTATACATTTCTGCTTGTGCTATGTAAAGGAGCATTTACTGTATAGCTCGTCTCCCCCTTGACTCTTGCTATCTTCCCCTCCCAGGTAGAATCCTTCAGCTCTTTAATTGCTATCCACAACTACTTCTCTGGTTGATGAAATATGCCTGACCTGTTTATAAAACTAAAGGGACTAAAACATAAACTGCTTGTATCTTGCTATCCATATCCAAATCCATGTGACAGAGCTTCCAGTTTCTCAGTTTTTGTATTATCTTTTGTTTAGTCTGTTCCCACATATCCTTAGCTGCCACACTAGAATCCTTTTTATTCCATATTCCTAAGTACTTCATTTTACCGTGTCTTACTAATTGGTTAAGCAATTTCCATATTTATTGAGTGGGTACATAATGTACAGCTATTGTCTTTCTTTTAGCTTCGTTAATTTTGTATCCTGAAAAGGTAATTGCTTCAAAATGTTCCGCAACACTGAAATATCATTAATTTTGTATCCTGGAAAGGTAATTGCTTCAAAATGTTCCACAATACTGAAATGTCCTTTTCTGGTTTTATCAGGTATAAAATACTGTCATCTGCAAATGGTGCTAGCTTTTCTTGACTACCATACCAATTATATCCTTGAATTTCTGAGTCTCTTATTTTCTTTGCCAGTGGTTTTAAATGTAGTGCCAGTAACAAGTGGAAAGAGGACACCCCTGCCTGGTTCCTCTGCTCAAACAGAAATTATCAGAGAGGAACCCATTCACTTCAATTTTCACTTCTGATCCCTCATATATCCTCCTAATCAGCCAAATAATTTTATCAGGGAATGCAGATCCTTCCATTGCCCTGCTCATAAACTCCCAGCTCACTCTGCCAAATGCTTTCTCTGTATCAAGACCCACCAACAACAGTGTTTTTTTCTTGCATTCAGCTTCCCTCTGGATCATCAGTGTTCTGTTACTGTTGTCAAATGTTTGCCTCCCCTCCACAAAACCACACTGATCCATATCTATCAACCTTTGCTGTTCTTTTAGCCATTATAGACATAAACACTTTATATTCATGGTTTCAGATTGAAATGAGCCTGTATGAAGCTGGATCTGATGGGCCTTTACCCTCTTTAGGTATTAAAGCAACCACAACTTCCTTCCAGGATGTTGGTGATTCTCCTCCTCTTAACATAGTATTAAACAAACCTTCTGTATCTTTATCTTTTTTTTTTCTCTCCTAGCTTCCAAAATTTCCACAGGAATACCATCTATTCCTGGGGACTTTCCTGTACATTGGTTGTACATCACCATTTTTATCCCATCTCTTCCTATCCTGTTAGAGGTAGATGAGGCTCAATTACTAACCTTGGCATATTTAAATCTTCCATAAACATTTCCATTTGTACCTTTTCTTGATCTCCATATTTCTCTACTTTATACAGACGTTCATAAACATTTCTGAAATATTTCTAGTACCTCTATCTACAGGATCTGTTGTTAATCTTCCTTGTTATAGGCTACCCAAGTTTGTCGACAACTCTTTCTACTTTCTGTTGCCTGATTCATTCTGCAAAAAGTTACCAAAAAACAGTTGCTTAACAGTCATCTTTCTAAATTCGTGCATGTATTTGAGGTAATCCTTTATTTTCTGCTTAGAATTATACAATTGCTCCTCCTTTTGTTCTGTGACCTTCCCCCGTTCTGCAATACTTTGACATTTGTCAGTCACTCTGAATATTTCTTGTTACTACTTAACTATATTTCTCTCCTTTGTTTTCACCCTATTTTTTAAACTCCACTTTAATTTTATCCCATTCTTTAGCTATGTTTTCAGAAGAAATTTCTGTCTTCTCTGATAACTCCCAAATAATATCCACCACCCATTCCTTAAATTCCTCTCTTTTCAACAGATAGATGGGGTAGAAACAAGTGTCTCATTTTATTTCATTACCCTGCATTTTTATTTTAGTTATTATTGGCGTGTGGTCTGAAATAGGTATTGGATGCATATCAAAAATGCACATTTCCTGTGAATATGATCTGATGTCTGCCTTCACTTAATCCTTGACTGGGTCAGGTTCTGTATCTCTGAACCGACTCTGCCATTATTCCAGCTCACACCATCCAAAAGCTCTCAAGCTTAGCTCTACCCATAATACTTCTCTCAAGACTACTTTAGATTTCGTTTGCTGCTTTAAGTGCCAGACTCATTCCTCTCCTGTCAGCTCTTGAGCTAGTGATTTATTATCACTGTGTTATCTATCCTTTTTTCAAATTCTTTACTAAGTAGTTGTTTCTCAAACCTTATTCTTTACCCAGCTCCTCTTCCCTTAACTTTACTGGTGTGTTTTTCCTCTGGTTTACCATAGATGGTAGCCTTCCTTCCCTTTTCTTACCTTTATGGTAATAATCTGTGCCATTTTTGGTATCTCTTCCTTCCTATCCTTTTACCTCTACAGTAGACCTTTCATACCATTGTTGGTACATTTTTTCCCTTTAAAAAAAAAAAAAAAAAAAAACGTTCTTTTCTGTGTGTGCGCGTGCCTTTGTTGACATGGTTGAAAAGACTAAAGACACTAAGACACTTCTGGCTTGAAGAGATGTCAGATGTGTGATCATAAACTGCCAGACTCTGATGGACATGACTTGTGTGTTTACTGCTTGGGCCCGGTGCACCTTCAAGAAGTCTGTGCCATCTGTCATGGCTTTAGACTCCGTACCCTCGTAGAGAGGAAAAGCAAATTAGTGCTGAAAGGTCTGATAAAATCTAGCTTTGACGAGGCCATATTTGTGACTTATAAGACTGATGTTAGTTCCGCATCTTCCTCCTCCAGACATGAGGGCCCAAAGAAGAGGGGCCGCTCAGTTCCAACACTCTCACTGGAGCCACCTGTTAAAGAGACAAAGTCTTCCCTGGTTCCCACAGTTTTGGCATAACCAGATGGAAAGTATCTGCCATCATCGGTGCTGTCAGTGCCGATCTCTGTACCGACAATTCCAATACCCACTACGTCCTCAGCTTAGACCTTTTCACCCTTCTCCATTTCACTGATCTCTGAACCGAAGGAGTTTTCTTTCAAGGATTTGCCACGCACAGGGTACTCTCCAAGCATTGACCCCTTTGTAGACTGACCCCCACCCCTTTCTTGGCTAGATCCCAGTCCCAGTTGGTCTGTTCGGTCCATTCCACCAAGAGCCTCACAGAGTCCGATGTGTTCAGGCTAGTGGACCAGCTCCTGGTGGCGAGGGGATTAGCCACTTCCTTGGTTCCTATCACTTTTGGCTCTGGAACTTTACATGTCTCTTACCTGATTCTCATTTCTCCTCTGACTCCAGCTGAGTATTAGGAGTTCCTGGTTCCTACAGTCCCAGTGTTGATTGTATCAGCGCCTATGAGAGCCTTGTCTTTGGCACCAATGACTACCCTGAGCTCTTCAGTTCTGTCAGAACTGGAGACCTCTCGGGGTTGGAGTTTCATTGTCTGTTCTGGGAAGCGTCGATCGACACTAATTGTATTGCATCCATGCATGCATCTTGGGGCTTCAGCACACGTACGTTTAAGTTCAGCTTCTGGCATGGGTGCGGTTACCTCGGTGCCGGATGGGACCATGGTTTTGAAGGAGTCTATTTTGATTCCAGGCTCCCATTCCTCTATGGGGGGGACTGCTGCCATGGAGAGGACCTTGTCCACTACAGGCTCACTGTCAATCCCTCTCTCATCGGAATAGCACCCTGGTCCTTTCCCTTACCCAGAGCTATACTACCAGGCTCTGACCTGGGACAGCTGGCACAGAAACCACAGGATTCAACCGTGGTGGTTATCCTCTTTAGACACCTCCCTGGCCAGTCCCACTGAGATGCCCCAGAAGAGAAAGTGCAAGAGGAAGCACTTGGACTCCCCTGAAGAGTCATATACAGAAGATACTGACTTTGATGAAGGGGAATGTTCTCCAAAGTCACCCCCAGAAGATGTTTCATTCGGCGACATTCTAGAGATCCTTAAACAGAGGTTTGGATGGACTTTCTAACAACCTTCCTCAGAGGAGTCCGTATACCTAGAGGCTTTCTGTGCCTGACCATCTACTGCTTGGATATCTCCACCCGCTGATTATCTAATTAAGCTGATCGCTCAGCGGGCTTGTGAGATTCCTGATTCCATCGAACCAGTCCCTAAGGGACTAGACTGTATATTGTCAGCTCCCGTGGATCTGCAGCATCGGGCTAAAGGGGGGTGCCAGTGGATGCGACAGCCACCAGAAAGGAACTTGCTGATGAAAGTCCTACTATCCATTTTCCTAATAAAGAGTCTAAGATGATGGCTAGGTTCAGGAAGCCCGTATATGCTTCATCGACTTTCGAGCTTAGGTCCTTGAACTTCATGGCACATTTCACCAGGCTTCAAAGAGATCTGATAAAGGAGCTATCCGACATTCTAACAGGAACTGTAGCTAAGGGGGTTCAGGCTAAAGTAGCTTTCCAGCTGGCAGCCCTTGATTCAATATGAAATTCGTCCATGAGGTTCATTGCGCACATAGCTGAAGGGACGACTAGGGCTGTGTGTTCTGGTGTAGCTATGAGGAGACATGCCTGGATGTGCTTTTGTAAGTCTTCTTTTGCCAATGCTCCTTTTGATAGAACATCCCTTTTTCGGCCCAAAGTTACAGTGCCCCTTGCCAGATGTGAAAAGGATGGAAAGACACTTCCTGTCATGGGTGCATGCTTTTCCACTCCTCAAAAGCCCTACTCAAATCAGAGGAGTGTCAAGCTGTGGTTCAAAGTCCCAAGGGCCTTTCCAGGACTTGCATTGTAGCGACTACTCCTAGGGCAGAGGGGACAGTTAAAATGGAAGACGCCATGTTAGAGGCAGAGGTGGGCTGAAAATTCAGGGTTTCAGGGATTCTTTCCGCGGTAGTTCCTATCAGCGGTCCTGAATGGAGGCTCTATTGCCATCCTCTGGAGGCGGTCGGGGGATGACTTTCCCTGCATCTACCTGCCTGATTAACCGTAACAACGGACAATTGGCTGTAGATTATTATAACCAGAGGTTACAATATTCCCTTCTTGAAACAACCCAAACAAAGAGAATCCCAGACATTCCACCCAATCACAGGGATGTGGCAGTTCTAGATATTCAAAAACTGCTGGACAAAAAAGCCATCCAAGTAGTCCCACCAGACCAGATAGGATACAGGCTTTACTCAGTATTCTTTTAAGTGCTAAAGAAAACAGGGGACTGGAGACCAATTTTGGATCTCAGTGTCTTGAACAAGTCGGTTCAACAAATCGAATTCTGGATTGTTATGGTTCAGTCTGTTCTCCCATTCTTAGGGAAAGATGTTTGGATGTGCTCAGTAGATCTTCAGGATGCGTATTATGACATAAAAATAGACAAATGCTCCAGATGATTTCTGTACTTCTGGCTGGGAGCCAGTCATCATCAGTTCAGAGCCATGCCCTTTTGTCTCACCACAGCCCGCAGGGTGTTCACCAAATGCATGGCAGTGGTAGCAGCTCACTTCAGACTGCAAGAATTCCGCTCGTTTCCATGCCTAGGCAACTGGCTAATTAGTGCAACCACCAGGCATCTACTGCTACAAGCAAAAAACTACGTCCTTCATACTTGCTCCTCACTTGGGATCACTGTGAATTACGAAAAATCCCATCTAGAGCCAACACAGCATTTAGTGTTTATAGGAGTGGTGTTAGACACAAGCACATTTATCACATCTCTACCCCAAGAAAGACTTCAAAGAATAAAATCACAAGTCAGCCAGATTAATTGCAACAGAACAGTGACTTCAAGACTGGTATTACAGTCTCTGGGATCTATTGCGGCCGCCATCACTTTAGTTCCCCTTGCGAGGTTTCACATGAGAATTCTACAATGGTTCTTGGCATCACAGTGGTCATTACTGAGCCAACCAATGCCCCATCAAGTTTGGATCACCAAGTTATGTAAAAAGGACCTGAGTTGGTGGCTCCATTCCAGTGGCATTCTATTGAGCCATCCTTTTGTCCTTCTCAACCCCAAGCCATAGTGACCATAGATGCATCTCGGCTAGGGTTGGGGGCATTATCTGAGAAAGACAGTCCAAGGAACTTGGTCCCAGTTAGAGGACAATTTGCACATCAAAGTTCTAGAGATCAGTGCAGTGCTTCTGGCATTGCAAGCATTCTAAGAAACCCTCCCCTCGGGAATGATTGTGATCCAAACAGACAACATGTCAGTGGCTTGGTACATCAAATAAAGAGAACCAGATCTTGCCCTCTTTGTCGAGAAGCATTCAGAGTATGGCAATGGGCAATTTCAACTGACTGCTTTCTAATTGCAATGCATATTCCGGGAGCTCTCCAGCATGATCGCGGACAAATTGAGCAGGATCATCCTGATGCCGCACTAGTGGTCTCTCAGCCCTTTGGTGGCAGGATATTCCGTCGATGGGGCCAGCCCTGCTGTGATCTCTTTGCATCCCCCCTCAACAACAAGTGTGGAGCAGCTACTTTGCCCTGATCCCCCTCCGGAGGAGTCACCGAGAGATGCTGTCCTTCACGATTGTCTGCCTGGTCTACTGTATGCCTTTCCCCCAGTTCCTCTCATTTCCCAGTTTCTGAAGAAAGCCAACAGGTCAAAGAGCAGGATAATTCTCATTGCTCCATTCTGGCCTCTGCAGATATGGTTTCCCTTTCTGTGGTCTCACCTAATTCATAAACCTTGGACACTGGAGCCAGCTCCAGACCTATTGTCGCATTCAAAGGAACTCATTCATCCAAATCTTTGAAATCTCACACTCACTGCTTGGCTTCTACAGTTCTAATGATTGCAAGGTATACCAGCCTTTCTGCCCCAGTTCAATGAATTGTTCTAGCCTCCAAGAAACCTTCATTAAGACGATTGTATAGCAGCAAATGGCAAAAATTTGCAAAATGGGCTGCAGACAGAAATCTCGACCCATACTCTGCATCAGTTCATAAGGTCTTGGAATTTTTAGCATCGCTTTTCAATGCGGGGCATCCTCCTCAACTATACATAGTGTTGCCACCCCTCCGTTTTTTTTCCGGAGTGCCCGGAAATCAGTAGGGCACTCCGGTTCTCCGGTTCTTGCTCTCGGTGTCCGGAAATAGCGACGTCAGTCTCGTCAGCGCGTATTATAAAAAAAAAAAAATAACATTCCCGTCTTGGACTCTCGTTGATTGGCTGCTTGTTGCAGACGAGGCTCGTGCAGCAAGCAGCCAATCAGCACGTAGAGTTGCAAGTCAAATCCCCGCAAAGCCCGCGAAAATTACTGCGTAAAAAGCGGCGCTTCAGCTTCTAATTTTACCTTTTACTCTGTACTGTAAAAGGTGGTGCTTAAGATCTGAAATTTCTTGGACGTCTTCTGGATTGCTGGTTCGTTACCCTGCTGCCTGGAAGGATTGCCTGCTGCCTGGAAGGATTGCCTAGCCCTGCTGCCTGGAAGGATTGCCTAGCCCTGCTGCCTGGATTGGGAAGGATTGCCTAGCCCTGCTGCCTGGAAGGATTGCCCTAGCCCTGCTGCTTGCCTTGCTTGCTGGAGTCTTGCCCTGGAGGAGAAGTGCTGTGGA
Organism: Protopterus annectens; assembly: GCF_019279795.1. NCBI lineage: Eukaryota > Metazoa > Chordata > Ceratodontiformes > Protopteridae > Protopterus > Protopterus annectens. The sequence goes on from NC_056729.1 coordinate 415,805,483, forward strand.
CTGGCCGACTGGGTGGTGGTGTGTTCCCCTGCTTGCTGGCCCTTTAGCTGCCTGTTCTCTTCTGCCGCTGAGAGCTTGTTTAAGTAGCCCTGCTGATGATTTTTCTGGAGGTAAGTGGAATTTTTTTAATGGATGAATTCTTTGGAATTTAGGTAGATTTTCAAAGATTAGTGTGACAAGGGGAATGAAATATTGCCAGCACAGCTACTAGTGAATTTTTTTAAATATTAAATTTATATTAATTCACTGGCTGTGCTGGCACTATCTCATTCATTGATGGTGACAAGATGTGTGTAACCGTATCTAGATGTTCAACATGTGGTGATTATTAACTAGAACAGTTTCTAATCTGGTTTTGGACTTGGTTGCAGTGAATATATAATGACTTCATGATTTGTATAAGATGCTTGGACTGTAGATCTGTCTTTTCTAGTCTGTCATCACCGTGATGTTTACCTTGACCTGTGTTTCTTCCTAGGGTGTCTGTCGTACAGTCTTCATATTATAGTGAGGCTTAAATGTAGCTTTTTGTCTAGTTTGTCATCACAACTGTTTACCTTTTATCTGTGTTTTCTAGGGTATACTGTCTATACCAAAGCTTAGCTCATTTGATGTTACATTGAATATATGATTACATGATTTGTATAGGATGCTTGGACTGTAGAACTGTCTTTTCTAGTCTATCATCACCGTGATGTTTACCTTGACCTGTGTTTCTTCCTAGGGTGTCTTTCTAGGGTGTACAGTCTTCGTATTATAGTGAGGCTTAAATGTAGCTTTTTGTCTAGTTTGTCATCACAACTGTTTACCTTTTATCTGTGTTTTCTAGGGTATACCGTCAATACCAAAGCTTAGTTCATTTGATGTTAGTGAATATATGACTACATGATTTGTATAGGATGCTTGGACTGTAGAACTGTCTTTTCTAGTCTATCATCACCGTGATGTTTACCTTGACCTGTGTTTCTTCCTAGGGTGTCTTTCTAGGGTGTACAGTCTTCGTATTATAGTGAGGCTTAAATGTAGCTTTTTGTCTAGTTTGTCATCACAACTGTTTACCTTTTATCTGTGTTTTCTAGGGTATACCGTCTATACCAAAGCTTAGTTCATTTGATGTTACAGTGAATATATGACTACATGATTTGTATAGGATGCTTGGACTGTAGAACTGTCTTTTCTAGTCTATCATCACCGTGATGTTTACCTTGACCTGTGTTTCTTCCTAGATGTCTTGGGTATATAGCAAGGCTTAATGTAGTTGCTTTTCTTTGGGACTGTCAATGTGAAATATCTCATGTGGTTTTGAGCTTGTTACAGTGAATATACACGGGATATTTTCTAACGTTTTGTTGTGTAGATATTTAAGTTTTGAGACTACTTAAATATTTATTTAGTGACACTGGGCCACTACCTTGGCATTGGTCAAACTAGCAATGTTTATTACTATTGCACAGTAAGACTGAACACACTTTGTTAGGGCCTTAAAGTTGCTTATAAGGAGTAGCTGGCTGATTATGTTGTAGTCTGGGGAAAAGGGGGCATAGTTAGTAAACTTGTGCCAGCCTTTCCCTTGTGTATATAAATCAGACCTCAAGTGTGTCTCAACTGCTTTAACAGGGGCCCAAAGCACTGTTTGATAAATAGGGTGCTCGAGGTCTTCACTTGGCCACTATGCTCAACTCTAACTGTGCCAGTGGGAGGAGGTGGTGGTGAGGATCTGGAGTGGAAAAGGGTAGAAACCAGCCCCAAGTTGACTGGTCTCTGTGCTTTGCACTTAATATGGGGTGTTGCATCTGGAATTGTGGGGCTACGGAATTCGTCTTTATGTCTGCCCATACAGTCTCTTATCATTATGCAAGTTATTACTGTTGCAGCCAGAGGGTATTATGATTGCTGAGTTACATATTTCATGTTTATCATTGTGTCGGCCCACACTATGTCCTGTTTGTCTTTATGCAAGTTATTACAATTGTAGCCAGAGGGTATGATTGCTGAGCTGCCATGTATTTCATCTTTGTCTTGTCAGTCCACAGTATGCCTGAACTTTCTTGCTGTGTTCAGACTCAGCTGGATAACGTTTGCACTGGGTTCTACATAAAAGTAGAGGGTCTTAATTTGGTGCATTGCTGTAGTGTCTGACCCATGTGTTTTACACACAGTTGAATGCCTTCTGTGCATATTCTGCTGTCACACCAGGTTCATGTGTAACAGCTGCAGAAAGTCCCTCAGACAGGAGTTGCTTCTGCCTTTCATTGCTTTACCTTCACTGTAATTTTTCATGAGGAATCTAATTTTTTTTCCCTATACCAACTTGGTATTACTAGGGTGTGAAAGTCTGGAGATTCACATGTGAATGTGAACTCTGGCTAGTGGCTACTGACTGACACAGGCCCCACCAGGCACTGGTGTTGGTCACAAGTGTTTTGATTTTCTATTAATAGCTGTTTTGGTTTATTGTAGTGTTGAGCAAGGATCCTACAGGAATCATGTTCAGGAAAAGGTCAATGGATCATCAAGAAGAGGCTGAAAGCGCGTCTCCTAAGAGGTTTTTCTGCAGTTATAATAAGGTGTGGGAGCAAAGCTACTCATGGGTGCGACCTGTTCCAAATGCAGATGCCATGGCAAAGTGCACATCCTGTGGAACAACTTTCACTGTAAAATGGGATGGGGAAAAGGCATTGAAAAGCCATCAGAAGTCAGACAAACATCATCAAAGCCTTCAGCTCCAGAGGCAGAACCTCGTAATGACCAAGTTTATTCAGCCACGTAATGTAACCAGTGAAGCTTCCAAAGTCACTGCAGCTGAAGTGACAGCAGTCTATCATGGAGTGAAACATGGTCACTCATATGTATCCATAGATTGTGGAGGTAAGCTGGCACCGACAGTCTTCCCTGATTCTACTTTGGCTTCAAATTCACCTGTGGGAAGACAAAATCTGAGAGTATTGTCATGAATGTTCTTGCACCTCATTCAGAGGAGCTCCTTCTGCAGGAACTTGGCAATTCCTATTTCTCAGTGGGATCAGATGCATCCAATAAAGGGAACAGAAAAATGTTCCCTTTAGTTATTCAGTACTTTACTCACACCCATGGCACACAACAGAAACTCCTTGATTTCTATGAGGATCATAACAAAAGTTCTGAATGTATCTTTACTAGAATAAAGGACATCCTTGTGCATAAAGGACTCAAAGTACAAAACATTGCTAGCTATGCTGCAGACAATGCCTCAGTCAATTATGGAAAGCACAGGTCTGTTTTTAAAAGTTTGAAATGTGAGGTGCCTCACATCATTGCAGCAAACTGTTTATGCCATGTAATACATAACTGTGCCAAGCATGCAAGCAAGGCCCTTGCAAAGTTTGATGTGGAGACTCTGGTTTTGAAAGTACATAGTGAGTTTTCAGCATCTGCTAAAAAATGGCACTGTTGAAAGGCTTCTATTCTTTCCTAGACCAGGACTTTAAGGAAATAATGCAACATGTTGTAACAAGGTGGCTGTCTTTGTTCCCAGCTGTGGCAAGGCTGGTAGAATGTTGGCCTGCTATTAAAAGTTATTTTATTAGTCAAGGGCCTGAGGACTGTCACCCCTTATCTGGAAATTTGTGGAGGCCGATGAGGATGGCATCAGTGGGGATGTGTCTGAGGCAGAGTGCTACATACATTTCATGCACTACATCCTGCGGGTATTCCACAAGTCTATAGCAAAACTTGAAAGTAACACTCTCTCTGCTCCAGAGTTGTACACCGTGATGAAAAGTCTAAAAGATGAGTTGCAGAGAAGGCTAGATGACCAGTTCTTTGGTACTAAAGTTTCATCTGCCTTACAGCACTTTACTCCAGCTGTCGCACAGCAGGTCTGTAGGACCTTCTGTGATTTTTACAGTAAAGCACTTTGTTACCTACAGAAGTGGTTTGACTATGATAATAGTCCCTTTAAAGTTATGCAGGTCCTCAGCCTCCAACATCCTGTAACTTGGCCAGAACTGCGTACAGTTGCAGACCTCTTCAAATTGGATGTGGACATTGAAGCACTTTACTCAGACTACTGTACTTTAACTGCTGCATTGCCAGCCCTGTTACAGATGACAGAGGCATCTGTAAGTGATCGCTGGGTGACTTTTTTAAGTAAAGCTCCAGACTGCAAGCCACCTTACAGACTGGTGCAGTTTGCTCTTTCAATCCCCCCCCAGCAATAGCTTTGTGGAAAGGGTTTTTTCACTTATGGGGAATGCGTGGACTGATGTAAGAAATAGAATGCTTGTGTCACTTGTGAAGGCAGAGTTGCAGGTCAAGCTAAACTTTAACATGAGTTGTTCGCAATTTTATTCATTTGTGAGAAATAACCAGCCATTACTTGAGGCTGCTAGATCAAATGCCAAATATAGCTTCAAGTATAAGCAATGATTTCTAGCAAAACTGAAGATACTTTAAACAGTTGCTTTTCTTTTACTATTGTGTGTGGTGAACCCTTAATGTACTGCTTTGAATGAACTGGTGTTTTTAATATCTAATTGTATTTCCATTTTAGTACTACCTGTGATATGAGACTTGGGCTTAGTTTTCCCATGCTTGTGTGTGATGTACTGTTGTATGTAGTGAACCTTTTGAAGTATTGCTAAATAAAGTTTTTTTAATTTACTTTTGACTCGTTGCACATTTTTCTACTTATTGGTAACTGTATGTGATATTAAAGACTTATGCTGAAGGGTGCTCGAGTAAAGGGGTGTGGCTTGATTGTGCATGGGGCGGGGCTTGTTTGTCAGGAAATGGCACAGTAGAAAGGTGGCAACCCTAACTATACAGTTCGTCTAGCTGCAATTGCAAATTTTCATAATGGTCTCAATGATGCAGCTCTAATGTCGCACAAACTTTGTAAAGCCTTTGTGAAAGGAACCTTATTGCCGAGACCTCCATACAAGGACCCATCTGCACTGTGGGACTTGAATCTGGTGCTGTAATCTCTAATTACTCCCTCATTTCAACTATCCGCAAATTGCAATTTGAAATAGCTATCCTAGAAAACCTCCTTTTTGGTTGCTATTATTTCTGTGAGAAGGATATCTGAGTTACAGGCCTTATCGTGCAAGCCTCCTTACCTAATCTTTCATAAGGACAGGGTCTCTTTACAAACAAATCCTTCCTTTTTACCAAAAGTAGTGTCTGACACTAATATCAATCAGACTATACAACTTCCAGTATTTTTTCCCAAATTTTCAAATAAAGGCAAGTATTGTCTGCATTTCTAGATGTTCACAGACAGTTACGTTTTTGCCTTCACAGAGCAAAAGAATTCATGAAATGTGATCAGCTGTTTGTTTCATTCTCTCCTGCTTCTCTGGGCAAACCAATTTCGAAGGTTACTCTGACTAGATGGCTTAAGGACTGCATAGCCTTCATTTATAACACAAGGAAAGTGTAGCTACCTGGACCTGTTAAAGCACATTCTATGAGGGCAATAGCTGCTTCTGATAGTCTTCCATCCCAGATCCTCTTTAGATGATATATGTATAGCGGCTGCTTAGGCATCTCTGCATACCTGTATTGCTTATTACAAGTTAGATCTGGTCTCTAGGGTTCAAGCATCCTTTGGTTCGATGGTGCTCAGAAATATTCTTCCGTGAGATCTCCCATGATTTCGGTAGCTGGGGACTCTGTCCCACAGTCAGGGATTAAGTGAAGATTGACACCACCAGATAAAGATGTTATGTATTACTATAACTTTCCATCTGTGTTGTCAATCTTAACTTGTCCTTGACATCCCCACCCTCCTTCTCCCAGCCTTTCGGGCTTCTTGGTGGAATGGATCTATCCCAGTAGAGTGAATTATTCTTTTATGATGACAGATATGGTCTCTGATCTGTTATTTCCTGTTACTATCTTATGCAAACGCACTCTGAGGTAATCTTGAGAGGAGCATTATGGGTAGAGATAAGCTCAAGAGTTTTTTGAAGGCACAAGCTGGAATAATGGCAGAGTCAGTTCTGAGATATGGAACTTGACCCACAGTCAAGGATAAGTGAAGGTCGACAACACAGATGGAACGTTCTGGTAAGACGTAACTTCTTTTTCTGTCTAGCCTATCCCAGTTTTTGTACCTTGGGAAATATGTAAATTCACTCTGAACTCCTGCTGCTGAATTCATATCTTCCATGCCAAATATTTTCATAAATTTCTTCAAAAATCTGCCCTCATTTGTTATATTTTCTCTTCTGGGCCCCCAAAACACATCTTCACTATTACAAATCAAATTCCAGTCCCCACCTTTAAGTAATATTCCATGGTGAAAAATGATTTTCTCCCAGAATTTTCCTAAACTCCATTATAGCAGTTTTAGGTGGAATATAAATACATGCCAGTGTAATCCTCCTCCCTCGCCAGTAGCCCCTTAGTACTACAAATCTACAATTTGTTTGTGTCTTTCGGCTTTTCCCGGTTAGGGGTCGCCACAGCGGAACTCCGGTCCGCTAATGTTTGGTAGTGGATTTTTACGTACCGGGTTACCAGCCCTGACGCACAACCTTCAACGAAGGCATGCCCCATTCACGTATGCCTCCACACAGAAGACGCTCTCACTGAGAATCGAACGGGACAATGTCTTACTGTGAGGCAACAACGCTACCGCAGCACCACCACCGCAGTACTACAAATCTACAATTATCTATTTTATCCTCTTGTATCACTATTGGAGCTCCTCTTACAATTAATATAAGTACTCATCTTTTCCTTTGTCCCAGGAATTCCGCCGAATAACTGTGCTGAAAACCTTTCGTTATCAAGTTCCTGTGTTCAGTTCTTGCCAAATGTGTCTCCTGTAGCATAGCTATTTGTACTCTATATTTGTAGTATAGTTCACTACTCTTTCTTTTTTGTATATATCAATGAGACCATTAACATTTAAAGGTAATATAGAAAGCATCATGTTAAAAAGTTATTATTCCCACCTTTTATTTGTAACAGCTTTATAAGTATCTAGTTCCAGATTTTGTGTTATATGCACACACTGTTTGGCAGGTTAATCTTTTATACAGCCATTTCTTGTCATATCCATTTGAGCCTATGTCACATCTTACAAAACTTTGTTTTATTGAAAGCCCTCGTAAAAAAAAGAAAAAAAGATACCCAGTACACCCCTAAAACCTGTTAACTTAATACTAGCACACAAAACTATGTACATCTTCAGATATTGAAGTTTTACCCTCGTAATAGAACAGTTGTCCCAAACTGACAGCCACACTCGCAGACTTGGGTTATCCTAAAAGGAAAGTTATCTGTACTAAGATGCGTGGTACAGCCAGTGCTTCTACTTGGTGCTTTCTGGATTTGTATTATCTTTATTGCTCTTGCAGAATGGGAAAACAATTGAATACTTTCAGAAAACATCATCTCATAACCATTGAAAGAAAAGTATTCTGTTTTTATTGATCTTTATCATTTGTCTCTGTGGAGACATGAGAGCCAGATACAGAGTTGCTTCTACAAGCATTTATTGATTTGTTTACTAGAGGAAAGTTTTATTATATTCAATTTTCTTTTTTTACTAATTTGCTTTCTCTTAAAACTTGGTACTAGCTCAAGCCAAGGGCGTTAATTCAGTCATAATGAGAAAACCGCATCATTTTTTTCTTGCATCACACTCTTTTTGACCAGACTTTTCTTACCTTTTTTTTTTTTTTTACATTGCACTGCGTACGTTTCTTAAAACTGAACAAGGAAAAAAGAGAAAAGGAAAAATAGAGGCACCTGTTTACTTTAGTAACCCCATTACACCTGAAAATAACTGAGAAAATTGTACTTTATACCATGCAGATTATAATCATGCACTACAAAAATATTACTGTTAAGAACAAATTTTTGTTTTACTTGACAGTTAACTTTTTCCTTCCTCTTCCTTTCTCCTAAGTATTCCTGCAAACATTAATGACTTGAAGTAGGACATATGCTCTAGAGTCCCTACAAGTTTAACAAAGCCAAAAAAGTCCAAGATTTCTATGTTTTCTTATTCTGTCATGTTTCACAAATGTAATTAATGCTTTGTAATCCTATTTCTATTTGTCAATTTCTGAGTTGCTAGATTTATTTCTGTTTATCTCCATCTCCCAAATCCAGTCTCTGCTGCCTTTCTAACGTACTCTGTTCTTCTAGTCAACTCTTGTGCTTTTTCTGCCTCTCAAGCATTTTTTGTTAAAACATTGGAAAAGGTTTCAATGGTACAAGTCTCTCTGTGGTCTTTACTACCTGATGAAGAACAAGAACCAGAAAGTCTGTTTCGCAGCTCACTTTTTCTTAGGCAAACTTTTGTATTTGCTCCTTAGCACGTTCTGCATCAAAAAATGATTTTGTCCCTCCAGGAAAGCACATTCTGAAGTGTAGCCGGGTATAACATTTGAATTTCACACCTGCTTCTCGACATTCCCAGGTTAATGGAATACATTTACTCCTCTTCTGCCCGGTGTACAGTGAGTTATCATTTTCCACAAACACTGTATTGTCTCCCACTTTTTAGTACATTGTCCTTCTGCCACAGTTTTGGCAGTATCAACTCCTCCTGCTGGTAGGATTGCATCTTTACTATTAAAGGTCTAGTTTGCTTTCTCATGGCCTGGTTTGGAGCATATACACAATGTGCACTTTCAGTTAACAACAACTGCTTTGGAATCGCAGTCCAGATGTTTATTTGTGCTTTCATAAAATTAATGCAGTCTATTCTGTTCCTTCTAATTTCTCTGATAAAGCAAAAAATCTCAGGTTTTCCCTAAGTCTTGAGCAGTCTTGTATTCAGCCTGCCTTTTCTTCCTTTCGACCTCTGATTTTTGCAGTTGTATCACCTCATCTGAATATCTGTTTAAAGCTTCTTCCAATTTTTCCACCCTTTTGTTATTTTGAGTTGATATACTCCATCAGTGTTTTGTTTGTTTTTATCATCAGCTCTGAGTACATTTGACTTGTTTTTTTTTCCTCTAGGTTACTGGAAATCATGTCTTGCACCAGAGCTGTAGCTTGCATTGCTTTTTGCTGAACCGCTGCATAATTTTTCCCTGTCAGTGTTTTTCCTCACCTTTTGTGATTGATTTTCTTTCAGGTTCTCTGAATTTCTTTTTGCTGGCATACAGGCAGTGCACTTATAGTCAGTTACTTAAATTTACCCAGAAATAAAAGTTTGCTGGCTCTGTCTTCTGAATTTCTGTTTTTACACTGAGAGAGCTGAAATTAAGCTATTACTCAGTGTGCAGCCATCTTGGAAGTCACCCATAATAGCAGTTTTTGGTGGAATGTAAGTACATGCCAGAGTAGTCATCCTTCCTTTCCAGTAGCTACTTACTACCAAAAGTCTGCTGTAATTTTCCTTTTCCCTTTTTCCCTTCTGTCACTATTGGTGCCGTTCTAGTAGTTGCTATTATTACTCCCCTTCCCCAGATATTCAGCTGTACATCATTCCTAAAATCCTATTTGTCAAATTCCTTTGCTAGCCAAATGGGCCTTTTGAAGCACTGCTATTTGCATCCTATATTTCTTAATATAATTCAATACCCACTGCTTTTTATCTGTATTTGTAAGGCCATTTATATTCTTTAATAATGTGTGCAAGAGTGGTCATGGTAGGAAGCTATTACTACCACATATTTTATGTAATGGTTGTTCTGAATGTGTATTTATAACTTTTGGCTCATACATGCACTAATTTCTGGCAGGTAGATATTTTATACAGTTTTTTTCCTTATCTTCATTTGAACCAATGTCACATTTTCAAAACATTTTGTTTTGATGAAAACACTCAAACAGAAAATTAAATACATTTTCCGAACCTTTATCCCTTTTTATTTAGAACAAATACACAGACTGTATTTTTAACAAATAGTGTTTACTCCTTCAGATAGGAGCTGTCACTCCAAATCAATGGCTGTGCCCACAGACATTACCTAATCTACAATTAAGGTTACTCATGCTAAAGAGCATGTTACATCCTGTGTTCCCACTCACACTGATATCTCTTCTTGCCTTAGCTCTTTTCCCCTCTTCTATGTGAAAAAGAGGTTGCATTCTTTCAGTAAACATTAACTTTTAGCCCTAAGAAAAAGTACACTGGATAACTTTAAATACATAAACCAAATTATGCACTTTTCTATTAAATGCATTAAGGAACGAATGCTGTTGTACAGTCTGTTACCTCTTATTAATTTCTCACAGGTTCAGACTTAGTTTTTTTCTAAGCTGCTTGACCAGTGTTGTTTTAAGTGTTAACTTTCTCTCAGTAGAGAGTGCTCAGATCTCTCAAGATTAGTTGCTTGCACATGCAGATAGCTGATCTCCAAGTAAAAGTGGCCAGCAGCCAGAAAAAGGAAATGATAACAACTTTGCAGATACATGAAATAATCTTTGTACATTTCACTACATAATGTACAAATTTTCCCATGGACAGTTGCTTGTACCTGCAAACTTTTTTCTCCCACTTAGAGCAAATATTTGCCAATGGGGAAAAAAACAATTAACTTTGGAGATGCAATAAGCTTACCGTTTTCCATGCTTTTCATCGTTGTCTTGTTAAACCTGTGTGCTTAAAAAAGCTTTTTCTGTAGCTTAAGCTAAAGACATTATAGAGGTGTAAATCTCTAGATTAATTAAGAGAAATTAATACTTAACTCTGTATATAAAGAGATGAATACACTTTTAGGCCCCACTCACACCCAAGCAGCACAGGATTACATCATTATATTGGGTTCCTATTATTTCCTCAAAGAGGCATTCTATTGAACACTTCATCGAACTTGAAACCGCGAAATTTGAAAATATCGAATGTCCACATAAGCAATTTCTTTCCTTGGGAAAGAAGTTGCTTGGCCATCCTTGTCAGTTTGCCATTTTCCCTGCTGTAGTGCGATCTTGGAGTTGGTATATTTAGGTAGGGAGGGGGGGGTACAGCCCCCCACTTTGCAGTGTTTGGAGTTATTTGTTGCTGTTTGTACGGCAAATGATTTCTTTCCAAGGGAAAGAAATCAGTTATGTGGAGGTTCGATATTTTGAAAGTTCGCGGTTTTAGGGTCGTTGAAGAGTTGCGTTCGATGGAACGCCTCTTCAAGGAAATAATATAGACCCATTATGTTAACTATAACTTGCTCTTGTCAAGCCTTTCTTAAAGTGTTACAGCATAACAGTTATATATTTTATAAATAAGAAAAGGTAATTGTTTGCTTTATTATCTTTAACCAATACAGCAGTCAGTGATAATACTCTCTCCATCTCACATTTAAAATATTCCAACTGCATACTATACAAAACGTCTTTACAATGTAATATTCAATTTACATCATGATTTTTTATTCAAATATTAATAAGGTCATAAACTGTTTTACTTGGTTAACACTTCATTCTCCTCAGGGTACTTGTAAACATTTAACAACATTAAATGGGGTATATGGTTTACAGTTTACCCATAAGTCAACAGAATTCCAGTCTTTCTCAAGTCACTTTTCCTTGCATAGCCATATTTCACATGTATGTTCCTATGGGATTTATTGACTAATTTCATTGTTGCTAGTCTTCTTGAGCTTTTCAATTTCTAACATCAGTCTCTGGTTCAAGTCCAATGTACTCTTGATTCTTCTGTCAGCTCTTTTGCGTTTGTTTTTTTTTTCCACTCTCAGGCATTTTCGTTTTGAACAATGGAAAAGGTTTCACTGACAATGTGTGTCTCTGGGCTTTTTTTTGTCAGAAGAATGTGAAGCAGAGTCCTCTTCTGGTTGCAGGCTCACTTTTTTTTTAATAAATTTTATGTACTCCTTTGCCAGTTCTGCATCAAAAGTGTCTTTGATCCTTCAGAAGTTGTTAATCTGAAGTCAGCTGGCTGCAACACTTTTAATGTCATACCTGCCTGTCAATGATTTCCTTGTTCTGTGTGGTATACAGTGAGTAATTGTTTTCCACAAGCTCTTTGGTCTCCAGTTTTTAATGTTTTCCTTTCTGCCAGTTACATCATGAGCAACTCTCTCTTCTGGAATGATTGCATTTTCACTAATATAGGTCTTGGCTGCTTTATCTTTGCCACTTTAGAGCACACACAAAATGTCTCTCATTTAGCAAATCAGTCCAGTTGCTTATTTGTACTTTCATAAAATACATTGTCTGTTCCTCTCATTTTCTGTAGTACAACAGAAAATCTCAGCTTTTCTCTGCACATTCTGTTTTCTAGCTACTACTTTTTGAAATTGCTCTTCTCGAGAAGCCACATTTTCAGCTAGCCTTTTTTTCATTCCATTCTATGTTTTTAGGTTCATAGGATGATACTAGGCTGTTGGCCTGGAGGCCCTTATAAGCCTAGCCAATAATTTCGTCCATGTTCCCACAAAGTCAGCACCTGTTTCCCTTGTCCAGCAGGGACACAGGTGAGATCCCAGGGATGTATTTTCAGTTTCCCATCCAGTCATCCAGATTCCTCTTAAAGAGGGCTAGCGAGGTACTCTGCTTGACATGGAGAGGGTGTCTGTTCCGCAGATTGGGGGGGGGGTCTTTGGGGCACAAATCTATCCCGCCAACAAGTTCTGTTAATGTCACATACCAGGTTGAGACCTTGCATGTGGGTTGCGTGAGTGGAGTTTGACTCATGGGTATGCAGCAACTCCGTCAAGGCTGGGTCTGAAATAGAGTTTTTGCATTTTTATCGGTTTATCTGAATATCTGGTTAAAGTTTCTTCTATTTTTTCCATCATTTTAAGTTGATATATTCCTTCAGTGTTTCATTTATTTTAAACACCTCTAAATACATTTGATTTATTGCTTCTAAATTACTGTAAACTGAGTTTTGTATCAAAGCTGAAAGCTGAACTGCTTTTGCTGAATAGCTGCAGGGTTCTTCCCAGCCAGTTTTCTCTTTTCTGTTTTGGTTGTTTTTCTCTCAGGTTCTCCATGTTTATTTTCTCTCAACTTCTCTCAAGTTGTTTCTTTGCTGGCATCCAGGCAATGTAATTAGTAGCCAGTGACTGGCCTTTTAACAGTTTCTGTTGACTCCCTATTGAAATGTCTGCACTCAAAATGCTGCGTGCTGATAAGCCAGGGAAAAAAGACTGAAAACATAGGAGAACAATGAATTTTGAAAATCATTCTTTAAACATTTTTGTTGGTGGGGGGGCCACCCCATCTCCACACGCACACACCCACACACATCCCCAAACTTATACCAACTCTGAGATCGCCATACTTTGGAGAAAAGGGAATATTCTGAGAAATGGCATCTTGGAATTAGTATACAGTAAACTCTCAGTTAACCGCAACACAAGCAACCAGCACTCTCAAGCAACCATCAACAACAAAAAAAAAAAAATTGAAGAAATACAGTACAATTTTCATGCGTTGCACTTTTTCTCCCCGCAGAAATATACCTTACATTTTTTAGAGTTTTAAAAAGGAAAATGGGAATAAATTCCCTCTCTCTCCATCCTGAGAACAAGTCGAACCAAACAAATAGTTTAGGGTACAGTATTAGTCAGGCCTGTTTTTAATAGTAACTTTCAAGCAACCAGAAACTACAGTTATCCAGCATCTACCAATCCTCATGGGTGCCGGTTAACTGAGAGTTTACTGTGTGCAAGTCCTTTATTTCTGCCATTCATTCTCTGTATTTTGGGACTCACTGTAACTGGTCCTGACATTTCAAATGGTTACCTCTCTGTTTTCACACTCTGAAAGCTCAAATTAGCCCATTCTTCAGTGTGCAGCAGTCTTGGAATGATCACAAGCATCAATTTCCTGACATCATATTTCATATAGTGATATCTGTGGGAAGTCTGATCCTACTACAGTTTGGGTCATAGTTTCTTAACTCAATACTAGCCTAGCTGCCCTTGCGGGTCATTTTAAACCTACCCAGTTTTTGTTTTGGTGCTTAAATTAACCTATCCCATTTGATGTTAGATTAACCTTACCCATTTCATCATTGATAGTTGTATATTATCCCTATTGAAAATAACTGAGATCATACTATAGATAATTTGAGGGAACTCGTGTGGGCCAAAGCATTTAGGAGTTGTGTGTATCAGTTAGTAATATGGGGACAGTCTTTGGTGTAAATTTTCAATTATCATGGACAGATATAAGCTTTGTTTTACATGGATGGGGAGTCTGTTCCAGGGCAGTGGTATCCCCTGCAAGATGTACTTGCCCCCCCCCAAAAAAAAAAATCATTCTGTTGATGTTGCTGAAGAATTTTGGATCCCTGAACTGAGTATTTCTGATGCCATTTGACTTGATGTGCAGTAGGTCCTTCAGTATTGTTAGAGGATGCCATGTTGCCAGACATAGGTCACCTCTTAGCGGTCTATAGGATTATGAGTATAGTGACAGGGTTTTGAGGTAGTCCATGTAGGACATATTGTTTAGGCCTTGTATTCTTTTAATAAGACGTCCCTTTGAACATTCTACTTGCATGTTTCTGGACAGACGCATGGCAAAGGGGGCATTACACTCTGGGACTTGCCTAATGAGGGCTGAGTAATGGGAGACAATGGGATCTCTAGAGCTGGTTGAATCCCCCTTATTTATAAACTGTGTGATATAGAAGAACTTTCTTATGTCAGTGGACACATTTATTGAGTGTTAGTTCACTGGCCAAATAAATTCCCAAATCCTGAACAACTGAGTCACCTCTCAAGGGTGTATTGTCAGTGTGGTAGTTCCTCAGGGTAGACAACTCACCAAAGGATACAGTAATGCATTTTTTGGTATTTAGTTTCTCTCCATGATTCTGCCACTAGTTATTTGTTTAGGATGGACCTTCCTGCAGGATGGTTTAAGTTATTTGGGGATTCGATGACTGCTCCTAGCTTGCAGTCATCTGCAGATTTAATCAGCCAGATCCCCTTGGCATTGTCTTTTACTTCAGAGAAGTAGATGCTAAACTGGAGAAGTCCCAGCACTGAACCCTGGGGGACTTGACTGGTTTCTTTGTGGAGGTACCTTCCCCTGTTTTAATCTCCTTTGTCCTGTCTGTGAGCCAGCTGGCAATCCAGTGGGTGACTGGGATTATTTCCAGTTTATTTAGCTTTTCTATTGTGCCTGAATGGGGGGTTGTCATAAACCTTGGCCATGTTAAGGTAAGCAGTGTGTATACCGTTTTACCTTCATCCATTGCTTTGGTGACCTTTTCAAAGAAGTCCACCAGGTTGAGTAAGCATAACCTGCCCTTGATAAATTCAAATTGAAACAGATCCAGTGCTGGGAGGTTCCGCTTGTTCTTATTAATTAGTTCCATGAAAAGTCTTTCTATGCCTTTGCTTATGAGGCTGGTCAGACTTGTGGGTCTTTAACTGCCTGGGTCTGTGATGGTCCTGCCTTATGCAGGGGGAATGACTTTAGCTGTTCCCCATTTGTTTGGTACAAAACCAGTATGGAAGATGAGGTTGAACGGTTGTTACGGAAATGGCTAAATTGTGCTTCATGCTATTTAAGATGCATCCAGAGATATTGTCAGGACCCATGCACATTGCCATATGCTGCCCGACTGAAGAAACTCCAGCTCTATTCAGTTGCATACCGTCTGCTCAGAGGTGACCTGTGCCTGACATACAAGGCCATGTCCAACCCGGAATTAATGGACATGCTCCACCTCAAAAAATCCAAATCCACCAGAGCCACAAGAGAAAGAGACTTAAACCTTAACACAGATATAAATAGGACGTGCTGAAGGGACAGATTCATCACCCAGAGACTCCCTATGCTGTGGAACAGAATCCCGGTCCATGTGAGAGAGCACCTCGCTGGCTCTGTTCAAGAGGAATCTTGACCAGTGGATGGGAGATCGTAGGTTTACCCCGGGGATCATCTCTGTATCACTGCTGGACAGAGGCACGGCAAACTAATGGGTATAGTATTCTTCAACCTAAGGGGTGGTGAAAGCCACACAACTCTGGCTAGGCTTATAAATGCCCTAGGGCAGATAGCCTAGTATGAACCTATGAACCAACAATGCAGCATTTTTAGCTTTTGATAGCACTTTCAGGACTTAATCTTGTGTGATTGCTTTAGACAAGTTGGTTTCAGGTATGTTTTTGTGGCTAGATGGAGAAGAGAGAGAGGGTTAACATTAGATCTGAATTTATCAGCTAATTAGGTTAGCTGTATCTTTGACCTCAGAGTATGTAGGTAACATTGTTCACAATCATGTTAAATGCATTATTACATTGAGCTTCTGAAATTTCAAATGTAGCTAAAAAAAGGCCATGTGATGTTCTTTGGCTTTGATGGCTATTTTAGCCTTAAACTTGGCTTTGATGAATTTTATTAAACTTCTTAGTTGTTTGATAGACCTGACCCTTATCCCTCATCATTGAAATAAACATTCTGTGAATTGCTCTTTATTTTGGCCAAAATGCTTTTCCTTTTATTTACGTGCTGGCTTGCCGGGCCTAACGCCCAATCATTAGCGATCCCTAACCGGGAAAAGCCGAAAGACACAACAACAACATCTTTTCCTTTTATTGTAAAGTTAGTGTGTGATATGGTTCCACTGATGGTGTTTGTATCTAGGTTTACCCTGTACTTGTTCCGGCAGGGGTAAAGCTGCATCTCTGCAGCTGTTTACATGAGGGTGTGTAGTATGATGGTGAACGGATGTGTGTTCATCAGAATTAACTGGGTTTGTTGGGGATTTGATGCTTACCAATGAGTCACTTAGGAATAGGTAGTTTGTCTTAGAGAAATTTCTAGGTGTCTCTAGTTTCAATTTTATTTCAAATGAGACTGATTTATGGTCAGACCTAACAAATGACAAAGATATGCAAGGGATTATGCAGGATTCACCCATACTAGTATGGACAAGATACCAAGATGTTCCCTGTAGTGGGTACTCTTAATTGTTCCAGAATCTTTGTGCTTGTGCATTAGTGGTGTAGGTTTCACAGTCTGTAGTTGGATAGTTTAGATCATCGAAGAAAATGGTATTGGGTTTAATATCAAGTGATTCCATTTCATGTAGATAGGCATTGTGGCTTTCTTGGGTCATAGATGGAGTTCTCTAGCTAGCTAATATAAGGTCATTTTTGAGGAGCAGGGAAAAATCTGGGACATTTGAGAGGTCTGGTTGGATCACTTATTGCCCATTACCTTCCAAGATCTTTCTGATGATTATTTGGAAATGAAGAAGCTGTAATGCATCATGCTGCTTTACCAGCATTTAATGTGAGCGTCTTCTGGATGAAGATTGAGACACCTCCAGCTTGTTTTCCCTCCTGCTCAGTAGCTGGTTTAAACATGTGGAAGGCTTTCTATAGTCTTGCACAGCTGGAATTATCCCTGCCATTTTAATCCAGGTCTAAGTCACTACATAGATGCCTGTGTCCTGCAGGATGAGAAGAACTTGTAGAGAGTGGAGTTTCTTGTTTAGGCTGTTAGCATTAATCAATGGCACCATCATATTTGCATTTGCTTGCTTTATGTTGGTAGGTTTGTCAGCTTGGTATTGCGTAAAAAAGGCATTATGGGGTTGGAAAATGTCTTGCCAGTGATCAAAACCCTACAGGTAGAATGCTAGGCTCATATCTGTCTGAGATGCACAGTATGAGAGCTCCATTACATATCTTCATATAGTCCATGGAGGTACATTTGAAGTCCTTGACCCTCTCATTTACCATGGCTGAGACTTTTGTTTAAAGACTTGACTGTATGTATTTGGGTGATCCTGGCACCAGGCAAGCAGCTGCAGTCAATCTTTCATTGCTCAGCATGGTAAGAGATGCATCTATGTCTTGTAAAGGAATGGCCTGTAACTACAATGTTTAGTTGAGTAGATGCTTGCCTTACTGGCTCAGCATCCATGGCTTTGGAGCTGCTTGTACTATGTGAGGTGGTAGGCTGAACTTGCTGAATGTGGTTTATGCATGTTTTACATTTTGAAGGTCTTTGAGGGTTAGGCAAGTTGATCTTTAGAACCTCAGCATATTATGTATTACAGGTGTGTGTCACTTAACTTCCAGGATAGGTTCTTTGCAGTAGGACATTAGGTGAATAAGATGTTATGAGAGCATATACAGTACATTACACTGTACAAGCCTATTGTACTGTACTGTATAGTACCATAGGCCTATATAATAATTCTATTGACTAAATGACCAATATTCTTTACTGTATTCTACAAACGTATTTGTGGTCGGACATTGTGCGGAACTGCTTGGAGTTTGGTTTATTTAGGAAAATGTTTGGGGTGGACTTGACTACTAAGGTGTGGAGAAATGCCTAGGTATTTGGTCAGGGGGTACTGCAGCTTAAGGTGCATTTATTTGTACTTGGTGTAGGTTATTTGAGGCTCAGACCTGGATTTCTAAGATTCTATTGATTTTGCAGGTCTCTTACAGGGGAAAAAACATTTATGCAGAAAACTTGTTATAGTGATCCCAACTGTGGTGGTGTGGTAAGTTCAGCACTGATTTTTTTTTTAAATTTTCTTTTTGATTAAAAGCTCATTTCTCACAGTTTGGGCTTTCCACTCTTCTCAAGAGTTGAATAAAAGACTAAGTGGGTGCAACTGTGTGCTTGTTATAGAAGACTAGGTGTGTGTGTGTGTGTGTGTGTGTGTGTGTGTGTGTGTGTGTGTGTGTGTGTGTGTGTGTGTGTTTGTGTTTGTGGGGGGGGGGCAAATCAAATAAAGCCAATATAAACAATTGTCCCCAGGAACAAAAAGATGACTATTCCATCCTGCCTTCCCCTCTCCTATGTCAGTCCCAAGATTTAGTATCAAACCTAGAGGGGAAATTAACCGTCTCCTTGAAGAGGCGTAGGAAAACCGCAACAGACAAATTTGTACTGAGGAACATAGCAAGAGGGTGCTGTGTAGAGAGCATTCCTGAACATCCTCATGTACAAAGTGGACAGGATATTCCTAAGACTCCTGTCAGTGTGTGGCCATTTTCCAATTCCAGTTAGCTTGTCTACCTCTTGAATAATTTTCACAAAATGTCTTGTTTCTGTAATTGCCCATTGTAGGACAACAGACTAACATATCTGCCCCATACCTTGACGATTGTCTCCTGAAAGTCCAGTGACAGGAACATTTCCACAATAATGTTCACAGAAACTAAACTTCACCCTTAACATGCAGAAGTCAAACCTAACACCCTCTCAGAGATCAGTATCCCTTGAGGCTGTTCTAGATGCAAACTTTCCAGGATGTTCCTCCCTTAGGAGAAGGTCCTCCTGTTCATTTTTTTTCAAGTAAATGGCCCATAAATCACAGTGCATGGGCAGACAAATTATCGATTTTCTAGGGCACTTTCTAATGGTCCCACTAGAGTACATACATATGATGAAGCTCTGTAACTCAGAAACGTGGGGCCAATACTCTCAACCACTAAAGCACACCTTCCTATAGCCTTACATTACATGAAAATGGAATTGAGCTAGTGGATCATAGTTATCAAAGAGAACAAGGGGATGCCCTCTCCCCTGTCCCTCAAACCAAACTCTGGTCATAGATGCTTCAGATATGGCTTGGAGGCTACACATTCTCAGGGACTGAAATGCAGAGCACTTGGTCCAAGGTAAAGTGCAAATTCCACATAAATTTGAGAGAGATGCTTCGATCACTGATACCTGTATTGTCCCAGGCATTTTGAAAACAGTCCACAACCGTATTCAACAAGCATGGAGACGCACACACCTACAAATTAAAGACCTGGAAGATGGCTGTAAGTCAGAGTTTGATGTTTGGTGGCAGCTTACATTCCCACATTTAGTGGAAGATCAGCTAAGTAAAAGATCGCTACACCCCCCATGAGTGGGCAGTGCACAGACAGATTTTCCTCTCCTTGACAAAAGAGGCTTCTAGAGAAAGCTCTCTTTGCATCAGACAATGATTATCAGATCAAAACGTTGTGTTACATGTTTCTGCGCCAGAAGGCTTTGGCGGCAGATAAATTCTCTATCAGCTGGAGGGTCAGGTTACTATGTGCTTCCCTACTGTCCCATGGATCTGAAAATGTTACATTAATGATGGAAATGATCCTGATTACACCTCTTTGGACAAGATTACAGTGGTTCTTCCACTAACAGATTTTTTAATTGATAGTTTATTTACATAAAAAGAGTAATTATAAAACATGTAAAAATTCACATTTAGCACTGTAGTATTTTAGTATACAGTTCAGTTGTGAACTTACATAACATACATTTTAAACTTTCAAGTTTAAATCCAACTTCACTCTTATAGGTAACCCTGAATGCCTTCTTAGGGCAGACATGCTTATGTGATCTTGTTTTCTTAGAAGCCTAACTCTTGCCTATAATGCACTGTGAGGACACAACTGATGATGTTACAATGCTCTATTGAGCCCTATCAGATCACAGTCCTGTTCACTTATGATAGGAGTAGTGGGAAATGCTGTCAAGTTTGAGAAACCTCAGTAAAAATGTTAATGTTTTGTTTGCAATTACTCTCTTAACGGTTTTATTTCACTACTAGGGCGACTCACTGTGCATACACTATAACTCATTCAATCAAAAAAAAAGTGTTATGCAGGGGTGAAGTCCCACTGCAACCCCCAACTCCCTCTGTTAATTGATTATACCAATTCTGAGATTGCAGAATGGTGACATTGTGCATCAATCTTGCGATGAACCGTCAGTTCGACAAAACATTCCTCCTAACTAAACATTTGATATAATGATCATATGATTAAACATTGAACCACTCTAAACATATTTGTTTCCTATGTACATGTTAATACTTTTGTTAAAAGTTCATGCAAAACAACAAAATAGTTAAGGTAGCATAGCATTTTTTAAAAATGCTATTTTGTAAGTTTCAACTGCTGTCTTCCTTCTGTTTGTCAGCCAACAGAATATTGTAGTAACTTGGTTTGCAAAGCTGGGCATATGTTTACAGTGCCAGGAAAAGGAAAGAATGTAACTTTTTATATGACAGCGCAGATTCAGAAAGCTGTGAATTGTGAGTCTAAATAGTTTTGACGTTGGTGACTTTAAAAATAACAAAAAAAAGAGATGTATTTTGCTCCATGTCTACTTTGGCACAAAAACTAATCACTGCAAAATTATATAAAAGCAAAGAGAAACAAATTCCTAAAGAAAGTGTTAATGAGATTTCATTCAGCCTCAGAATGGTGTCTTCTGAGAAAGGTGGCTTGAATAGATATGCCACAGAGGAGCAGAAATTACAGACATTCAATAAGAACTGCAAACATAAGTGTTATATATGTGTATGTGTGTGTGTGTGTGCGTGTGCATATGTTAACACACACACATGCATTTGTGTGTGTGTATTTGAGTTGTGTGTGTGTGTATGCATATATATATATATATATATATATATATATATATATATATATATATATATATATATATATATATATATATATATATATGGATCTATCTTACACGTGAAATGTCGGTTATGTGGTGTCGGTGATTTTGTTGTCGGCGTTTTGACTTGTCGACGTAGTAAGATAGATCCATATATATATATATGCACATATACACGCAAGCGTATGAGCACACGCACATGATTAAACCTTATAAATACACACACGTGTATATGTGTGCACATGATGTAAATTGTTTTTATTCTAAGAAATTATTTTCTAAATGGGGTAAAATCCTGCATTCTGTGCTCTGACATGCAGCGTCTGCCTTTTATTTTTTCTTGTGTGTGACTATATGTAAAAAGGAAAAATGTCCTGCAGATGCATTCAGGATCAAACCAGAAGGATCCTGGCAATGCAGATTACCATCTGTGTAAAAAAAAAAAAAAAATTCACAGACCAACCTTGATGAGAGCTTTCATGCCAGATTGCAGATTACCCCTTAAGGATAGGTAGGTAAGTACTCCAGCATAGTGGTTTATGGCTTTTGTATTCAAAAGCCAAGATTGCAGACATGATATGACATGTTTTTCCCTTTGGGACTTGTCATTGCAGCATAAATGGAAGGTTTAGCTATGCTGTGAAACAGCTTGATTTATGATAAGCTTAATATGTTAAAATCACAGATTTACAGAAAGTGTTGAATATTTAATTGGTATCCAGAATAACAGTGCTGAAATTAAACGTGTTTGTGTACACAACTGGAGCTATCATTAGCCAGATGACCTTCATAGATGTCCACTGTCAGGCTGCTTATATTTGTTTAGGACATGAACTTGATGTGTGCAGTTACTTCTGCTTGTTATTCCTAACATCATTTTCCTTGTTTGAGCTGAATGTAGAGTGTACAGTGTGAAGACAGGTGAAGGTTGCCAGGCTAGCTAGATAGAATTTTGTAGATAATTCTGTCATTTGTAAATATTAATATAAGCCACAGACTTGTTCTCTTAAGTGGAAGAAAATGCTGTTAAATGTGGAACTGAAAAAATGTAACAACAGTGCACTCTTCTGTAGGAAGGCTGATAAGTTAAGCATTGTGTAATTGTTTGATGACAAAACTTGGAGCCGAGATGTCTAAATAAAGGAATTCTTCCTATTGTTTTGAGGCCAGAGTTAATGGCTAGAACTGACATGTATAATTTCTTTTATTGCTCTGGCTTCCTGACCAGCTGCAAGATCAAACGGACTATTAGCCTCTGAGTTTCTGTTAGCCTGGGAAAACAGAAAATTGTTAAGAATGATGTAATGTGAAGCAGCACTGTGTTATCAATTTAAAGAGAGAGAATCAGAGAGCATTTTGCATTTGTCTTGAGAACATCCAACTCACCAGCACTGCCTATGCTGTGTATGTAAGTTTATTTTAGAACTGTTTTTTTTCTCTTAGATATGGCGAGGAAATAGAAAAATAAGATTAGTCTTTTTTCTGTATTGATGTCAGAACTTTTCTGCTGTATTATTTTAAGTATTTCTCTGTGATCTCTGAACTCTTGACTAGCACTGTGTAGTAAGAAGTGTTGTCATGTGTTTTTATTATTTATTAAATATTTTTAAACTTTTCAACTGTGGCTGTTTTGTGTAGAGATACTTTAAGCTCTAGAGTACATTGCATGTATACAGTGATACTGTCCAAGTCACTCCAGTAAGCTTTACAGTTTATTCAAACTTATCATTTGGATAATAATATTGCACAGTAATAATGGGACATCCTTTAAGAACCTTTTTAGTAGCTGATATTAGTGGGTGGTGGCAGCTGGTACTACCTTTTAGACTGGGCAGAAAAAGGACACAGCTGGAGAATCTGTGCCAGCCTTCCCCAGGAGTGTCTGTGTCTTTGCATATAACTCGTATCTCAAAGTGTGTGTGTGTCACCTACTTGGGCAGGGACACGAAGCACTGGTTGGACAGAGAGGGTGCTGGAGGTTTTAGCTTGCCCACTAGGCTGAGCTCTGGACCCTATAGCTGTGCCAGTGGGGAGTCTTATTGGGGATCTGGAGAGAAAGGGAGAAACCAGCCCCAGACTGACTGTGATCTCTGTCTGCTCTTAAGGGAAATTGTACTTTACTGTGTGTGTATTTGTTTTCCTCCCCTATGTGGATGCCCCTCACTGGTTTTAGTGGTGAGGATTGAGGCTTCTTGATTGCTGAGCCAGTGCACGGGCGTCTCATACAGTACAATGTCCTGGATGAACTGACTACAATATAGTGCTGCAGCAGCAGTTTTGAAGCCAGTTTTCAGAGTATAAATAAGTAAACTTTTGTTAATGGTTGGTTTATGCTGCGCTTGTATTACCAGTTTTTTTAGTGTCACTGGGATGAAGAAGCAACTGGCAATTTCACTGCTGTCTAAAGCAAAGGTGATGCAGGATTATTTTGCGTAGTATAATTATATTTAGCTTGTCATAATACTGCCATGTTTCTTCCTTTTTGCAGGCATTCTGTTTCTTTGAAGAATTTAAAACCCCCATCACATTCAGGTTCTTCTGGTGGGTGGAACAGAGTAACTGGAAAGAAAGTTAAGAAATCTGTTTCAACAAACTTTCAGAACTCGCAGTCTGGTAAGGGCATTGGTCTTGAATTTCAGATGTTTTTGCAGCATCACTTTACATTTTTATTTACTTATATTTGTTTACTTTTTTATTTTAAGTATTTTAGTTTAATATTTTTAACTGGGGTAGACCATTGATCTCAGTGGATCATTTTCAGACATAGCCCAAGGCAGGAAACAAAATTAAAAGGTGGGTGAGGAGGATTTTAGATAATTCTACATGGAAATCAGGTGGTGAGAGGGTTCTTGATGAGCAAGGTGTGTAGTGCCGTTTAGTTAGCTTTCTTTTTTAGGGGGGAGTCTAAGTTTGGTGATTCTAAAATTGCTTTTAATTGATCTGAAGGTTTGTTTGACTCATTTGTAGGAAGGCAGTTTGTGTGTTCTGGTAGCTTGTATGGCTAGGTTCATAATGTGATGATTATTTTGTTTGTTTTGTTATGAGGGAAATAATTTAAACACGTTTCCAAGATCTGCCTCCATTTTTTTTAAGTGATTGTAATATTTTAATTTTTCAAGGGTTTTGTTTGGGGTTTATTAATCTTGTAATTTTTAGGAGGATGTATTTATTTTGCAGTAGGTAAAGGAGTTTTGCAAGTTCTGCTGCTGAAGGAGGAGTCTTGGTTTGTTGTAATTTGTATCCAATTTGTTTGTGGGGGTTTTTGATGTAATGCTGTGATGTGTTTGCAGTTTTGGGGTGCAAAGGTGATTAGTTTGCATGAAGGCCTTCAAGTGGATGGGTAAGGTTAAAATTGATGGGTCTGTGGTCACTAATAAACAAAGAGAGGCAGTGTTTGAGATAGTTTTGGGAGATCGACCTGGTTACATGATTTGAAGTTGGGTGTTTTGGGTACTGTAATGATCTGTATGAGGCCTTGGTCAGTAAAGTTGTTCAGTATGTGATGGCTTTGGATAGTCCACCAACATTTGCAAGAAAATCTTCCAGAATGTTATTTTTCCAGGGCTTGAATTTCTGTAGTGTTTTGCTTGCAGGGCTTGTGAACATATTAGAGTTACTTGAAAGAAGGTATGCTATGGCAGAATGAGGCTGAAAGTGTTCTAGATAAATGGTTGTGATCCAGTTAGTTATTTTCTTTCAGAATTGTCTTGAGTTTTAAGGGGAATGCTGATGTGAGTTCTCAATTGTACCATGCTTATTCTTTTCCCTGGTCTTATGTTAATGGTAATTATAGCCTGGGAGGTGATGAGTCAATCTGGGCATCTGTTTTTATGCAGGATTCTGTGATTCCAGAAATGTCAGGGTTTTGATGGAGAGAGAAGATTCCAGCTGTTATATTATTTTCGTATACTGCCTGCATTTAGGGGTACTGTTTTGACAGACACATTTTTGCTTTGATTGTGAATATTGGGGGAGTTCCAGAATTTATGAGGTGACTTCTTTGTAGGATATTTTATCAGTGTGAGGAGTCGCACTGTAAATCAAAGAAGTGTGGTTTTAACTTGGATTGTGTGTGCTTTTTATGTACTATGGCTGAGGTAATGTTATAAGTTGAGTTTGGGAGTTTTGTTTAAAAACATGGATGGCATTGTAATGTCTGATATTTTTGGAGCCGTCAGCATTATGTTAAATGTAAAGAAAATGGTATTCTGCATATATTTTTTGCTGGTTTGCATTATGTGATATGAATGGTTGTATAATTCTCTCAGAATTTGAGCTTGCAGCATCTTTTATAGCAACCCTGTCCTAAGAACACCTGTCTTTCAAGGTGCCAGCTGTGATCCATTTTATAAATGCAACTATTCATCTGATAAGGAGATTCAGTCACTGTTAACCCACAGGGCACAAGCACTCCACAAATGCTGTGCTCAGCACATGTGACTTTTGTGGGCCACACAAACATCATTCTTTTCCATAATACCTGCACCTCTTACCTCCATTTTCCAGTTTTTCTTCACGTTTTCCAAGACACAGAAGAGTCAATGGCAGTTGTGCTACAGGCATGGCCAACAGCAGCAGAAAAATCAACAATGTGGGAAGAAACAATGCAGCCATGGTAATTTTCAGAATGGATGTCTAGTCAGATGTAGAAATTATTGGTATAAATGGGCAAATCATGGTCCTTTACCAGGAGAGCTGCAGGATTAGGTTCTCCAAGGGCTTGCTTGACTTTTCCACTGCAGCGGCAACTTGAGGGCCTTTTGTCCATCTATTTATATGCATGGCTGAGCATCACACAGGATAGGTGTATTTGAACGTTATATCCAAAGACTACAAAATCCTCTTCCACGCATCTCCCAAACTGTACTCGCTTCCATACTTAGTGTCCCACCATAAGAAAAAGGCCAGGAAAGAGGTCTTAAACCTTATTTGAAAAAGAGGCATTCAGGAGGTCCCACCAGACCAGAGAGGACCTTTGATAGTCCTCTAGGTTCTTCTTTAGTTCAAAAGAACACCAAGGACTTAAAGCTGACTCTAGAGCTCAGCAGCCTAAACAAATGATGTTAAGTTGTCTATCTCGCCTTCATTCTTGCTGGATGGGTTCGGAGCCGACCTCGGCTCCGACTCGGCCACTCTAAAAGCTCGAGAGTTGGTTCCACCGGCTCGAGGCTCCCCTTATATCCCACAATGCTAGGCGTGAGTTACCTCAGATCTCGTTTGCCGCTACAGCGATCGAGGTGTTGTTTTTCTACCGGCTCAGGTCAGTAGTTTAATCAGTCGATTTAAACTAGTTTAAATCCCCTTTTCTTACCTAAATTGTTCCTTTTTCCCTTACTTTAGTGTATTTCATCCCTTTCTTCTTTATTCCCATTTTTTTCCCTCAAGAACTTAAAAGTTCTTCCCTTAGGCCTTCGGGCCCTACTATCCCTAGTGGAGTGCTTGTGTTGTGTTAGGGATATTTTTTATACTTAAGCTAACTAAATAGTTAAACTAGTATAATTTAGTTAACTTTCCTTTTAGTGTAATCAGTGTGTGTTTTTTTTGTGTGTGGTTACACTTAGGTCCTTGATTATGTCCAAGGATTCAAAAGTCTCAGGCTTCAAGAAGTGTGACTCGTGCTGTCAGAAAATGTCTCTGACAGACGGTCACACTTGTTGTGTTTACTGCCTGGGACCTTTGCACCTGCAGGACTCTTGTGCTGTATGCCATGGCTTCAGCCCCAGAGTCCTGCAGGAAAGAAAAAATAAACTTATTTTGAGAGGTTTACTTAAGCCTGAGGGTTCCCTTACTGTTTCTTCGGGCAAACCCTCTAAGGCTTCTAGGTCCTCGGCTCCAGCTACTGAGTCGAGGCCTAAGGCTTCGAAACCTCCTTTTACATCAGCTCCGGCTGGAGCCGATGAGTCTCAGACTGCAGCTTCTGTGGTTTCCTCGGCTCCGGCTGGAGCCGAGGTGTTGGAAATTTCTGTGTCGGCTCCGACCAGACCTTCGGAGCCGATATCTAGAAAGAGGTCCAGGTCACCGTCCCTTGGCTTCGTTCATTCAGCTCCAGCATCTCCCTTGCTGTCTGAACGGAGCCATAGATCTCACTCCTCTAGGTCATTGAGGCTTTTGGACCATGACCTTCAGAGGGTAGTGAGTCGACTTCTTAAGTCCGAGGCACTGGCCCAAATGCTTCAGAGCCCGACTCATCAGTCAATGCCTGACCCTGTTCCTCATTATGTTCCTCCTCCGACTCCTTTGAGCTCGGAGCCGGGGCGTTTCGGAACCGAGACTGTGGTAGCGTCAGAGCCGATACAAATGTCTTCGGCTCTGTCGTCGGCTCCGTTTTCTTCCTTAGAAGAATCTCGGCGCCGGACTTCCCTCGTCGGCTCCGAGGGGGTGAGTGGCATTGGACCCTTGTCCGACCCCGCTCTCCCTCTCAGTGCTTCGGCGCTGGTGAGTTCGGCTCCGACATCGGCCTCGGAGCCATCACTGTCGGTGCCGAGGGAGGTTTTCAGCTTCTCGGAGCGGGGACCTCTGGCTCTGCCTGACAGGGGTGCGTTCGAGGTCATGCGGAGTGTGTTGGAACCTGGTTCAACTCCACAGTCGGCTCCGTCCGCCCCTCCCTCTTCGGTGCCTCAGGTCAAGTCTACTCACTCCCTCATGCCAGACCGCAGAGAGCCAGCTCCTCAGGAATCCCCTGTGGGGATCTCATCCTCTTCCGAGGCCTCTCCTGAATTGGCAGAAGAGCCCCTCCGAAGAGAAAGTGTAAGAGGAAACACATAGACTCACCTGAGTCCGTCACCTCTGACACAGATTTAGAGGATTCCGAGGGTTCCCCCCGTTCCCCTTCTGAAGATGTCTCCTTTGCAGACATTCTAGAAATCCTCAAACAGAGGGGAAATTGGCCAGCCCTCAACCCTTCGGAGGATGAATCTGTGTATCTTGAGGCGTTTGGCTCTCGCCCTTCCACCTCCTGGGTGTCTCCCCCCTTTGACCCCCTCATGCAGGTGGTAGCAAAAAAGGCATGGACGGCTCCTGATTCAAGTGGACCCCACTCCCAGGAGACCCTCAAAATTTATCACGGCACCAGCAGACAAACAATTTCTGACAAAAGGAGTGGATGCTATGGTGGTTGCTGCTGCCACTAAGAAGGAACTAGCTGATCCTTCAGTACCTGTCCATCCACCTAACAAGGAATCTAGGTCTATGGACAGGTACGGGAAGCGGATGTTCTCGTCAGCGACCTTTGCAATGCGTTCGCTGAACTACCTATGCCATTTTACTCGTCTTCAAAGAGACTTGTTCAAAGAAGCGAGTGATATGTTGAAGGATCCTACAGCTGCGGGTTTTCAAGACAAGATGAACACTCAGCTGGGAACCCTGAACTCCATAGCTAACTCCTCCATGCGCCTCCTTTCGTATGCGGCTGATGGAGTGAGCAGGGCCGCAGGGACAGGAGTGGCCTTACGCAGGCATGCCTGGATGCGGTTATGCAACTTTGCGGACCCCTTTAAAACGTTGTTCACTAATTCCCCGTTTGATGGATCATCTCTTTTTGGTCCTCAAGTGAAAGAAACCTTGACTAGGTGCGAGACTGATGGCAAGACTCTTTCTGCCGTCGGAGTCCGTTTTTCTACTCCTTCTCGGCCTTACCCCAAAGGACAGAAAAGTGGGAAAATGTGGTTCCGCAAACAATCTCAAGGGACTTCGCCTGACGCACAGAGTCGGTTCCCCGCCAGAAGCAGAGGCGGGAACAACAATGGTAGACGTCGCCCTAGAGGCAGGGGGGGTCCGCAGAACCAGGGCAATCGAGAAACTTTCTCCGATAAGCCTTTTCAGCATCCCTGAGGTGTTGCCCGACTGTCCACCTTCGGAGGCAGTCGGGGGAAGGTTGTCACTGTACCCAAAAGCCTGGCTATCCCTAACTCGAGACAAGTGGGTACAGTCCATCATTTCCGAAGACTATTCCATTCCCTTCGTTTGCATTCCAAACCGATCAAAAAAATCCCTTCCAGATGTTCCACCCGCTCAAAGGGATCTTGCAGCTTTGGAAATTTCAAAGCTGCTTGCAAAAAGAGCAATTCAGCCAGTTCCAGCAGACCAGCAAGGATCGAGAATCTACTCCAGGTTCTTTTAGTTCCAAAAACAGGGGACTGGAGACCAGTTTTGGATCTCAGTATCTTGAACAAGTCGGTCAAGAAAACACGATTTCGGATGGTCACGCTACAGTCCATCCTTCCCCTATTGGGAAGAAAAACTGGATGTGCTCTATAGACCTTCAGGATGCGTACTATCATAAAAAATGAACAGACGCTCCAGAAGATTTCTCCGCTTCAGGCTGGGAACCAGTCATTTTCAATTCAGAGCCCTGCCCTTTGGACTCACCACTGCCCCCCGGGTGTTTACCAAATGCATGGCAGTGGTAGCTTCTCACCTGAGACGCCAAGGATTCCAGGTGTTTCCATATTTGGACGACTGGCTCCTCACAGCTCCCACCAAGCATCTTCTTCTAAGGGCCAGGGACTACACCTTTCGCATTTGTCAAAACTTAGGCATTTCAATAAATTGCGAAAAGTCTGTTTTGTCGCCTTGTCGTGTTATTACCTTCATAGGCGCAATTCTAGACACAGTCAACATGTCTGCGAGGCTAACAGATCAGAGAATAACAGACATACACAAACTGGTCTCGCTCCTCTTCAGCAGCAACAGAGTCAAAGCCAGGTTAGTTCTGAAAGTATTGGGGATTATGGCGGCTGCCATACCTCTGCTTCCATTAGCCAGATTCTACATGAGAATCCTTCAATGGATGCTCTTCACACAATGGTCATACCAGCAACTTCCGATGTCCCACAACATTATGATTACTCAAACATGCAGGAATCATCTTCTGTGGTCGATGTCTTCCCCTCAGCTCTTCTTGGGAAGACCCTTTGTTCCTCCCCCTCCGGTTGCTACTCTGACAACGGACGCCTCCCTGATCGGGTGGGGGGGGCATTATCAGGGCAGAACTGTCCAGGGCACATGGCAACCAGACGAATGCCACTTGCACATAAATGTTCTAGAGATGAGAGCAGTGCTTTTAGCGTTGCAAGCCCTTCAAGACTCTCTTCCCTTGGGAACGATAGCAATCCAGACGGACAATATGTCTGTAGTGTGGTATATCAACAAACAAGGCGGAACCAGGTCCTACCCCCTGTGTCGAGAAGCACTCAGACTGTGGCAATGGGCGATTTCTTCTCAGCGTTTTCTGATAGCAACGCACATCCCCGGAAGTCCAATCAAATCGCGGACAAGTTGAGCAGAGCTATCCTCATGCCTCACGAGTGGTCTCTGAAAGACTCTGTTGTGAGAGAAATTTTTCTCAAGTGGGGTCAGCCTTGCTGCGACCTTTTGCTACTCCCCAAAACAGCAAGTGCAGAGATTATTTCACCCTATTCCCTTTACCAGGCCAGCCCAGCAGAGACGCTCTAGTCCAAGTTTGGCCCGGGACTTCTGTATGCATTTCCTCCCTTCCCACTAATCTCTCAAGTGATACAGAAAGCTATCGCTCAGAAGGCCTCGTTGATCCTCATTGCTCCTTACTGGCCTCGACAGGTTTGGTTCCCCTTTCTACATCATTTTCTGTTGGAGCGACCTTGGCATCTGGACCTAGTTCCAGATCTTTTGATCCATCAGTCGGGTCAGTTTCATCGCTCCCTTCCCTCTCTGAACCTCACTGCTTGGTTCCTCCAATTCCAACCTTAGCCAGGCTTCCTCAGATATCTCACTCTGTTCGAGATATTTTGATAGCTTCCCATAAATCTTCCACTCGAAAGATTTATTTGAGTAAGTGGAAACGTTTCGCCTATTGGGCTCAAGGAAGGGACTTAGATCCTTTCACTGCTTCCATCCAAATGGTCCTTGATTTTCTAGCTGAACTCTTCCATGCAGGTTCATCTCCTTCTACTCTTAAAGTTCAATTGGCAGCTATTTCTAACTTTCATGTGGGCATTTCAGAGTCTGCCATAATGTCCCACAAGCTTTGCAAAGCCTTTTCGAAGGGAGTTTTTCTACTCAGACCTCCTATAAGAAATCCTCCTCCTCCTTGGGACCTAAATTTAGTTCTTAGTTCTTTGATTCTTCCCCCTTTCGAACCTGCAGCCTCCTGTTCTTTAAAATTGCTATCATGGAAGACTCTCTTTCTGGTAGCTATTACTTCAGCTAGAAGAGTTTCAGAACTTCATGCACTCAGCTGTCGACCTCCTTATCTGTTGTTCCATAAGGACAGGGTATCTTCTGAACCAACCCGTCCTTTTTACCTAAGATAGCCTCGGCGTCTAACCTAAATCAAAGCATTGACCTCCCTGTGTTTTTTCCAGAATATTCTAACAAGTCTGAACAAAAATTGCATTGGCTAGATGTTCATCGTCAGTTAAGGTACTATTTGGATAGAACCAAAGAATTCAGAAAATCTGACCAGCTGTTTGTCTCTTATGCAGAAGGCAGAAAGGGACTTTCAGTTTCAAAGGTATCATTATCTAGATGGCTAACATCTCTGATTTCCCTTGTTTATGAAATTAGACACCAAAAGCTGCCTAACAAACCTAAAGCCCATTCCACCAGAGCTTTGGCTACTTCTGTAGCCTTCCAAGACAGACTGCCTATTGACACCATTTGTGCAGCGGCTACTTGGGCTACTCCTCACACTTTCATTTCTCATTATAAGTTGGATTTAGCTTCTAGGCATAGAGCTAACTTTGGTTCCACTGTTCTCAAGAGTCTGTTCCGTTAGGCCACCCGGGACAAGGTGCTAGGGACGCGGTCCCATCCAGCAAGAATGAAGGCGAGATAGACAACTTAACATATAGAAGTTATGTTCTTACCATAACGTTCCATGTTAGTTGTCTTCTTCTCGCCTTCTTCTTGCGTCCCACCCTCCTTCCCCCTGGCCTGGACAGACCTAGAGGAGTTTTGATTGTGACCTCTCTTTCTACCACCTCTTTACTTTAGGTATATGCTCTGCTGTGCATATTTTCCTGGATCAGGATGTAGGTCACCCTTCTCTTCTCCCTTGTTTATAGAGGTGGACTTTGTTTCCAGTTATTCTGCTACTATTATAAGCTGGGCCTAGCTTACAAACGAGATCTGAGGTAACTCACGCCTAGCATTGTGGGATATAAGGGGAGCCTCAAGCCAGTGGAACCAACTCTCGAGCTTTTAGAGTGGCCGAGTCGGAGCCGAGGTCGGCTCCGAACCCATCCAGCAAGAAGAAGGCGAGAAGAAGACAACTAACATGGAACGTTATGGTAAGAACATAACTTCTATTTTTTCTCCAGGGAAGAAATCTGTGTGGTTACAGTGCATTCGCTTCTTGCTTGTCGGAAAGAGATTAAATGTGCTCTTTGGACCTCTAAGATGTTTGTTTACCCACAAAGATGATGTAGGAGTTGATATTACTTCTGAGTAGCAGCTAGTCACTAGCAGTTTTGCACACCCCTTTTTTTGTCTCGTCTCAGAGTCGAGGTTGTTTACCACCTGTAAGTCATTAGCTGCTGTAAACTAGAGGCTTCAAGGGAGAAAAATGCTTCTTTATGTTGACATTTGACTCCTAGCTGTGCCACCTAGTGTTGGCATGGAAATCTGATTTCAGTTGTTCCAACTTCATAGGAGTAGCAGTGAATACTTTGAAGCCAAAGATGCAGCAGTTATTGCTTGTCTTAGCATTTCTTAGTTGCATATTAGACACATGTTCATGCAAGGCCAGTCTACCCACAGAGTCCCTCCAGTTCAGTTACCTCCTTCAGTTCAGAGTAGTTTCAACGGTTCTCTAGCTCCAGACATTGGTGTTAATAGAAGCTACTATTTAATTGGCTCCTCTTGTTGTACTTTCATACAAGTTCTGCATTGGACTCTAAAGATGTAGTGTTCTTGGTGCACAGACATCTTGTCATATCAGATGAGGATTTCCACAGCTTGAAAACCATGTCTGCATTAGTGGTTGCACATTCCCAATCTTATCTGAACAAACCCGTTCAACCTTTCCTTTCCCTTACTGACTGATCATGAATACCTTAGCCCAGGGGTTGGTGGGGGCACTGTCAGTGACAGACATGTGCTTAGTCCTGTTTGGAGGTCATACTGCAAATCAGTGCTCTGGAGATGAGGGAGTGACCCTTCTCACTTTGCAGGCTTTCCTGGACTCCCTGCCTCAAGATGCATTTGCCATCCATACTGACAGTCTGGCTATGGTTTAATATCCAAACAAGCATTGTGGAACTCTCTCATATATCCTATGTTAAAAAGCTGTAGGTATGTGGGAATAGCCTGCGCAAGTCGGTCATTTTTTTTGACAGTCACCAATTTCTAGGGAGGCCATCACCTCTGCATATTGATTTCACATAAATGGCTGCTCAGCTTGTCAGTTACACTGAAGCTGTTCTGTTACTGGGAGAAGCTTGGATGGAGATTGTATTCCAAATGTAGCAGCTTCTACTGTGTGATCCTGCCCCCACTTAGAGAGAGAATCCATGAACACTGTCATCCAGAAATTGTCCCCAGGACTTGTATTCACTTTTCTCTCCTACTCATGTTTATAAAGAAGTCCATAAAGAGCAAGTCCAAAGTCATTCTCATAGCTCAGTTTTGGCTTGGATAAGTGCAGTTCCCGCTTCTTTTACCTGACGTGGATGAACATTTCCAATTGAAGCCCTTCAGAATCCTGCTGACTTGTTTAACACCTTGCAAGACTTGTCCCGATGTTCACCCCTCTGGCTAACTGCATGGTTACTCCACTTCTGTTGATGGTTAAGAATGCAAGGGTAATCAAAATCTCAGAAGCCTAACACAAGAATTTCACACACAAATACATATTTTTTCTGTTTGGCCTTCTTTCAAGGGTTAGATTCATTTTCAGTGTCTGTGACATCTATTGTAGAGTATCCATGTCAGATCTTTGCTACAGGCTTTAGCTGTTGGTATATTAAGGTAAATTTCTGTGCTAGTTCATTTCTTTGCTACTTCTAATTTCTGTTAGAGATTCTACAGCTATTCTTAGGCTTCTTTAAAGATATAAATGGCATTTCTTATGGTCATGTTCCAGATCCATCTTTGTTTTATAAAAATCCATTATCCTCATACAACTTGCATTTTATGTTGAAAAACTTGATGCCGTCTCCTACTAAACCAACCAACTTAGTGTACCTTGGAAAACTCTTGCTTATTATGTGTGCCAGAAGAATTTCAGAGCTTAAGGTTTTGTGTCAAGCCACCTTACCTAATCTTTCTTGAGGGTAGAGTGGTCTTAGAAACAAACCAACCCTCCCTTTTTAAAGAAAAAGCAGCCACTGAATCGATTTTAAATCAATCTTTCAACCTTCTTGTGTTTTATACTAATTACCCCAATGAGGGGTATAAATAATGCATTTTATGGATGTGTATGGACGGGACAAATTTGATTAGAAAGGATCCTTAGTTTGTTCCTTGTGCTTGCAGCAAACAGGACTCTCAAGTCATATTTCAAACTGCATGTATTTTGGTATACAAAATACAAATAAAGCTTGTATGTTAAGCCTGCAGCATCAACAAAAAAAGTAGTGGCTACATCACAACTGTTTTTTTTCCCGAAAGCACATCTCTTGATAATGTATGTAAAACTCTTAGGTTCATAGATGTTTACTAAGCTAACGACTACAAAGGCCTTTAAGCCTAGCCATGCATTTCTGATACCCTTGATAAGTGTAAGCAGGGGGTTGGGAGATGAAACATTTGCAAGCATGTTGCATGCAAATGTTCATAGTGTTTCACTGCTATAGTAGTAAATTAGGATTTCATTGTTGTGGAAGCCCCTGGCTGGCCTGAATACCAAGCCAAGCGCAGATGCCGTCTTCTCTGTTATCAAGATGTCAGGGTATAAGGGTCATCAGCTGATAAAATTGTCATAGTTTATTCTTGCTGTCAGAGCTTCGTACAGATTTGTAGTGTCATTGAGCTATGGTTTTGGACTTATCATAACTGCAGTAAAGGTAAGTACCCGTTGGGGAACTGTTTTCTTCATTATCATCTGTTGTGTTATTAGATGCCATTTGCTTAGTGTGGGAAACAAATCCCTCAGTGGGACTTCCACGCTTTTGAGTCTTTTTTTTGCCTGAACCCAGAGCAGAGCGTCCTTAACTACTCCCAGTGTGCATACTTTAATTCCAGGAGAATCCATCATCGGGTGGAATCTCTAGACAAATACTTAGAGAAAGAAAGCATCGGGGCCAATGCTACCTTTGGCGTGTACCGTTCATCCTGTGCTCAGCCTTTCTCATCATAAGAAGCAGCATTAGAAACAAGTTAGCTTTGCAGACAGTCACAAGCCTGAGTGGTCATTCCACCCAGGTTTGTGATTGTCGAAGAAGAAGAGATGCTTTGACAGTGCCCTCCACTGACAGAATGCAGGATTGAGGCCTCTACCAAGATCCTTTTGGAGTCTGATATGCCATCGGTCCCCACAACATCCACATGGCCTAAAGGACTTTGGTCATCAGATGGGTCTGGGATTGTTGTACAAGTTCTGGCTTCTGACTCCCATTCCAAGATTGCTAAGGGGGAAGATGTAATCCCCCATTTGAGAGTGGAAACTTCAACTGACCAGGTGCAGGCTGTGGCTGCCTACCCACAGCCTGGGATGAGTACATCCGACACCACTCCCAAATCCAGGCCCAAAGCCAAACCAAAGAAGGCTGTTTCTAGCCTGCCTCAGCCTAGGCCTTTTGGGTGTCAGTCAGTAGGCCTGCCTGCAGGACCTCCTTAGGCTAGCTGAGGATCTCATGGATATTATGAGGTCAAGAGTGCTTGGCTATAGCAGGACTTCTGCTACAGAATCCTTTTCTAGCAAAAGAAAGTGGGACCTTTCCCTCCAGGATTCACATATTATAACTCTGATGAGGATGAGTTGGCCTATGTAGTTCAGATTTTCTCTGGTTCATATGCTGGGTCAGAGTCAGATAAAAATAGTGTCTCAGCCTCACTGTCTCAGGATTTTGCATTTGAGAAGAACCTCCACAGGATGAGGGGGGTTCTTCATCTGGTTGGCTTAGGATTGCTCCCAGTCTAAG
Organism: Protopterus annectens; assembly: GCF_019279795.1. Classification (NCBI taxonomy): domain Eukaryota; kingdom Metazoa; phylum Chordata; order Ceratodontiformes; family Protopteridae; genus Protopterus; species Protopterus annectens. The sequence continues at coordinate 415,841,839 of NC_056729.1, forward strand.
AAAATGGCTAGAGAATTTCTTAGGCTTCCTGAGCACGAACCTCTGGCCATTCCTCCTGATTTAGAGGTTATGGACCTGTGTCCGCCTCAGTTCTTCTCTGCAGCCGTGATTCCCAGTGTCCTGGTTCTAGGAAGCCAGACCATATCTATAGGGTTCTGGACTCCCACAAAAGCCTTTTTAAGAACCCAGTGGCAGACCTTCAGTTGGTGTCTTTGAGTCCTAAGGAAGAGCCAAAAGAAACACCTCTAAAAACCCCTTGCCAACTAAGAACAAAGGTAGCACCCTGGATAGATTTGGCAAGAAAGTATACATTTCAGCCACCCGGACCATGAGAGCCCTTAATTGCCAGTTCTCTGTTACATTTCAGGAAACCCTGCTGCCCCAAATGAAAGAAAAGCTGGAGGGAATGGAGGATAGCGCTTTCACCAATGAATTGTTAATTTTTCCTCTTAGGTTGTAAAACATTCTTTGCATTGTGGCTTTGATGCTTTAAAAGCATCTAGAAGGGTAGTTACTTATCAGTCTATCATCAGGAAGTATGCTTGGTTAGGCAAACAGTCCCTTCTTTGAGCATGTTAAATCTGAATTTCCTGTTTGGACCCTAGGCCGATGGTATTTTTAAAAATTTGGAGGATAAACCAAGCCCATGCAGACTGTGAAGAACTTTCTGTAGGTTCAACCACCAAGGTTTAGTAGGAATTGCCCTACCAAGCCTTAGCCCTTTCCTGCTTGCCAACCTTGGCAAAGAGGAAGGATGACCAGGAAGGAAAAGTGACAAGACAGCAAAAAAGATGGCAAGTGGATCAAGGAACCAGGTCTAGTGGCTGTTGAATGCAGGGGGCCAGCAGGGAGTAGCCATGACTAAGCTGGCCTCTTTGTTGTTCCCCCACCCTTAAGTCCCATCCCAACCCCATCTCTTCTTTCACCTCCAAAGCTGGTTGGGATACAAACCTCTGTTTGCCTCCTTCCCAAGACCTTTAGGCATCCCTTCAGTTCCAAAAGGTCACTTCAGAGAGGCTCAGCTGCAGATCAATCTTTTACTTGACCAGGCTCCATAGAACCAGTCTCCAAGAAAATAAGAGGGGCAGGGTACTATTCAGGGCTTTTCACTAGTACCAGGAGGAATCTGGAGGCCAATACAAACATGTCAGGGTTAAACTGGTTCATAAGGATCCCTAAATTCAAAGCGTTTACTTTTCAAAAACTCCTGCCTATGCTTTCTCCATGGTTTACATGGTCACTCTAGATCTGAAGGATGCTTAACCTCCATATCTCCATTAAAAAAAATTTGCAGGAGGTACCTCCTGTTCAGAGCAGGTCTTAATTAAGCATTATCAGATGTTCTTCGTGTTTCACTGTTGCAGTCATCACACTTGGGTTAACCTGCCAGGGGTAGCCCTCAGTCAGCCCGAATACCGGAGGCTAAGTATTTCTGTGTCGGTTGCTGTCGCTCCAGGACTGACGTCAGGTTGTCAGTGGTATAAAATCAGGCAGCCGACGCCATTACACCAGTCTTTCCTGCCGAGGAGCCCGAAGCAGTAGCAGCTCGCACGACTGCCGGTCGGCTGCTACTTGAGTTTTCATTTCCGAATTGAAGTAAGTCTTCTAAGGCTAAGTACCCCATTGGGGATCATTTTTTCTTGCTCTAACTGATGTCAGAAAAAGGTAGACAAAGGAAACTAACAACACATAAATCCAGGTGAAAGCAAAGCGAGTAGCACACCAGTAAGTCCAAAAGTTTTAATGAAGTAAAGTGCTTTTCGTTTGCTCTATTGGCAAACTTCCTCAGATAGTCATTTGGTAGTCAATACAGGTATTAAATACCTTAAGTTACAAGTCAATTGAACAATTAACGTTCACAGCTAACAACTTTTTAATACCATCCTCTAAAATATGTGTGTATAAAAGCATTCTGAGGTGCATTAAAACAAACCCAGCATTAAAACCATGCTGAAGGACTTATTCTTTAAAACATAATCAAAATATTAACGATAAAAACACATACAAAAAACTTCAACTGTTATAGAAAAAGTAAATGAAGACAAACTGTACTCCTACACATTATGCGAGCTAATGGAATTATACTCAGTCTGTGTTTAGAAGTAAAGAAAAAAAAAAAAGAAAAGTATATAAATTTTACTTCAATGCAACCGCCCCTTAGTTAAAATCATCTCATAAGACTCTTGAGTTTTAACACACTACTCAAGCTACAACTTTCATTTAAACCTGGTGGATTGTAGGCATTAAGTCTGATCTGCCAGAATAACTCCAATTCTTCTAACCGTAATGGTGTAGGGCCTCCTCTTTTATCTAGTACAGGTTGATCGATAACTAAAAATCTAAAATAGTGTCTTGGAAATTCAGAAATGTCTTTGGCTAGAGCATTATCTTGTTTATTCTTATTAATTGAATAAAAGTGCTCATACATACGGTCACGGAGTCTCCTCTCCGTCTTGCCTATGTAAAATGCCAAACAGCTCTGGCACTGGGCCAAATAGACCACCATCTTAGAATTGCAATTGGCCCTACATCTTAGCTTGTATTGGAAGTCGTGTACTTGAAACCATTTAGATTCAGTTACTAATTTACAGTAATTGCAATTCTGACATTTATACATTTTGGCAGTTTTGGGTTGCTTCCTCTTTTGTTGTTCATACAGTGCTTTAAGGTTCCTACCTTTCTTAAATGTAGTGCCTGGATATTTTCCTAACTTATTTAATACTCCTGGATTACTTGCAAAAAGACCCCAGTTTTTACGCAGGATTTCTATACAATAACTAAATGCATTGTTGTCAGGCTTGCAGACTCTGATGTCGTGCAACTTAATAAATTCCAAATGCTCTTTTTCTTTCTTCATAGTAGTGTCAGACAGATACTCCCTATTCTTGTGTTTAGTGTTGTGACGAATATCTAGCTCACACAGTTGTTCAAACACATGAATAAGTGGGTGCAGTGGAGGATTAAAAGTACTTGAAATTCTAAATTGGTCATTTTGAGCTATTTCTGCATTAGCCCCCATCATTAAATTAAAATTCAGTTTCCTTGTGAAAATTTTTAAATCTATGATGGTTCCTATTAAATCGAACTTCTGCGTGGGCATATATGTGTTACCCTTAGACAAAAAGTCCACCATGTCCAAATTGATACTGACAGAGAAAAAATTGAAAACTTTAAAGTCTCCTGTCTTATTGTTAATGATGGTGGGTATACCCTCCACCAATACTTCCTCTGCCAAAATTGCATGGTGGCCTAAAAATTCAACATTAAATTCATCAGGAAGCATTAAGTCCATTTTCTTTGTTTCAAGGCTCAAGAATGTCATTAGGCACATTAAAGTCAAAAGTCAATAAGTTCAAGTCTTGTTCCTCCTCGATCTCTGTTTAGTTTTCCTCTGATTGTTGTTGTTCCATTGTTTGGGTCTTGCCCCCATTTGATTTACCTCACAAAAATTTTGGTCTCCTGAGTTGTATTGTTTATTTAATTTGGACAACCTTTCGCTCCTCCTAACCTCTGTATAGCCTTGACCATCAGTTTGGTTAGGATCACCAACTGTATGACCTGTTGTGTTACGGTACTGATTTACTTGCTGATTTTGATTAGGGGTGAATGAAAGACCATTATTGGAAGGAAATGCACTTAACTCTGAGGGAGCTTGCCAAATTTGTGCGGTGGTGGGTACGCTCTACCACTCTGATAAGCTTACAGTCACGGTCTAACTTCTTGGCTTTATTACTTTTAAGTTTCGCCAAGTACTAATCTATACTGGTGAAAATACAACCATATTCGTACTTGTACCTGGTGAAATCATTATCCAGCTTAATCTTTGCGTCTAACTCTGCCACTTGACTGTTAAGCTCTTCCACCCAAACTGAATAGTGTTTGACCAAAAGCTCAATCAGTTCTAATCCTTGCCGGTCAAATAAATCTAATAATTCCTTGTGAAAAACTGACTCCGTGACCGTATGTATGAGCACTTTTATGCAATTAATAAGAATAAACAAGATAATGCTCTAGCCAAACACATTTCTGAATTTCCAAGACACTATTTTAGATGTTTAGTTATCAATCAACCTGTACTAGATAAAAGAGGAGGCCCTACACCATTATGGTTAGAAGAATTGGAGTTATTCTGGCAGATCAGACTTAATACCTACAATCCACCAGTTTTAAATGAAAGTTCTAGCTTGAGTAGTGTGTTAAAACTCAAGAGTCTTATGAGATGATTTTAACTAATGGGTGGTTGCATTGAAGTAAAATTTATATACTTCTTTTCTTTTTTTTTTTTTCTTTACTTCTAAACACAGACTGAGTATAATTCCCGTAGCTCACATAATGTGTAGGAGTACAGTTTGTCTTCATTTACTTTTTCTACAACAGTTGAAGTTTTTTGTATGCGTTTTTTATAGTTAATATTTTGATTATGCTTTAAAGAATAAGTCGTTCAGCATGGTTTTAATGCTGGGTTTCTTTTAATACACCTTCGAATGCTTTTATACACACATATTTTAGAGGATGGTATTAAAAAGTTGTTAGCTGTGAACGTTAATTGTTTAATTGTTCAATTGACTTGTAACTTAAGGTATTTAATACCTGTATTGAGTACCAAATGACTGTCTGAGGAAGTTTGCCAACAGAGCAAACGAAAAGCGCTTTACTTCATTAAAACTTTTGGACTTACTGGTGTGCTACTCGCTTTGCTTTCACCTGGATTTATGTGTTTTTAGTTTCCTTTGTCTACCAGTTTCTAAGTTTGTTATGGCTTCCGGGGCTGTCAGTAATCCTAGTAGCTTTGAACCGAATAGAACGCCAGAACTACCGAAGAGCTGTCATAGTGCTGCCGGAGCAGCACCAGCGTCAGAAATTGGATTTCACAGTAACCAGTTAGACTCTGTTGTTTCCCGAGTTGAGTCCATACTTGTAAGACTCGACAATCTCGACAAACAACCACAAGCTATTCAAAATAGCTTGCCATCTTCAACTGGGTTAAATCATAACATCAGTGTAACACGATGCGACAACATTGCCGAGCGGACATTAACCAAAGCACCTAATAGGGAGGAGCCGGGCGGCAATTCAAATCAACGAAACCAAAACAATGTTACAACTTCTACAGTGAACACACAACTACCCAACAATTTGAATCAATCAGTGCCTTTTACTACACTTCCTGTAAATCCTTTGGAAAGTAATGAAGGCTCAATGTTGGTTAGCAATATACAGTCCAACTTTTCACCAAGGTCGGGTTCCCACTTGCCAATACACCAAGGGAACAATTATTCTGTTTACCCCGACCTGTCGAACTGGTTAGCGGAGAGATCTTTTCTTTTTCAACAACCTCTCCCATGAACACGCATAACCGGCATCAAGGCGCTACTGGAGGTAACGACTTTACATTTCATATTATTACACATTTAATAACACTTGACAGTTTGCTAGTTAAAGTTAAGAAGCTTCAGTTGGAAATGTCTTACTTCCAAGAATGCTTGAGATGTAAGATGGTGCCTAAAGGTTTAAGGCACCACCAATATCCAACTGGCTTAGTACCTAATTCAGTTTTTCACAAGGAATTATTAGATTTACTTGACCGGCAAGGATTAGAACTGATTGAGCTTATGGTCAGACACTATTCAGTTTGGGTGGAAGAGCTTAACAGTCAAGTGGCAGAGTTAGAAGCAAAGATTAAGCTGGATAATGATTTCGCCAGGTACAAGTATGAATATGGTCGTATTTTCACCAGTATAGACCAGTACTTGGAGAAACTTAAAGGTAATAAAGCCAAGAAGTTAGACCGTGACTGTAAAGCTTATCAGAGTGGTAGTGCGTACCCACCACCCTCCACCGCACAAGTTTGGCAAGCTCCCTCTGAGTTAAGTGCATTTCCTTCTAATAATGGTCTTCCATTCACCCCTAATCAAAATCAGCAAGTAAATCAGTACCCTAACACAACAAGTCATACAGTTGGTGATCCTAACCAAACTGATGGTCAAGGCTATACAGAGTTTAGGAGGAGCGAAAGGTTGTCCAAATTAAATAAACAATACAACTCAGGAAACCAAAATTTTCACGAGGTAAATCAAATGGGGGCAAGACCCAAACAATGGAACAACAACAATCAGAGGAAAACCAAACAGAGATCGAGGCGGAACAAGACTTGAACTTATTGACTTTTGATTTTAATGTGCCTAATGACATTCTTGAGCCTTGTAATTGTTCTGATGAAAGAAAGAGAATGGACTTAATGCTTCCTGATGAATTTAATGTTGAATTTTTAGGCCACCATGCAATTTTGGCAGAGGAAGTATTGGTGGAGGGTATACCCACCATCATTAACAATAAGACAGGAGACTTTAAAGTTTTCAATTTTTCCTCTGTCAGTATCAATTTGGACATGGTGGACTTTTTGTCTAAGGGTAACACATATATCCCCACGCAGAAGTTCGATTTAATAGGGACCATCATAGATTTAAAAATTTTCACAAGGAAATTGAATTTTAATTTAATGATGGGGGCTAATGTAGAAATAGCTCAAAATGACCAATTTAGAATTTCAAGTACTTTTAATCCTCCACTACACCCACTTATTCATGTGTTTGAACAACTGTGTGAGCTAGATATTCGTCACAACACTAAACACAAGAATAGGGAGTATCTGTCTGACACTACTATGAAGAAAGAGAAAGAGTATTTGGAATTTATTAAGTTGCATGACATCAGAGTCTGCAAGCCTGACAAGGGAGGGGGCTTGGTAATCTTTGGTAATGTAGATTACTTTAACCGTATGGTAGACTTATTGGACGATCCTTCATACGAACTCCGCTCTCGCTCAGAAATAAACCACGCATATACAGTAATCAAGAATAGTATATCAGATATGTTTATTGAGAGGCGAATAGAACAAAAAGTATTTAACTACATGTCCACACAATTTCCAAGGTACCCTTACCTTTTTGGTATTCCAAAAATTCACAAGGATTTGGGTAACCCACCTATGAGACTGCTTGTTGACGGACGTGGGTCGCCCACGTATCCATGTGCTAAGGTAGTCAACTCTATTTTACAAAATTTTTTAAAATCCGAGCAACAAATCTGCAAGGATTCCTGGTCATTTTTGGAGAAGTTGAATAGTCTGGAATTTCATCAAGACTACAACTTCCTCACTGTAGATGTGAAAGATCTTTGCACCTGTATACCTCATAATATTGGTATAGATTGGGTGACCCAAGTACTAATTAAGAACGGAGCCACTGCAGAGGAAACATTGCTTGTGATCGAACTTTTAGAAATTGTATTATACAATAACTTCTTCATGTTTGGTGACCACTTTTACTTGCAGAAAACTGGGGTAGCGATGGGCTCCCCTTGTGGAGCAAGTATAGCTAATTTAGTTATGGCCCACTGGGAGTCCGAGTACGTATTCAAAAACCTTAGTATTAAAAAACGTCTGTTTTTTTATCCTCATTATCTAGATGACATCTTCATTTTACTTGACGGTGATGTAGAATTTAGTGAGATGTTAGTGGATGTTTTCAACAGTTCAACTGACTTTCTTCGTTTTACCTCCACTTTTAACATTAATAAGATAGCCTACTTGGACATCAGTTTAACTAAAAATTATACTTTGAAAAGTTATGAGGCTAAAATACACAGGAAGGAAACATACTCTAACACCTTTCTTCACTTTACGAGCTGTCACCCATTCCATCAGAAACGCTCAGTTATTAAGGGCCATTTGGTGAGGGCAGCTCGTATTGTTACCACAGAGTATGATTTCCAAGAAGAATGTCAACTTTTGAAAACAATGTGAACATAGAGGTTATCCCTCAGGATTAATTGAAGAACTAACTACTGAGGTTTATCTTAAGCGAGTTAAAGGAACGTACAAACCTATTTTGTCCAAAAGGAGTAACCTTATTTTACAGGAGTCCATTCTGGACAATATAGGTAGCATTGTACCAGAGGTACTCACCGCTCCAGTTGCATTTAACACTACAAGAACCAAGTTTATCACCACTTACAATGCATTTAGTTATCATTGTATAGAAATCCTGCGTAAAAACTGGTGTCTTTTTGCAAGTAATCCAGGAGTATTAAATAAGTTAGGAGAATATCCAGGCACTACATTTAAGAAAGGTAGGAACCTTAAAGCACTGTATGAACAACAAAAGAGGAAGCAACCCAAAACTGCCGGACTGTATAAATGTCAGAATTGCAATTACTGTAAATTAATAACTGAATCTAACAGGTTTCTAGTACACGATTTCCAATACAAGCTAAGATGTAGGGCCAGTTGTAATTCTAAGATGGTGGTTTGTTTGGCCCAGTGCCAGAGCTGTTTGGCATTTTACATAGGTAAGACGGAGAGGAGACTCCGTGACCGTATGTATGAGCACTTTTATGCAATTAATAAGAATAAACAAGATAATGCTCTAGCCAAACACATTTCTGAATTTCCAAGACACTATTTTAGATTTTTAGTTATCGATCAACCTGTACTAGATAAAAGAGGAGGCCCTACACCATTACAGTTAGAAGAATTGGAGTTATTCTGGCAGATCAGACTTAATGCCTACAATCCACCAGGTTTAAATGAAAATTGTAGCTTGAGTAGTGTGTTAAAACTCAAGAGTCTTATGAGATGATTTTAACTAAGGGGTGGTTGCATTGAAGTAAAATTTATATACTTTTCTTTTTTTTTTTTTACTTCTAAACACAGACCGAGTATAATTCCATTAGCTCACATAATTTGTAGGAGTGCAGTTTGTCTTCATTTACTTTTTCTACAACAGTGTTTTTTGTATGTGTTTTTTATAGTTAATATTTTGATTATGTTTTAAAGAATAAGTCCTTCAGCATGGTTTTAATGCTGGGTTTCTTTTAATACACCTTCGAATGCTTTTATACACACATATTTTAGAGGATGGTATTAAAAAGTTGTTAGCTGTGAACGTTAATTGTTTAATTGTTCAATTGACTTGTAACTTAAGGTATTTAATACCTGTTTTGACTACCAAATGACTGACTGATGAAGTTTGCCAATAGAGCAAACGAAAAGCGCTTTACTTCATTAAAACTTTTGGACTTACTGGTGTGCTACTCGCTTTGCTTTCACCTGGATTTATGTGTTTGATGTCAGAAAAAGTTAACAATTGTCTCGCCTGTGGAAAGCAAATACCACACAGAGACTTCCATTCTTACTGTGTCACCTGTTTAGGCCCAGACCACGACGTCCCTCACTGTCGCTTTTGTGCTTTGTTCAGTGCCAGAACTATACGTCGTCAGGCCCTTATTGTAGCTAAATATTTTCGCTCTGTCCTCGTATTCCGATATGGCTTCGGTAAGCCATCCGACTTCCGAAAAATTCTAAGGGTAAAGACAGAGACAGACCGCACAGGTCCAAAACTGCCGACGATGCTTTTGTTAAGCTAGTCATCCTTTCTCCGATCCTCAGTGAGGTGCTTTAGCAGCCCCTGATATTCGCTTCTTTGGATTGGCAGGCCACTACCGAGACCCGTTCGGAGTCCAGTATGCCGCGAGACTCTGCGACTAAGAATCCTGTGTATGCCTGTACCTTGGATGGGTCCGGAGTCGCTGAGCAGGCACCAGCTTCCGAGGAAGTTCTTCGAACTAGCAATACTCTACACAAACCCACGACTTCTTTCGTGCCTTCAGTTCTTTCTAAAACTACTGACTTTCTAAGGCCCAGGGTATGAACTACGCCTAAAAATCCGACGACCCAAGCTCAGGCACGTGCTTCCATGCCTCAATCTCAAATGCTTAAAATGGCAGAAGACCTTATTATGCTTATTAGGGGAACCCAGGCTACCCCTTACAAAAGACACTTGTCCCCAGTAGTTTTATCTGAACAGGAGTCCGATGACACTGAGGTTTCTGAATATGAAGACATGCAACCCCTCTCTGCTTATGACGATTTTGATGCTGAGGAATCTATTCCTTCTGCCTCTCCTCGAGGATTTTTTATTTGGTGAAACCCTACATACTCTAAGGGAGCATTTCCAATGGGAATATCAGGACTATCCTCAGTCAAAAAAGAGACTCAGGGAATTCTTAGATTTACCACAGCACACACCTTTAGCCATTCCTCCTGTCCTGGATGTTGTGGATGATGTTTTTATGGAATCCAGTTTAACTCCTGACACCCTTCCTCATGCTCCCAGAAACCTGACAGGTACTACAGAGTCCCTGACTCTCTCAAATTCCTTTTCATAAATCCTACTCCTGACCCAGAGGTCAACTCCCAAGGACCAAAAGGAATTAAAGCAACCTCAGCTAAGAATCCCACCCCCTCAGACCGTGATTCCCGAGCTTTAGACAGATGGGGTAAAAAAGTATACACCTTTGCAACTCTTGCTATTAAAGCACTAAATTGTCAGTTCCACATGCTGAAATATCAGCAGCATACCATGGAACTCCTCAAACAAAAAATATCTTCCTTTCCTGCTTGTGCAGAAAATAAAGAATTACAAGAGCTTATGCATTCTGCAAGCCAAGTTACTAAGCACACCTTGCAATGTGGCTTTGACTCCTTAGAAGCATCTTGCAGGGCAGCAGTCACTGGTTCTGTCCTTAGAGGGCATGCTTGGCTTAAGGAACAGACCTTGCCAGACCATGTGAAATCAAAATTATTGGATGCACCATTGAACAAAGACAGTTTGTTTGGCACCAAGGCAGAAGAAGTCTTCAAGGTTCAGTAGGCGTTGCCCCTCCAAGCACTGGTCTTTTCTGGCCCCCTCCAGGCCAGCTCAGCCCAGAACCAAGGGAAGCAGACTTCCCAGACAGCAGTCCCAGGGAATGCAGAGATCTAAGCAATGGTGTTTCTCCACTTCAAAAACAGGGAGTGCTAAGCCACCACCTTATGGTAAGAACTCACAATGCCTTTACACCTCCACCCCTTACCTCTGCCCACCTGCTTGTGCCCCTAGGAGGAAAACTATCCTTCCATGCAAACAACTGGGCCTCTATTACCGATGACCGATGGGTCCTCAACATAGTGTCCCAGGGATACAGATTTTATTTCCACACTCTGCCAACCCCAAAAGGGTTCCCAGACCTTCCTCCAAACCAGTGGGCAGAGGCCAAATAGCAAGTCCTTTCCCTGCTCTCCATGAGGGCAATACAGCATGTTCCTGCAGACCAGATAGGCCAAGGTTTCTATTCCAAACTCTTCCTGGTACCCAGAAAAGAGGGCACCTGGTGCCCAATCCTCGATCTATCCATTCTAAACAGCTTTCTGGTGATAAAATTCAAAATGCTCACCCTCCAGCAGCTTCTTCGTATGCTTTCCAAGTATGCTTGGTTAGCCACCCTAGACGTAAAAGAAGCCTACCTACACATCCCAATCAGGGAATCTTGCAGGAAATAACTACGTTTGAGGGCAGGATCTATGCACTTTCAGTTCTCTGTGCTTCCCTTTGGCTTATCCTCTGCTCCCAGAGTTTTCACAGAATGCCTGGCTCCAGCCATTGGTTTCTGCAGACAAATAAATATTCAAATTTACCCCTACTTAGACGATTGCCTTATTCAGACAGACAGTCAAGAAAAGCTGTTACAGCACCTGACCTTTGTAAAGGACCTGCTGACCTCCCTGGGGTATACTTTAAATGAAAAGAAATCAAAACTAGTCCCCACACAAAAAATTGTATTCCTGGGAGCAAGCCTGGACACAGCATCCTCGATGGCATTCCTTACTCCAGAAAAACAAGCCTACCCGTCAGGCTACTTCTCTCAACTAGCCACCAGAACCCAGTTATCCGCAAGGAAAATCCTGCAAGCTTTAGGGTTCATGGCCTCCTGCATTCCACTCATTCCAGATGCCAGACTGCATATGAGGAAACGACAATGGTACCTAAAAAGTCTTTGGTGTCAACACTCTCAAGACCTGGAAACTGTCATACCTATGATACCCTGTCTAAGGAAAGATTTTCTTTGGTGGGCAGCAGCATGCAACCACAACAAGAGACTTCCCTTCTCACAACCCCATGCCGCCCAGACGCATCAGACTATGCCTGGGGTGCACACCTGGATGACAGGTGCATTCAGGGCCATTGGAGCCCAAATAAAATACATCTGCACATCAACCAAAAAGAATGCTAGCTGTTCAGCATGCCCTGACAGCTTTCAGACCCCCTACTCTCCCCGGGGCCTCTAGTGATCAAAACAGACAACACCACAGTGATGTGGTATATCAACATGCAGGGAGGGACTCACTCTTGTCCTCTCTGCAGGCTCGCCATGACCCTTTGGCACACGGCCTCAGCCATGCAAATACACCTGCTAGCACAATTCCTGCCAGGCTCCCTAAACTCTCTGGAAGACAACTTAAGCAGAAACCTGCTAGACCCACACGAGTGGTAGCTAGACCACAGAACCTTCAACCTTGTAACCCAGAAAAGGGGCACTCCGAAGGTGGACCTCTTTGCCTCCCACTCCAGTCATCAGCTCAGCAAATTTTGCCCTAGGAAACCTCACAGTAAGGCCTGAAAAGTGTATGCTCTATCCTTCCAATGGGTAAACCTCTCGATCTATGCATTTCCCCCTCTACCACTCATTTCATGGGTACTGCTCAAAATAAGGGAGGAAAAACCAAGGGCAACCTTGATTGCCCCAGACTGGCCACTCCAGCACTGGCACCCACTCCTGCACAGCCTGTCACCCCTGCCACCATGGCACCTACCTCAGATCCCAACACTCCTGATCCAGAAGAATGGAGAATTCATGCATCCACATTTGCAAACCCTGAACCTGGCAGCTTGGCTTATTCCCTGACCTCTCCTCAAGCTGCCAACCTAAGCAAACAAGTCCTGGATGTTATACATGAGGCCAGATGCCCCAGCACTAGAAAATCCTCTGCTGACAAGTGGAAAAGGTTTTGCACCTGGATCCAGGGTAAGGGAGCCAAAACAGCACAGCCCTCCCTTCCTCTCATCCTGGATTACCTAGCAGACCTACTACACAGGGTCTATCCTTCTCTTCTATTAAAATTCATGCATCTGCCATCCCTGCTCATTACAGCACAGAGCCACCTCTCTTGTCACACCCTCTCATCAAACAGTTCCTAAGAAGGGCTTGTGAAGACTGGTAGAGAAGGGTGAAAGCTGCCAGCCTAGCCAGATAAAATTTTATACATAATTCTATCATTTGTAAATATGAATGTGAATCACAGGCTTGTTTAACTTAAAACAATGTGGCAACATTGCCCTCTGCTGTAAAGAAAGCTAAGTCAAGCATTTCTTGTTTGTCCTTTGAAATTAAAATTACTTTGTCTGTCCGTTTGAAGTTAGAATTTGGAGTCGATGAGTCTGGAATAAGCATCCTGCCTGTTGTTTTAAGGCTATAGTTAATGACCAGCATTTACATGTGGAATGTCCTTTATTGCTCTAAGTGTAAAATGATGTAAATGCAGTTTCTGTCAGCCTGGGAACACCAGGAAAGTGTAAAAGATGATGTAATGTTTAGCAGGACTGTAGTTTCAATTTAAACAGTGAGAACCAGAGATTATTAAGCATTTTTGTCTTAATATCCAGCTCACAGCACTCTGCCTTGCTCAAGTTTAAGTAAGTTATTTTAGAAGTGTGTTTTCTTGTAGATAGCTCGAAGCTATAAAGATTAGACTGTTTTTTTCTGTGATGTCAGAACTGTACTACTGATTTGTTTTAAGTATTTCTCTGTGATCTCTGAACTCTTGACTAGTGCTGTGTTGTAGTAGTAGTGTCTTGTGTTTTTAGTATTTATTATTAAATATTTTAAACCCTTTCAACTGTGGCTGTTTTGTGTAGAGATCAGTTAAGCTCTAGAGTACATTGCATATTTATAGAGTTTAGTGTCCAGGTCACTCCAAATAAGCTTTGACTGTTTACTCACATCTACCAATTGGATAATAATATTGCACAGTAATAATTGGACACCCTTTTAAGGGCCTTTGAGTAGCTGATAATTATTAGTGGGTGGTGGCAGCTGGTACTACCGTGTAGTCTGGGTATAAAGGGGCACAGCTGGAGAACCTGTGCCAGCCTTCCCCAGAAGTGTTTGTGTGGTTGTGTAAAGTCTTATCTCAAAGTGTGTGTGTGTCAGCTACTTGGGCAGGGACACGAAGCGCTGATTGGACAGAGAGGGTGCTGGAGATTTTAGCTTGCCCACTAGGCTGAGATCTGGACCCTATAGCTGTGCCAGTGGTGATCTTATTGGGGACCTGGGGAGCAAGGGAGCGACCAGCCCCGGACTGACTGTGATCTCTGTGTGCTCTTAAGAGAAATTGCACTTTACTGTGTGTATTTGTTATCCTTTCCTCATATATGAGATGCCCTCTCTGCTGTTAGTGGTGAGGAGTGAGGCTCCGTGATTGCTGGGCCAGGGCACGGGCTTCACAGGGCTAACAACTTAAGGCCACACAGAAGAGCTCCTTCCCCAGCTTGGGACCTTAACTTTGTGTTGGAAAAGCTCATCCTACCCCCTTTTGAGCCTGCAGCTTCAACAGAATTAAAATTCCTCTCTTGGAAAATAGCCTTGCTTCTGGCCATCACTTCAGCTAGAAGAGTTTCAGAGCTACAAGCACTCATGGGTGTAGAGCCCTTCATCATTTTCCATGCCGACAGGGTCTCCCTCAGGATTAACCCATCCTTTATGCCTAAAATGGTGCCCAGTGTGGCTCTCAACCAATCCATTCATTTGCCCACCTTTTTCCCTAACCCACAAAACAAGGGGGAAAGGATTCTGCACTGTCTAGATGTGCACAGACAGCTCAGATTCTATCTGGATAAGACTAAATCTTTTAGAAAACCTGACCAATTGCTAGTCAGCTTCGCAGCAGGGGCAGAGGGCAAGGCCATATCCAAACAATCTTCAAATAGATAGCACAATGCATCCATTTCTGCTACAAACAGCATGGGAAACCTCCCCCAAAGGGGATCAGGATGCATTCCACCAGGGCAACCTCCACCTCTGCAGCTTTTCTCAGAGGGGTCCCCACCAGAGACATGCTGGAGGCTGCAACGTGGACTTCTGTTAATACCTTCACCAAGCATTACCGCCTGCCTATCACCAAGCATTACCGCCTGCCTATTTTTTTCCAAATCCAGGGCATCCTAGCCAGCCCCCAGCCTTCTTGTCTGCCTCCATCCTTTTCTTCAGCTTTGGGAATCAACCCAAGTGTGGTGTCTGCAACAGTGAAACACGAAGAACATAGTATAGTTGTGTACACTTACCATAAATGTAGATGTGCGAGTGTATTCACTGTTGCAGTCCTGGTTTACCACCCTCCATCCCCCTTGTCGCTTTCTCTCCTTACAGGGAAATTTTGGTATTTACTTTCTACTGGTGATGTTCTTCCAGCATAACCTAGCTCCTCTATTTGGGGGCTCCTGACAGTTGGGGCAAGAAATTCTGATGTAATGGCGTCGGCTGCCTGATTTTATACCACTGACCACCTGACATCATTCCTGAAGCGACAGCAACCAACGCAGAAATACTAAGCCTCTGGTATTCGGGCTGACTGAGGGCTACCCCTGGCAGGATAACCCAAGTGTGATGACTGCAACAGTGAATACACTCGAACATCTACATTTATGGTAAGTATACACAACTGTACTTTCTGTCCATTGCCCTTTGGCTTGTTTTTGCAAAATATCTGGCTCCAGTGGGTGTCCAGATTTACTCCTTTCTTACATGATTGTGTAATTCAGGCATAATATGAGAGTGACTTAGAAGCTTTCCTCCACCTCCTGCCTCTGTAGCCTGGGGGTTCACCCTTAATTTAAAGAAGTCAGATTTGACTGTCTTGTAGAGGTTAGTTTTCTTATGAACCCTCGTAGACGCAAACAAGCAGATGACCTTCTTTCCACAAGAACATAGACTACTTGACCCAAAACTTCCAATCCCTGCTTCATCAAGTGTCTATGACCATCAGAGAGATCCTATGGGCTCTGAGGTACATGGCCTCCTGCATCTTAAAGATTCCTCTTACCAGACTACATATGAGGAAAATCCAGTGGTGCCAGCATCAACATGCCTTGAACTACAAAATAAAGCTTCTCCCATGCCTAGAAAAGGAAATAGTGTGTGGATGGAGGCCCATCTTCAAAACAAGGGAGTTCCTTTTCAGTAACAACCAGAAAATTGATCTATGACCTTAGATGCTCAGACTTAGCTTGGGGGTATCCATTCCAGTGACCTTGACCTTCAGGTGCAAGGTCATTGAGAGAAATCAACTTTGTGACATCAGTCAGAAGGAAATGTTAGCAATGTTCAGCAGCATGATGACATTCAGAATTTGTAGCAGCCATTTACTGTTTTAATAAAAACAGACAACACCAGAGTTGTGCAGTACCTAAACAAGGATGTACCCACTCGTACTCCCTCTGCCACCTGGCCATGCAGTTGTGAAATGTGACACAAGAAATGGATCTGCACCTATGTCCTTCTTGTTGTTGCAGTATTCTTTACATATGGGATTGTATTCCACCCGACAACCCGACATCCAGCCTGTATACAAAAGCTTAAAGCCAATGCCTGTACATGAGACATTACACAAAGGCACAGATAATGTCAGCCATAAAAGGGAAGTCCGCATGTACAATCTTCAGAACTTTTTCTCCGCCGTTTGGAAAGGTTGACTTGTCCATTTGGTCTGCCATTGGATATTGTCCTTTTAGTCTTACAACTTCAGATAAGTACCCAGTAGAGGATTTAATTTGTTGCTACTGCCTCTTGTTGTTACTGTCATCCATGACAAGTGTTGGTGTGGAAGGCAAATTTCACATAAATATAGTCACAAGCTTTGTTTGTTCTGTTTAGGGCCTACTCACGACCATCACTCTTGTTCTGTCTGTCAGGCCTTTGTACTTAAGACGTTGCATAGTCATCTCTCAGCTTTAGACCTTTATTTAGAAAACTAGAGACTCTAATGTCTGGCTAGGGAAGCGATGGAGGGTTCCGGGAGTAGTTCTCAGCTATCTTTGAAGAGAAAGGTCAGCAAAGCTAGGTCCAAATACTCTTCGGCTGCACCTTCTCTCTCCAACATACCCCTTGAGGTTGGTGAAAACCTAGTGGTGCATTCGTAGGTAGAGTCCACTTCTTCGGTTGGTACTGCAGTGGAAGCCAGCAGGAGTGGGGATCCTAGCCTGTCTGAGGCTATGCAGATGTCCGGTTCAGACGACTTTGAGGAACCACGGCTTATTTCAGAGGACTCTGGAACTGTTCCTGCCCCTTAGTCTAAGGATGCTTCAGACATTAGACCTTTGTCTGCCCATTCCCCTCAACAGGAGAAGCATGTAAAAAGAAGCAAAAGACCAAGCACAGCACTGTTCATTCTACAGCTTCATCAGATTGGGATGCTTTCTTTCAGGGTCTCATTAAGCATGTTATGACCTTGAGACCTCCAGCTTCACCTTCTCCTATTTCAATGAGTGCTTTTACCTCATCTCCTGTGTTGCCATCTGGTCTTCTTTTGTGCAGACTTTGATTCTGAGGGGTGGTCTTCTGATGATGACTCTCTAGCGTACTCCGCACATATTCCTTCCCCTCTAGAATATGCTTCTCCAGAGGAAGAGTCTAATGGGGGGATACCACCATAGAAGAGCTTTCCTTTTGGGGAAACTATAAACAAAATGAGGGAATTCTTTAAGTGGAATTCTTCCCAAATTTCAGAGGAGCAAAAAAGATATTATGATCTTCTTCAGTTGGAGGCCCCTGCTCCTTCAGCAGTCCCTCCAGTACTCCCAGCTTTTTGATGCCTTTGCATCTACCTCTAAAACCCCAGACTCCCAAGCTCCTGCCCCCAAAAGCCCTGAGGATTTTAAGTTTTTTCTTTGTAAATGCCCTTTTGCTGATCCAGCTGTGGTTTCTATTCTGACAGATCTTCCCAGGTATCACCTTCTACACAGTTGCTTCCTTCTGACAAGGAAAGTAAAAATTTGGTGAGGTTGGAGAAGGTCTATACTTCTTCCACCTTGGCTATTAGAGCTATTAACTACCAGACACATATGTCTAGGTATTCCCTCACTTTGCTTTCTCAAGCTTCCCAGGCTGTTTTCCAGTAATCTGACTCAGAGGCTAAGTCACTGACTCTCTCTTTTTTTGTCTGCTTCCTCCCAGGTAGCTATATATTCAGTCAAATGTAGTTATGACGCAGTAGAGGCATCGTCCAGGGCAGCAGCTTCTGATCTTCTGATCTTCTGCTACATCTCCAGGCACTCCATGATGACATTAAGGCCAAGTTGCTTGATGGTCCCTTTGGACAATTCTGCCTTCTTTGGTAAAGCAGCTGCAGAACTCTCTAAATCTCTGAAAGAAAAAGGTAAAAGAGCTCCAGGATCTGAAACACATACTCATTTCCCCAGTTCCTAAATTCCATAGGAATTTCCCTGCCAGGACTACCTTTGTCAGGAAACCTGCCTGTCCCTCCTCTTCTACTCCTTCTGCTACTAGGCCATGTAAGTCTTTCAGAAGACCCCCACAGTCTAAGGCTGTCGCTTCTCCTCCTCTGCCTCAGCAGCCCTTTCAGCCCAGGCCGAGTTCAATGTGACATTCAGTTACCTCTTCCAAGTCATACTCCTTTGTCTCTTCATCTTTCTCTTTCCCTCTCAGCTTGGATGGAAATCACACTTGAAGGAAATCAGGTCAAGCCTCAGCAAAACTTCGAACAATTTATTCCACAAGAAGACAGACCAAATATTAACGCCACACATCCAAGTACATTTTCGATTCGTGTTCTTCTTCAGAAAATCCAAGACAAATAAATTGAGAAGAACCACTCCTTTTATACTATGAGTATACTCTTAATTAATTAATCAACTAGGATATTTAACCCAATTAAAATTTTTTAACTCTTACATGTCTGAAAAATACTTACTTTTAACTATAGCAGACTCATTTATAAAATATACATTACGTGAATTTATAAACTAAATATATAAAGTACTTTATGTTATATAAATTTTATATAACTTTTACATATACATATATTACAAAATTTCCTAAATATTCAATTCATTTCAACATTAATAATAGAGAATAAATTCAATTTAAATACAATTCATATTAGTTTGTATTGTATATTTAACTCTGGCGCCATCTGGTGTTGCAAGTGACACAAACCTAAAAACATAGTATATTTGTGATTTTACTTTCAAATAAATATACTTTTATATCCATAAAATATAAAATATAAAATACTAACTAGATTAAAAACAAATGGTAACCATAAACCCATATATATATATATATATTCATAAAGAAGTATATATAGAGACATGCATGAAACATTTGAGATTATACAAGTTTACATATTAACTAAATGTGCCAATGTTAAGTTGTCAATCTCGCCTTCATTCTTGCTTGATGGGTTCGGAGCCGATCCCTCGGCTCCGACTCGGCACTTGCTAAGCTCGAGAGTCACTTTTACCAGCTCGAGGCAGCCACATATCCCATGATGCAAGGCGGTAAGTATCCAGATCTCGTTTGCCGCTTCGCTTATGAGGTCCTCCTTTTACCAGCTCCTGGTAAGTGATTAAAATACTTGATATTTTAGCCCCTTTTTTCTAAAAACCCTTTAAATTTTAGTTTTAAGTTAATTTTAAAGATTTTCTGACAGAAATTTACCTGTCTCTTTTTATTTTTTTAGTCAAACTTTACCCATCCCATCCCTCCCCTGTTAGGGTGTGTGTGTGTGTTTGTCTACTTATACCTTTTTGGTATAGTTAATTTAATTTAATTCTTTGACTGGTGTGTGTGTGTGTTGTCTTTCACCATGTCAAAAGAGAGGGTCTCAGGCTTTAAGAAGTGTGACTCGTGCTGTCAGAAGATGTCTCTGACAGACTGTCACACTTCTTGCCTGTATTGCCTGGGGCCTCTTCAGCTGCAGGACTCCTGTGCTATTTGTCATTCCTTCAGCCAGAGAGTCCTGCAGGAAAGAAGAAACAAACTGATACTTAGGGGCCTTCTTAAGCCGGAGGGCTCTCCGGCTAAGTCGGCTCCATCCAAATCTACCAAATCTTCCAAGGCCCAGGCTTCTGTGTCAAAGCCTGCGGCCTCGGCTCCGACTCGTTCTGAGTCGAGATCGGCTCCGGCTGGAGCCGATTCTGGCTTAACTAAGCCTTCGGCACCGATGGCTATCGGTGCCGATTCTGCATCGACCACTTCGGTATCGGTTCCGACCACCATGTGGCACAGGCATCGGTGTCGGCTCCGACACCGTTACTTTTGTGGCTGTATCGGCTCCGGCTGGAGCCGATGCATCGAGGCTACCTGTCGGCTCCGATAAGTTGTCGGCTCCGACAGGGTCTATAGTTTCATCGGTTCCGATGGCTCATTCCAGGAAGAGGTCGAGGTCTCCTTCCTTGGAGCCGATACTTTCGGCTCCGGCTTCACCTCTCCTTTCGGAACAGAGCCATCGGAGCCGATCTTCAAGGTCATCCAGGCTTTCAGACCATGACTTAGAGAGAGTGGTCAGTAGATTACTTAAGTCACAGGCACTGGCCCAAATGTTACATAGTCCGTCTCAACAGACGACTGTTGGTCCACACCCGTTACAGTTCCTCCTTCAACTCTACCCCAGAGCTTGGAGTTGGAGTCTTCGGAATGGTTACTGCTACGGCTGGAGGACAGATACCCCTTCTGTTCCTTCAGCCTCTACTCTTATCTCCTCTTGAGACCTTCCTTAGAGGGATTCGTGGTCGGGCTTCCATGGTCTCCTCCGAGGGGTGAGTGGCATCGGACCCTTGTCCGAACCCACTCTTCCCCTTGGAGCCTCGGCCTTGGTGAGCTCGGCTCCGACATCTGCCTCGGAGACTTCCCTTTCGGTGGTCCCTGGGTTCCTAGTTCTTGGAACGGGTTCTCTCGGACCTGCCGGGAGGGGAGCATTCGAGGTGATGAAGAGTGTGCTGGCCACTGGTATCAGTCAGCAGTCTGTTCCTTAGCTCCTCCCTCTATAGTGCCTGTTGACATCTCTGCCACTTCTCTTGCTACAGGACCCAGAGATCCTCCGCCTCAGGTTTCCCCATTGGGAATTTCCCCTCTTCCGAGGATTCTCCTGATGTTTCGGGAGATCCTCCTAGGAAGAGGACTTGTAAGAGGAAACATGTAGACTCCCCGAGTCTGTCACTTCAGATACTGACTTTGATGAGTCAGAGGGATCCCCTAGATCCCCTCTGAGGATGTCTCCTTCTCAGACATCCTAGAACTCCTTAAACAGAGGGAAACTGGCCCACCAACAATCCCTCTGAGGATGAGTCAGTATACCTAGAGGCGTTTGGATCTCGGCCCTCCACCTCCTGGGTGTCTCCGCCTTTCGACCCCCTTATGCAGGTTATTGGACGAACCGCGTGGGCAGCTCCTGACTCTGTAGAGCCAGTCCCTAGGAGGCCTTCAAACTTTATCACTGCCCCGTGTGACAAGCAATTCCTCACTAAGGGTGTCCCCGCTGATGCCATGGTGGTGGCTGCTGCCACCAAGAAGGAACTTGCAGATCCTTCTGTACCCGTCCATCCTCCTAATAAGGACTCTAGGACCATGGATAGGTACGGTGGCGGATGTTTTCCTCAGCGACCTTTGCTATGCGTGCTGAATTACCTATGTCACTTCACCAGACTCCAGAGGATATCCTTAAGGAGCTGGGTGAAGTAGTACAGGATCCTACAGCTGCAGGAGCTCAAGAAAAATTGCTTCGCAGCTAGGAACCCTTAATTCCATTGCAAACTCCTCCATGCGGCTAATATCATATGCTGCTGATGGAGCGAGTAGAGCCGCAGGTACAGGTGTGGCTCTTAGACGCCAAGCCTGGATGCGGCTATGTGACTTTGCAGATCCCTTCAAGGCGTCCTTCACAAATTCTCCCTTTGATGGGTCAGCTTTGTTTGGCCCTCAGGTGAAGGAAACTTTGACCAGGTGCGAGCAGGACGGCAAGACTCTTTCTGCTGTAGGAGTCCGTTTTTCCACCCCTTCTAGACCTTACCCCAAAGGACAGAAAGGTGGAAAAATGTGGTTCCATAAATCCCAAGGAGTCACGCCGGATTCACGTGGTCAGTTTACCCCTAGAGGCAGAGGGGGTAACAACAACAGACGCTCTAGAGGCAGAGGGGTCCAAAAACCAGGGAAACAGAGAGCCTCTCTGACAAGCCCTTTCAGCATCCCTGAGATGTTGCCCGGCTGTCCCTCCTTGGAGGCAGTCGGGAAGATTATCACTGTACCCAGAAGCCTGGCATTCCCTCACTCAAGACAGATGGGTACAGTCGATCATATCCAAGGGTTACATAATTCCTTTCGAGGAAAGTCCTTTCCCTCAAATTCCCTTCCAGATGTACCACCCGGTCTAAGGGAAATTGCAGAGTTAGAAGTCTCAAAACTACTGCAAAAGAGCCATTCAGCCAGTTACAACAGACCATTCAGAGCCGGAATCTACTCAAGGTTCTTTTGGTCCCCAAAAGACGGGAGACTGGAGACCAATATTGGATCTCAGCAGACTCAACAAGTCTGTGAGGAAGACAAGATTCGAATGGTCACTCTTCAATCAATTCTGCCCTTCTTACAGAAGGACAACTGGATGTGCTCAATAGATCTTCAGGATGCGTACTATCACATCAAAATTCACAGACGCTCCAGGAGATTTCTCCGCTTCGGCTGGGGTCCAGTCATTTCCAGTTCAGAGCCCTGCCCTTTGGTCTCACTACAGCCCCAGAGTGTTCACCAAATGCATGGCAGTGGTCACGGCTCACCTGAGACGTCAAGGATTCCAGGTGTTTCCGTATCTCGACGACTGGCTCCTGTCAGCCACCACCAGGCATCAGCTTATACAAGCCAGGGATTACACAATAAATCTTTGTTCTCATTTGGGCATCTCGATCAACTTCAAAAAGTCATCCTTATCGCCCTGCCAGTCTATTACCTTCATAGGCGCAAACTTAAACACTGTTCGATGTCAGCTACCCTTACAGATCAAAGAGTTTCAGACATTCAGAGTCATGTCAGGATCATTCTGGCCAACAAGAAAGTACAGGCCAGAATGGTTCTAAAGGTATTAGGCCTCATGGCTGCGGCCATTACTCTTCCCCTGGCTCGATTCTACATGCGCCTTCTTCAGTGGATGCTGTTCACACAGTGGTCGTACCAACAACTTCCTATGCGTCACCAGATTCTGGTGACACAGACTTGCAAAGATCATCTTGCTTGGTGGATCACATCTCCTCAGGTTCACCAAGGCAGGTACTTTGTACCCCCATCCCCGATAGCCACTGTCACCACGGATGCCTCCCTGATCGGGTGGGGGGGGTCATTATCAGGGCAGGATGGTTCATGGGACGTGGCAGCCGTTTGAGTACCATCTGCACATAAATGTCCTGGAGATGAGAGCAGTGCTTTTAACGTTGCAAGCCCTCAACGACTTTCTTCCCGTAGGGACAATTGCAGTCCACACAGACAACATGTCTGTAGTTTGGTATATCAACAAACAGGGCGGAACCAAGTCCTACCCCTTGTGTCGAGAAGCTCAGACTATGGCAATGGGCGATCTCCTCTCATCGGTTTCTGGTAGCAATGCATATCCCTGGGAAAACCAACATTGTAGCGGACAGATTGAGCAGAGCTATTCTCATGCCTCACGAGTGGTCTCTCAAGCAATCTATAGCGGAAGAGATTTTTCTGGAATGGGGTTGTCCATGTTGCGATCTTTTTGCTACTCCCCAAAACAGCAAATGTCCAGACTTCTTCTGCCTCTTCCCTCTACCAGGCCATCCCCCCAGAGACGCTCTGACCCAGGATTGGCCCCAGGGACTTCTTTATGCCTTCCCTCCATTTCCTCTGATCCCTCAAGTTATCCAGAAAGCTACCGTTTTGAGAGCCAAATTGATTCTCATTGCCCCTTACTGGCCTCGACAAGTTTGGTTCCCGTTCCTCCATCATCACCTTTTGGTGCAGCCGTGGCATCTGGACCCAGTGCCAGATCTTCTGATTCACCAATCGGGTCAGCTGCACCGGTCTATCCCTTCTCTCAACCTCACAGCATGGTTGTTCCACTTCCTTCCTTAGCCAGGCTTCCTTTGATCTCTAACCCAGTTAGAGACATCATAGTAACCGTTAAAATCCTCTACCAGGAGGATTTATACAAGCAAATGGAAATGTTTCTCTTATTGGGCTAAGGCCAAGAATATTGATCCTTTCACTGCCCCTGTTCAGGCAGTCCTGGACTTCTTAGCAGAGATTTTTCATGCAGGCTCCTCTTCTTCCACAGTCAGAGTTCAATTGGCTGCTATCTCCAACTTTCATGTCGGGATAGCAGATCATAATATTATGTCCCATAGGCTCTGCAGGGCCTTCTTGAAAGGAATTTTCCTACTAAAGCCTCCAATCAGGAATCCTCCTCCTCAGTGGGATCTAAATTTAGTGCTGACATCCTTGATTCTTCCCCCCTTCGAGCCAGCTGTTTCTTGTTCCCTGAAATTTCTTTCTTGGAAAACTTTATTCCTAGTGGCTATTACATCGCCAGGAGGGTGTCTGAACTTCATGCTCTATCGGTTCGACCCCCCTATTTGGTTTTTCACAAAGACAGAGTATCTTTGAGAACTAATCCAACCTTTTTGCCTAAGGTCGCTTCAAAGACCAATTTGAATCAATCCATTGATCTCCTGTATTTTTCCCAAACTATTCAGACAGAGCTGAACAAAAGCTACATTATCTTGATGTCCACCGTCAACTTAGATATTATTTGGACAGAACAAAAAATTTAGAAAATCTGATCAACTTTTTGTTTCCTATGCGGATAATAAAAGGCCTTCCTGTTTCTAAAGTGACCTTGTCCAGATGGCTTTCTTCGGTCATCTCTGAAATTTATCTGCTCAGGGGAAAACAGCTGTGCTCAAAACTTAAAGCACATTCAACTAGGAGCTTAGCTACTTCTACAGCCTTTCAAGCTAGACTTCCTTTAGACACTATTTGTGCAGCGGCCACTTGGGCCACTCCTCACACTTTTGTTTCCCATTACAAATTGGACTTGGCCTCCAGGGACAGAGCCAGCTTTGGCTCTACAGTCCTCAAGAGTCTGTTCCATTGAGCCACCCAGGATAGAGGTGCTAGGGACGCGGTCCCATCAAGCAAGAATGAAGGCGAGATTGACAACTTAACATTAAGAAGTTATGTACCTACCATAACGTTCCATGTTAGTTGTCTTCTCTCGCCTTCTTTCTTGCGACCCTCCCTCCTTCCCCCTGGCCTGGACAGACCTTGTTACAAGAAATTATTATGCTGAAGACCTTTCAGACCTGGTCCTTCTTCCATCCTGTAAGTTTTCTTTCTTCCTTTGGGAAGTGTTTTTTGCTTGGTGCTATTGCCCTTTGCCATCAAACGAGATCTGGGTACTTACCGCCTTGCATCATGGGATATGGGGCTGCCTCGAGCTGGTAAAAGTGACTCTCGAGCTTAGCAAGTGCCGAGTCGGAGCCGATCCCATCAAGCAAGAAAGAAGGCGAGAGAAGACAACTAACATGGAACGTTATGGTAGGTACATAACTTCTTATTTTAAGCCATATTTGGGAAATAGGTGGAAAAGATAAGGCATATAATAACATCACATTATCATATTGACATTATGTTTCCATAATTTTAGAATTTTAAACTTTTATAATTTTGCTGCTCTCATTTTCAATACTGGGGCGATAGAAATGATGTCATTGAGACCAGGGGGTTTATTCGCTTCAAGAATAATTTGCCAAATTAACTCTTTATATTCTATTGAAGTTTCCCACGGGCCCCCTCTGGCATCCTTATCTACCACTTCCAGCACAAAAAAGTTGTATGTGGCCTTTGTACAACTTACTTTATGTCTATATAATGCATTTTTGACACACTTTGTTCTTATCTCATAAATATGTTCATAAACTCTATTTTTGAGTTTTCTTTCCGATTTACCAACGTAAAAAGCTTCACAGACCCTACATATTGCAATATAAACAATGCCCATCGTATCACAATTTGCAAAACATTTACTCTCTATAAAGAAATCCCTGCTAGGGATATATAATGTATTTTTTACCAATATGTGTGGGCATTGGGCACATCTTCCACATTTATTCGTACCTATTTTACCAGGTCTAGTTGCTCTCTTCTGTTTGTTACTTTCTAGTATTGACTTAATACATCTCCCTTTTCTATAGGTGCATTTCAATGGAAGTTGGAATAGGCATCTTAAATCCGAAAAATTATCAAATCTTGCCCATTCCTCTTCTAACATTTTCCTGATTTTCCCAGCTTGGCCACTATAATCAATAATCAAATTTCCATCAACCTCAGTTTTTTTCTGTTGCTGATTGCCAAACCAATCATTCCCTAGACCTAAAATAGGTTTAAATTTGGTTGTTCTACCTTGTTTTACTTCTTCTGTAATCGCTTCAATAAGGTCTGATGGGTAATTACGTTCCCTGAACATACTATATAAGATTGCACATTCCTTATCAAAATCTATGTCCCTAGATGTCATACGGCTAGCTCTTACATACTGCCCTTTCACCACGCTTTTCTTCTGATATTGTGGGTGGGCACTATAGTAGGATAAATATGAATTCGAGAATGTGTCTTTTCTGAAGATTCTTGAATAAAAACCACTTTCTTCTTTCCCAACAAAAATATCTAAATAAGTAAGGGCTATTTTATTCATTTGAAACTTAATTTTTAGAAAATCAGTTGATTGTGAAATATAATCAAAAAATAATTTAAATTGTTCCTCAGATCCTATCCATAGAAAACACATATCATCTAAAAAACGCTGGTATAAATTCCAACAATGTTTGAATGGGGAATTAATAATATATTTATCTTCCCATGCGCTTAAGATAATATTAACATAAGTTGGGGCGCATCTAGCACCCATAGCTATACCTTGCACCTGTTTTATAAACTCACCTTCATAAAAAATAAAATTATTACTGAGTACCAAATCCATGAGGGTCATAATTAAATAAAAATCATTATTATTGAACTTGCCGAAATCCAAAAGGGCTTGCTCAAACCACTTCATACCCTCTCCATGGGGAATGGAAGAGAACAGGTCCACTATATCGATGGTTATAAAGATAACCTCTCTTGAAAATACTTCCGGTGTTAAATTGGCCAATAGAG
Source organism: Protopterus annectens (assembly GCF_019279795.1). Taxonomy (NCBI): domain Eukaryota; kingdom Metazoa; phylum Chordata; order Ceratodontiformes; family Protopteridae; genus Protopterus; species Protopterus annectens. The sequence goes on from NC_056729.1 coordinate 415,868,950, forward strand.
ACCATGAATCTTTAACCACAGCATTGCCTGATAATGACATGACCTTTAATTTCTTATCAAGCCATTTGCTATGGGTGCTGTCACAGAATTAGCTGAAGCAACAATAGGTCTCATTGGGGGATCATTGATGTTCTTATGGACCTTGGGTACGCCAAATATGGTGGGGGTCAAAGGTTTTTCCACCTCTAAAAACTTAAACGTATGTACATCAATGGACCCTTCCAACAACATATCATATAATACCATAGCTACCTTTCTATTACCAATGTTCACCTCATTTAGTGAAGCTCTAATATATTTTGTATTATCACTCAAGAGTTCCATCATCTTCGCTTCATTTATCATTTGGTCCTTTATAATAGTACCCCCACCTTTATCTGGCTTACATACCCTAATAGAAGTGTCAGTGCTTAACTTCTTTAGCAATAAAGATTCTTCTTTTGTCATGTTATATCCGACCCTATCTTTGGTTAATTCCTTCCTAATTTTATTTTCCATTAATAATTCAAAGTTTTTCAACTGGGGGTGAAGGGGTGGGTTGAATGTACTTTTACGTCTTAACTCATTTTTAACATTCCCACCTTCATGCCCTTGAAAAATAATTTCAAAATTCTTTTTCCTAAGAAACAATTTCAAGTCTATCAGTAACTTAGTAATATCTGCTTTTTTATTGGGAACGAATTTAAAACCTTTAGAGAGCAGTGAAAACCAAGTCTCATTGATATCCACTGAACTATAATTGAAAATATTATAACCTTTATAACTCCATCTATGGCCATCAACCCTTATATAGTCATTACTATCTACCACTGGGTTTGCTCTCTGTTGTAGTTCTGATTGCGATTCTGATTGTAATAGCCCATTTGGCGACCTCTCCCCCTCCCCCCAAATTGGAAGTTTTTTTGGAAAGCATTATTTTGCTGATAATTTTTGATTCTTTCTGACCTTCTGAGCTGAGGAAATTCAGTTTCATCATCCACAAACACTTCATTATCAATAACACCTTCATTCCCTATATGTTTATCATAATCAAATTCATATTCACCATTAAATCCATTATTTACTTTGTATGGTCTAGGTTTAGGGTAAGCAATATTCTCCTTGTATTCATTTATGTCTCTATCTAACTTTTTACATTTTCTCTTAATTTATTTGTCTTGGATTTTCTGAAGAAGAACACGAATCGAAAACGTACTTGGATGTGTGGCGTTAATATTTGGTCTGTCTTCTTGTGGAATAAATTGTTCGAAGTTTTGCTGAGGCTTGACCTGATTTCCTTCAAGTGTGGTATTTTATTCAAGTTTTATTTTACACTTGAATTCCTTTATTCATTTTTTGGATGGAAATCACTCAGGATTCCTGGGTGATTTCAGTTATCCAAAAAGGATACTTTATGACTTGGAAGACTCTTTCCCCCTTTCAGGGGATACCTCAGCCTCCCCCCAGTCAATTACATCTGTTTCCTCTTTTGCTTTCTCACCTTTCCAATCAAGTCACCACACAGGATGTTCCTCCAGACCAGCAGGGAAAGGGGTTTTATTCCAGAATGTTTATTGTCCCAAGAAAAGAAACTTTTTGCAAATAACATTATAGTGCTGAGTGCAGATTTTAGGCCCTTACATTCAACTTACCTCTGGTGTGGTGTCTTGAGTCAGAGTATTCCCTCTAACCACTCCTACTGCCTTCTCTTTTCCCCCACCCCCCTCTTTCCTCAAACAGGTTAAACTGATACAATTCAGTACAGGCATCATTTTCAAATCTAGGTGCTTAGGACCCCCCCCCCCCCGGCTAACCTGGTGTGACTCTGTGTAAGTTTCTTCATTGTATGGATCTTTTACTGTTTTTTGTGTAACTGAATGACCTGCTGCTAAATTCTGATTCTGCACAGACTGCTGTATTTTTTTGCAGAGACTCTATAAGTAGCTAGTGACTTCACTGAATTTCTGTGGTAATATTTGTGTTTCAACTGAAACTGTACCTTAGAGAAAGTGTATAATCAGAGCTCCTACTTGCTGCATGTGTTTTTAATGTTTAAATTGCACACACACATTGAAGAAGTGCTTTTATTACTTGAATAAATTGGGCTAGCTATACCTGAAGAGCTTTTACTGGCAATTTTCCAGTTGTACAATTGTGAACAATTGATTTAGTTTTTCTGGTATATCTTTAAAATCTGGCAAGTGTTTATTTACTGCATTGCTCTGTTGCTTAGATTTCTTAGCTATAAATCTTAGTTCATTCTGAAGTGTGCTACTTTACCCCCCCCCCTCAAACCTTTCTGAATGTATTATTATAAAATAACTGCCTGTTGTTGCCTTCATGCTTACCTAGAATCTCTGCTTTTCTCTTTTCCTAGTTGAACTCTACAGTTCCCTACAAAACGGAGTCTACAGGACTGCAATTGGTCACCATAACAAAATCAGTTTCTCTCACCATTTAAGCAGAGTAGGTTGCACATAAAAAGCATTTGTTAAGCTTTCACTTACAGTGCTGTGTAAGTAAGCAGGTCACCATTTTGGTCAGCCATAGGGCTCTTTTTTCTACTTGAGTGTTTGCCTCCTTCCTCTGTAACTTAAGTAAACTGACTCTTACATTAAGAACTATAATGCTTACATTATAGCTTTAGGACACCTTGGGAAACCTTGTAAACTGCAATAGTCTCGCTACGTTCGCCCTCACTACGCTCGGGCTCTCTTCGCTCCCCTCCCTGCCCCCTGTACCTCTAACTTTATAGTACTATAGCCACTCCCCCACTTTCTAGATCCTATCTGCTTTCATCTGGGATAATTCCTCCCACCCCCATTCTTCTACCTACATTTTAATAGCACCTATTAGCTTTCATCTGGCATTCTCCAATCCCCCTTCCAGTACCTTTACCTCACCAGTCTTTCTTCTGGTGTTGCATCACCAGGTAAAACAGTTCATTAACTCATTAGCTAAATCACAGATAATGATATACTCCTCTTTACTACCCCTCTTGTTCGCACCATACCTCCTTACCTTGTATGAAAACCAGTTTCTCACGGGATTTCAGGTCCCGAAAGGCCATACTATCACTCCAGCTGTAAATCCTCCCATCTTCAACCATACTTACATTACCAGGTCCTATCCAACATCTTGTTCAGTCTATCAACATCTCTACCCCAGGCACATTAGCTCTAGATCCAAACACAACCACAAACTAATAAACAAATTCCTGAAGTTCATCACCAAGTATAGACTTAACCTAATACTTGGTGGTGATATTCACCCCAACCCTGGCCCACCCACTTCAGATACACATACCCCCTCTACTTGCAAGCTAAGCTACAAACCTACAATTAATAGGCCATCTAACTCTCTCTTAGCCTGTCATCTCAATATTAGAAGCATTAATAACAAGGTAAATTAATTGCATGCACTTCTGGATGTCCACTCCCCTGAGATTCTCTGTTTATCTGAAACCAGGTTAAAACCTAACACTACAGACAATGAAGTGTTATCACCTGGGTACAACATACACAGGCTGGATTGTGCTTCGAGGAAGTGGGTGGGGTAGCTGTACTCTATAAATCTGAGTTGAATATCACCATAGATGTAATACAACCACCTCAGATTAATAACTCAGAGATTCTTGCCACCAAATTGCAACTTAATAAAAAATAAATGCATTAATGTCATCTGTATGTACATTCCCCCAGGTAACAATATATTTACACTTGAAGATATCCTGCACTGGCTTTCATGTCACTACCCCCAAGAAACCCTATTACTTGGAGACTTTAACATAGACTGGGGCACCTGTTCCTCAGGATCCCCAACCACCCATATTAACCTGCATGCATTTACACAAATCCTATCCACCCCTACCAGAATAGGTAAACCCAACCAAAAAGAAAGCATAATTGACTGGGTACTCATAAATAGTCACCCCCAACTGTACACCTCTGGTACCCTCCCTGATGGCCTAAGTGATCACCTTCTCACATATGTAATTAAGCACAAAGCCATTAATTCCCAACAACCCTTACTCAGAAAGGTTAGAAACAATAAAAACTTTGACCCTGCCAAATTCCAACAAGAACTAAACTCATGTAATTGGTCTATTCTAAAACACCTCCCCTTAGAGGAAGCAGTAGCATACTTTAACAAATTCCTTGAGATCTTTGATTTGCATGCACCTGTTTGTTCAGAGAGAACAAAGGCAAAAACTGCGCCATGGCTTTCTAAAGAGTCTAAACTCAAAATTACCCTTGGAAACAAAGCATGGGCTTTATGGCGTTCTTCTAAAGACCCACAAGATCACATTAAATACAGGCAATCCAGGAACAAAACTAAAAAATCCATTTTACAAGACAAAAAAAAACAATACTACTGTAATTTACAGACAGTAAATCAAAATAACCCTCAGAAGTTTTGGGCAGGTTTAAATAATCTAGTACATCCTGGACAAACTTCAACCCCAGTCCCTGCTGCTACTATTGATAAAACCCCTGAAGATGTTTCTGATAGTTTTAACCGATTCTTTACTGAGACTATTCAAGCCCTAGCTAGCCAACTACCTCCTAGCTCTCCTGGTCCTGAAAGTAGCACCCTAGAAACCTATACGCATTCAGCTTCCAACCAGTCGCCACTTCACTTATCCGTACCTTGATCAAAAAATTAAAAGCCACTACACTTTCTGCTGATCAACTCCCTGCCGAGTACCTACAAAAATCAGCTGATGCTCTTGCTTACCCCGTCTCAATACTAATCAATCGAACCATAGTAGAAGCTAAAATTCCCACCATCTGGAAAATATCTTATGTAATCCCACTTCACAGAGGAGGCAGCTCTACTGAATTCTCCAGCTATAGGCCAATAGCTTTACTCTCTCCACTTGCAAAGATTATGGAAAAATGTATATAAAGACAACTCATGCACCACCTAATCCAGAATCACCTTATGGCAGACACTCAGCATGGCTTTCGTCCTCATCACAGCACTACTTCAGCCCACCTAGCCTTTACCAACACCATAAACGCAACAATAATTATATATCCTCAGCCCTCTTCTTGGATCTTTCCAAGGCATTCGATATGGTTGATCACCAACTTTTAATCCACACCCTGCAAACATTCTGTCTAGATACTAGAGCCCTTCAGTGGTTTCAGTCCTACCTGAATGGTCGACAGCAGGCTGTCCTCTGGCAGAACAAACTCTAACCTTCTACCTAACACCCTTGGAGTACCACAAGGCTCTATACTAGGGCCCTAGCTGTTCTCCATCTTCATTAACTACCTTTATACTGTCATCCCAAAAGTCAGCTGTATCCAATAAGCTGATGACTCTACTCAGATTTGCTCGGCCACATCTCCAATAGAGTTATGGTCAGCTACTCAGTCCACCTTTAATACAATAGAAAACTGGCTTTCTGAACGTCGTCTGATCCTAAATCCCAAAAAAACTAAAATGCTGTTATTTTCACCAACATGTATGTCTACTGCTTTCACCTTTACCATAAATTCAAATGATGGCACAATAATCTCCCCTGACCCCTCTACAAAACTAATCTAAAATTCGACCTACATGTTAACCAAACTATCAAAACCATCAATAAAAAACTAGGGTCACTTTACAGAATAAAAGCCTTCCTAACCCCTCCAGCTAAAATTGCCATAGCTTGCTCTCACCTTCTTTCAACCCTTCTGTATGCATCCCCTCTACTCTCGAATTTAAACAAGACTGTCCTTAACAAACTCTCAATTTGCTACAACCACGTTGCCAGATTTGCCACTGGGCTGCCTTTTAGGGACACATCACTGCATCAATCTAAATCAGCTTGGGTGGCTTGAACTACCCAGCCTAATCCAGTATAACCAACTGATTATGGCCTATGAAATCCTCTATAATCTGGACAATACTCCTGCACTTAAAAATATTATCACTCCCTATAACAATCCTAGACCGCTTTGATCCTCTAGCAAACTACTAATTCAGACTAGCAAAATTAATAACACAGTCGGTGACTCTCTTTGTAAGTAGATCCTGGAACTCTCTTCCAGCTGATATTACCTTACTTTCTACCTTAGGTCAATTTAAAACTAGACTCAAACAACATTTGTCACTTGTATAACCACAGTCTGTCAAAAGGACCAAATTTCTTCACCACAATAATAATCCAATTCCTTAAAGTGCAAAGGATTTATTATAAAACACTGCTTATCTCATAAAATACGAAATATTCTCTCTAGCGCCTCGGCAAACTTGCCCTTTACAGAGTAAATTTTTTTACCATTCACCCTCACAGCTTTATACTAAATAAGACATACCCACTTAATTGCATTATTAATTAAATAAAGAAACATCACTATATAAAAAAATACTAAATGCTATAAATACATTATCTTACAACTAACATGTACAATAAACTTTTCCATGTACGTTCATGGTTTAGCCCTATATTAGTATAAAGCTGTGAGGGTGAATGGTAAAAAAATTACTCTGTAAAAGGCAAGTTTGCCGAGGCGCTAGAGAGAATATTTCACATTTTATGAGATAATCAATGTTTTATAATAAATCCTTTGCACTTTAAGGAATTGGATTATTATCGTGGCGAAGAAACATTTGTCACTTAACTGGCTATGTCAATGTATCAAGCCTGGCTAACTCTCTCTAGAATGTGTAAAAATCTGTTAACCAGCTTACTGTGTAATTTAATTTAATCCTGATTTACGTTCTGGATTAACTCTAACCTGTAGAACTTGTTTAGCTTGTTTACTTATGTAATCTCTGTAAATAGTCTGTTTGTAATATGTACTGCTGTATCTGCTTACCCTTGGAGCTTTTCTCCCCGGGCCTCTGCTGAAAATGGACATGCATCCAGTTGGACTATCCCGGTCAACAAATGTAAAATAAATAAAAAAATAAAAATAAATAAACTTGGAGGACCATTCTAAACCTTTCCCTATTGAACACTTTCCTGGTGGTTCCTTATTTCATGGTGCTATCTCTGCAGTCTCTTCTTCCCTTGGTTCCTCCTCAAGCCTTCCTAGCCTCTCTGGATCTCAAGAATGCTACATATCCCTAGTCACCCAAAATTCACAGAGTTTATGCATTTCTTGGTGGCTTTTTCACACTTTCAGTTTTATGCCTTGGCTTTTGGTCTTTCCAGTGCTCCAACAGTATTTACAAAGTGCCTAGCCCCAGCCATAGCCTATCTGAGGCTGAAAGGGCTGCAAGTGTACCCACTTTGGACAATCTGCTCTTTCTGGCCGGCAATCCGGACCCATTACTCCCAACACCTGAACCTAGCTATTCCTTTTCTGCAAGGCCGAGGATTCTCAATAAAACACAAAATCAAGTCTAACCCAAGTCAGGATCTCATATTCCTGGGGTACATGTTCCGGATAGACTTGATGGTTTTTCTCCCATCAGAAAAAGTAAATTCCCTCATGGCATGCATGGAGTCTCTTCTGCCCCTTTCTTCCATCACACCCACTGAATTTCTGAGACTGCTGGGGTTCATGGCCTCCACAATCCCTATGTTGCCGTTTGTAAAATTACACATGAGAAAATTCCAATGGTTCCTAAAAACAGTTTGGTCCTAATATGCTCATCTGTTAGGTGTCTTGATCCCTCTTCTTCCCTGCCTGAAAACAGAGCTACATTGATGAATGCAGCAATGCAGTCAGAAACCTGGCCTACCACTTCATGTACCTCAGCCAGCACAGCAGCTTTTCACAGATGCTTCGGACTTAAGTTGGGGAGCAAGTCTTGCTTCCAGGAAGGTGCAGGATCTTTGGTCCCCCTCTCAAAAGAAGGGAGCACATCAACATCAGAGAGATGAGGGCTCTGATTCTAGTCTTGCAGATGTTTCATCCTCTATTCTTGCCAGGGCCCCTCAGGATTCTTACATGCAGTACCACTGTCCTTTGGTATATAAATGAGCAGTGGGTCACAACATTTTGCCTTCTTTGCCACCTAGCCATCAAAGCATGGGAATTGACTGTTCAATACAAGATGACATTGCATGTTGTGTACCTCCCCTCTGCTCAGAATTCAGTGGCAGACGCGTTAAGCAGATCCATGACACAATCCCATGAGTGGATGCTTTACAGGGGTGTGGTCCAGGATCTAGTTCACCAATGGGCTGCTGCAGAATTGAACCTCTTTGCCTCCCCTTTGAACAGGGAACAACAACTTTTTTGTGCCAAGGTCCTTCACCCTCAGGCTTGGAAGGTGGATGTTCTATCCTTTTCATGGAAGGGATAGTTCTTTATGCATTCCCCTCTTTCCCTCTAATTCATAAAGTCCTGTTGAAAATTTTACAGGAAAAAACAATGTTGCTAGTGACCCCCTTTTGGCCAAGACAGCACTGGTTCCCTCCTCTTCTGCAATTAGCCAAGGGCCATCACTACAAGTTACCTCACCAGGTGGACTTACTCAAGACAAGGGGTCCTTGATCCATCCACATCTGTCAACTCTGCAAATTACCTTGTGGGCCATCAACTTTTGATCCCTTTCAGGCATCTGTTTTCTAAGGATGTGCTTAGGGTTTTGCAGGAGGCCAGGAAACCCAATACTAGAAAGTCTTATGTTTCCAAGTGGAAACAATTTTCTATCTGGTGTCAAAAAAGAAATGAGGATATTCCTCTAGTGCTTTTTTAGCTGTGTGAGCTGCTTAACAGTGGTCTTTCCTATTCCTCAGTCAAAGTCCACTGTTTTGCCTTGTCTGCTTGCTTGCCATTAACTCCCCCCTTAGCTTCCAGGATAGAAGTTAAGCTTTTTCTTAAAGGCGTCCTACACATGAAACCTCCAAGGAGACCAGTTCCTCCTCCTTGGGGTCTTAACTATGTGTTAGAGAAGCTTACTCAGACCCTTTTTGAGCCAGCAGCCTCTGCTTCTGTAAAGTTTTGTACAGTACTTCTAGTAGCCTTAACCTCTGCTAGGAGGGTCTCTGAAATTCAGGCATTGATGGCTTCACCCCCCCTTTTTGGTTTTCCACAAGGATAGAGTATCTTTGAGAACTAATCCATCCTTTATGCCTAAAGTGGTAAATTAACTCTCTCTTAATCAGTCCATCCAGTTGCCTACTTTCTTCCCTTCATCTCAGTCCCTAGTGAAAGGGTTCTGCAGTCCTTGGATGTACATAGACAACTCCGATTTTATCTTGACAAAACTAAGTCTATTAGAAATTCTGATCAACTTTTTGCGTCCTTTCATCCCAGAGCTCTGGGTTTACCTCTTTCCAAACAAACTGTCTCTTCATGGATCTCTAAGGCTATTGTCTTTTGTTATGATTTTCATGGAAAATCCTTGTCTTCAATTAAGGCCCATTCCACAAGATCAGTTGCCTCCTCAGGGTTTTTCTTCAAAGGCCTGGATGTCACTCCATTTTGGAAGCTGCCACCTGGTCATCTGTTCATACATTTGCAAAGCATTACAAGTTGGACATTATCTCCAGATTCAGGGCAGGATTTGCCAGGGTAATTCTGCATCGGTTTGTGGAAAATGCTGCTTCTTAGTCTTCTCCATTCCATCCTCCCCCCGAGTTTCCCTTTGAGCTTTTCCACTCTCCCATATGTAAAGATTACTGCAACATTGAATAGAAGGACATAGAATAGTTGTGTAAAGTCTTGCCGTAACCATAGATGTCCTTCTGTTCTGTGTTGCAGTATTCTATCCTACCCATATGGAGCATTTCTCCCCGGGCCTCCGCTGAAAACAGGATCTGTGGAACCTAGTCGGACTTTCCCGGTCAACAAATGTAAAATAAATAAATAAATAAATCTTCCCCCTACAACTAGTTCTTTCCTAGGATGACTATCTTTTAGGCTCCCTTTGGATTACCCTTCCTTATGGGACTAACTTACTCTGAAGATTGTATGTGCAGACATCCCTTTTATGGCAGACGTTATTTGCCTTCGTGCGACGTCCCATGTACAGGCAGTGCTTTAAGCTTTTTTATACAGGACGGATGTCAGGTCATTGGGTGGTATACAACCCCTTATGAAAAGAATGCTGCAACAGGACATCTATGGTTATGGTAAGACTTTACACAACTATTTCTGCACAGGAGAAAGCAATAATCTGAGACAGTCTCAGCAGGTCAGTGTCAGACCCTCACAATTGGATGCTGAACAGGAATGTTCTCACAAAACTTAAACAAATATAGGGCGTGCTTGAAGTATATTTTTTTGCCGCCAACAAAAATAGGCAACTGAAGAAGTACTGCACGAGGGCCAAAAACTCCAAGGCCTGGAGAACTGATGCCTTCTTCCCATGGACAGATCATCTTCTGTATGCCTTTCCTTACATAACTCTTTTCCCAATGTTATTAATAAAAATCGGGGAAGAAAGGCCTAGAGTGATCCTGATTGTACACTTTTGGCCATGGTAGTATTGGTTCATCCTGCTCCACAGCATGAACAGGCAGGAGTGATGAATGCTTCCCCAGAAGATGGACCTGTTGACACAGAACATGGGAGGCACCATACACCCTAGCTTGAACAGCTTGAGACTAACAGCATGGATGATTTGATCTTTATTCCTCAGGGACAGCTTTCAGACAAGGTCATCCTATTTATTTATTTATTTATTTATTGACATTTGTTAACCGGGTTTGTCCAACTGGGCTTGTGGCCCATTTTCAGTAGAGACCCGAGGAGAAAAGCTCCAGTAATACATTTTAAAGCAAGTACAATTTTAAACAATATTGATATAATAGCAGTTATAGCAAATAACAGAGGTGGTATCCTTCAAAGCCCCCGGGCCAGTGGAAAATACGGCTCAAACTGCTGAATCATTTACAAACGCATTCTATGGACACCTACAGTAATGCATGGATAATGCTATCCCAAATAAGACCAAGACTCACTCCCCCAAAGGCAGGAGACCTGTCTGGTGGACCCTGGCCATAAATAAAGCTATACAACAAAAGGAGGAAGCTACTACATGATAGAGCAAAATCCCAAAAAGGGAAAGCATCTCTGATCAGTGCTAGCAAGAAACTACGATCCCTCATAAAATCATCTAAGGCCAGCTTCGAAAGAAAAATTGTACAAGACACTAAAGACAATCACAAGGCATTCTTTAGTTATGTCAGGAACCTGGGTGGCAACTCCCAGATATGCTCTGAGTTCGTGCAAAACGACAAAAAATACACTGAACCCACAGACATTGCCAACATTCTGGCTAACAGGTTCAGTGCACATTTCTTCTCCCCATCCCCCAAAAGAGCAAATGTCCATTCCAACAGAGTGTAGCTTCCCTGACATCACAGATGAACAGGTGAGAGCTGCCCTCTCCAAAGCAAAAAACACAGCATCAATGGGACCAGACAGTGTCCCGGGCTGTGTCTTACACGAGTTGCAAGAATTAAACCCTCACATAAAGTCGCTGTTCAGTCTCAGTCTTACTATAGGATATGTACCCAAGGAATGGCGTACAGCAACAGTGGTCCTGCTCCACAAAGGTGGTGCCACAGTGGACCCCAGAAACTATCGCCCTATAAGCCTGACTAGCCTGATCTGCAAAGCTATGGAGCGTATCATCATGGAACTCATAAACAAAGACATTGGGAACCTCCAGACACTGGATCCTACCCAATTCGGCTTTGTTAAGGGCAGATCTTGCCTCTTGAACCTGGTCGACTTCTTTGAAACAGTTACCAGGGCCATAGACAAAGGGAAGGTAGTCCACACAGCCTACCTGGACCTCGCAAAAGCCTTCGACACAATACCCCACTCGGGCATCATAAATAAGCTCACCAGCTTAAATATAAACCCCTGTGTCACAAGATGGATTGCAAACTAGCTCATGGATAGAACCCACATGGTCAGAATTGCAGGTGCCATGTCAGACTCTAAACCAGTTACCAGTGGCATCCCACAAGGCTCAGTCCTGGGACCTCTCTTCGGTATATATTTCTCTGAGGTACAGGCTAACACGGGAGGACTATGGCTGACCAAGTTCACAGATGACTGCAAACTGGGTGCCATAATCAACTCTCCGGCTGACACAAGCATCATCCAAAAGGGTCTCACAGAGACGGATAACTGGTGCCAGAGCCATGGCCTAAGGTAAATGCCAAAAAATGCATAGTCATCCCCTTTGGGAAAAACAAAGTGCCCACAAATTACCACATAGGTGGTAATCCATTAAGTACGGAAGAAGTAATTAGGGATTTGGGGACCCAAGTAGATAGTAATCTCTGCTTTGACAATCACGTTGCCAAAATGGTTAGACCTTCTATATAGCCCACCTTATCACGAAAGGTTTCACATCTGGATCGAGAGGTCATTGTGTCCCTCTGCTCATCACTCATCAGGCCCATAATTGAATACAATGGCCCATTTGGGATGTACCTTACCCGACACCTGCAGCAACTGGAAAGACCCCAAAAGTACCTCACCAAGAGGATCAAGGGACTCAAACAGATGCCCTATGCAGTTCGGCTAAAGAAACTCCAGCTCTACTCAGTTGCTTACCGCCTACTCAGAGGCAATCTGTGCCTGACATATAAAGCCGTGTCCAACCCAAAATTAATGAACATGCTCCACCTCAGGAAATCCAAATCCCTTAGAGCTACACGCTCCAGGGACTTAAACCACAGCACAGAAATAAATAGGACATGCTGGAGGGACAGCTTCATATCCCAGAGGCTCCCCTCACTCTTGAACAAAATCCCAGTCCAAGTTAAGCAGAGCCCCTCACTGACCCTCCAAGAGAAATCTTGACGAGTGGATGGGAGATCGTAAGTTTATCCCTGGGATCTCTTCTGTGTCCCCTGCCAGAGGCACAATAAACTAACCGTAAAAGGGCTATCTTTGACCTACTATTCATAGGCACAGTCTACTAATCTAAAAGGGTGGCGAAAGCCAAACACACTCTGGCTAGGCTTATAAATGTCCTAGGGCAGATAGCCTAGTATCAGCCTATGAACCTATATGTTGGGATACGTACATAAAGTTAAAGTTGCATTAAAAAGAAGCTAAGTAACACTTTTACATTGATATAGTTCAGTAGGTCAAGAATGAACATTTTTTGTTTGTATAAAATTGTGCAAATGCATAGTAGACACATTGGAGAGAGAGGTGTAATGAGGTACTAAGTATGGTCCTTTTGAGGGTACATAAAGGGAAGGAAGACTAGGTAGGGTCATGGCAAGGGCAGGTTCTGGAATTGAGAAAATAAGCTTTTAGTTCATTTTTAAAGTGTGAGGTGTGGGAGATTGAATGTAAGTCAAGGGGAAGTTTGTTCCAAGCATGGGGAAGGGAGTGTTTGTACAGTAGTTTGCCTACTGACCTTTTTGGGTGGTATCTATTCTGAGAGAGTTTAAAAAGCCCAATACAAGGAAATCCATATATCTCAAAATGGAAGTGACATCCTGAAATGGTGCCTTACTCAGGGTCATCAACCTTTGTCATCAAAACTATCCTTGGTATTGCCATAGCTAGCCAAGTTCTTTACAAAAGGACTCTGTTATGCTTCCATTAAAATTCATACTTCTACTGTATCTGCCTACCCATGCAGCATCCTCTTTTTTTCTAACCCATTTGATGAAACAGTTCCTTAAGGGCACAATCCACCTCACACCCCAACAAAGAACATCTGCTTCTTCATAGGACCTCAACTTTGTTTTGGAGAAGCTTACTTTTCCACCCTTAACCCATAAAACTGCATTGTTAGTGGCCATCACCTCGGCCAGGAGAACCTCAGAGTTGCAGGCTCTTGCGCTTGCAGAACCCTTCCACAGATTCCACCTTGACATTGTCTCTGAGATCCATCCGCTTTGAAAATATTTTTAAAGAAGTGGAAAATGCTGCCTACCATTTGAAGAGATTACAATGGCAGAAGTTTCGCCTTGAGGCAAGCATGTACTACAGAGTAGTATCAAGAGGTATAAGAGTAAAGTGCATGCCTAGCCATGGGAATAGTTAATCTGGATTTATTGGCAAAACGGCAAGCCATAAACCTGGAAACAAGTTTCAAGTACAGTGCTTGAACTGATTCTGGAGACAAATGTTTTTTCATATGGAAAAGGGTTCTAATGGCAAAGATGGGGGGTGGGGGTAGTGATGGGCACCCCCTGTGCCAATAGTTATTCCAATTTGGTCCTACCGCAGTGAGAGAAAGAGAAAGTAGTAGAAGCCAATATTCCATGGCATTAGCATATCATTTTTTATGGCTGCTTTGTGGATGATATATTTATCCTATGGAAGGATACCAGCAACTGATACTATTTGTGGATTATCTTAAGGATAGCACCAGTTTTCTCAGATTCACAGTCAGCAGTTCATAAGAAACCATTGATGTGAAGTTGTTCTGTCTCGCTGTTCATTCTTACAGATGGGTTCAGCTCCGAGTCGGCTTACTACAAAGCTCGAGGTCTTCAGACAGCTCGAGGTCAAGTCCCAATCCCATGATGCACCTTGAGTTACCTCAGATCTAGTTTGCTGCTGCAACAGATTGGAGGTTTCCTAGCACAGCTCGGGCCAGTATTTCATATTTTCTCAAATTTTCTCTCTTATAGATTGATGGTCATAACTTTAAACTTTAAAATATTAATAGTTTGATAGATAGTTAGCCTTTTTTGACTTTTTCTTATTCTCCCTTTGGCCTTGTTTTTTTATAGGCCTTTAGTATTCCCTTCCCCTTCATTGGTGTGCCTTTATAAAAATATTAGGATAGTTTTTATAGCTTTGTAGTGTTTCATAAGCTTCTGTAAACATTAGATGTTGTGTGAGTGTGTGTTTAGATAGTTATAGTTAGCTTACATTTATTCATATACAACCCATTTGTTTTTTTTAAGGGCTAATGACTGTAGTTTAAGATAGCTAAAATTTGTGTGTGCGCATTCTTCTTTGATATTACAGTCTATTGGTGTACTGTTAGATATTTTTGATACTGTAAGACTTAACATGGCTGACCAAGAAAAAGACAAACATCCCAAGTCTGGGTTTAAAAAAATGTCCAAAATGTGGACAAAAGATGTCAGTGACAGATAGTCATGCAAGTTGTGTTTATTGTCTCGGAGCCTTGCACTTGCAAGAGAGCTGCTCCATTTGCCATTCCTTTTCTAACAGAGTACTCCATGAAAGGAAAAGAAAACTGATTGATAGAGGACTTCTAAAATCTTCTTTTCAGGAAGCTTTGGGCACCCAGGATAAATCTATCATTAATCTACTTATCATATTAATTACTTAAGTTATAGCTAATTTTTAACATGATGTCTCTTCATACTAGAAAATCTAAAAACTGTACACATGTAACTCAAACCTAAACCCTGTCTCAATTATGTATATGTTTTCCTTTTTTGCCTGGAACATTTTTGCAACTGTTATATCTCTACTTCGTACTACCTTACCATGTTATTATGAAATTGTTGAAATGTCAAACCTAAACCTTGTCTCAATTATGTATATGCTTTTCTCTTTTTTCCCTGAACTTTCATGCAACTGTTATGTTGAAACTTTTTATATCTTACCATGTTATGTTGCCTTTTTTGAAATGTAAACTTAAAACCTGTTGTACTGTGGAGCTTTTCTCCCCGGGTCTCTGCTGAAAAGGGATATGTATCCAGTTGGACTAACCCGGTAAACAAATGTAAAATAAAATAAATAAAATAAATAAATAAAAATAAATCTAGCCATTCTCCCAAGTCTTCTTCATCTGAGTTGTCAAAATCCAGGAAACCGTTGATGTCGGCTCCACAGCCTTCGGAACTGAGCGTCCTGTCCTTTTGGAGCTGGTCCCCAGTCCTGGAACCTGTCTCCAAAGTACTGAAATCTCCTATCCTCCATACATTCATCTCAGTCCTTGATTAGCCTATCCAATTTGGATGTGGATCATGTGGTGCAGAAGCTGCTACAGGCACCAGTGTTTGCTAAATTTTTATCGGCTCAGACCCAAGTGGTTTTGGAACCGAAAACTGTTATGTCATCGACTTCTTTTCCTCCTCCAAGCCGTACCGGCCCATTGGAGCCAGAGGAGTTGGACCTCATGATTGTGAAGCCTTCAGAGCCGAAGCCTGCTCCGGTGCCATCGGTTCCATTTACTCCGACTTCCTCGGCGCTCATCGAGGAGTCTATTAGCCGACAGTCTCCGGTTGGGTCCGGGGAGGATAGTCGGACTGACCTGTCAGTTCCGACTTTGCCTCTCGGGGCCTCAGCTCAGATGAGTTCGGCTCCTACCTCTGGTTCGGAGCCCACTGTTCTGCTGCTGAGGGGATCGGTTGTTTCTTTGGATCCAGCGGTTCCTTCTCAACAGAGCAGAGGTGCCTTTGAAGCCATGAGGAGAGTAATGTCCCCCAGGACATCCACAACTTCAGGACCAACTACCTCCTCCCCAAAAGCACCTGTGCCCACTTCTGCCTCACAGATCCCTTTGAAGTGTAAAGACCCTGAGCCTAAGAAAGCCCCACTGGGTGACCCCTGCTCTTCCGAGATCTCACCAGAAGTTCCCACTGATAAGTTTCCCCGGAAGAGAATTTGCAAGAGGAAGCACCTAGACTCCCCACAGGAGTCTCTCACATCTGATACAGACTTAAATGAATCAGAAGGGTCCCCATGGTCCCCCTCCGAAGATATCTCATTTGCAGATGTATTAGAAATCCTTAAGCAGAGGGGTGGCTGGTAGCCCACCATCCCTACTGAAGATGTCTGTTCTCCTGAAGGCTTTCGGGTCTCAACCCTCCACCTCTTGGGTGTCTCCACCCTTTGATGAGCTCATGGAGCTGGTCTCACGAAGGGTGTGAGAGTCCCCAGACACCATGGAGCCTGTCCCTAGGAGGCCCAATAAATTTATTTCTGCCCCTCAGGATAAATCTTTTCTCTCTAAGGGAGTGCCAATTGATGCCATGGTGGTGGTGGCAGCCACCAAAAAGGAGATGTAAGAAACTTCTTCCACTTTCCATCCTCCTAACAGTGACTCTAGGATCATGGATAGATACGGGAAGCGCAAGTACAGTTCAGCGACTTTTGCCATGCGTTCACTTAATTGTCTTGCACATTTCACAAGACTTCAAAGAGACGTCCTAAAAGAGCTTGGAGATGCTCTTCAGGGTGCGGTAGCTGAAGGAGCTTCAGACAAAGTTGCCTGCCAGCTTGCTACCCTTAATTCCATAGTAAACTCGTCCATGCGTCTCATCTCCTATGCAGCTGATGGAAAGAGTAGGGCAGCGGTACAGGAATTGCTCTCAGGAGACACTCCTGGATGCGCGTATGTTCCTTTGCAGAGCCCTTTAAGTCATCCTTTGTCAACACCCCTTTTGATGGCTCGTCCCATTTTGGGCCAAAGGTTAAGGAAACTTTGACCAGGTGTGAGCAGGAAGGAAAAACTCTGTCTGCCTTCGGAGTATGTTTTCCCACCCTACTAGAACCTACCCCAAGGGTCAAAAGGGAGGAAAGATGTGGTTCCAAAAAGCCTAAAGCAGATGCCCTACGCTGACCGCCTTAAAAACCTCCAGCTATACTCTGTCGCATATCGTCTACTCAGAGGCGATCTGTGCTTAACATACAAGGCCATGTAAAACCCAGAGCTGTTGGACATGCTACACTTAAAGAAATCCCAATCCCTCAGAGCTACATGCTCCAGGGATCTAAACCTTGTCATCACAATAAACAAAACATGCTGGAGGGATATGTTCCTGACCCAGAGACTCCCCAGACTCTGGAATAGATTGCCCATACATGTCAAGCAGAGTGCTTCTTTGGACCTCTTCAAGAGGAACCTTGACAATTGGATGGGAGAAAGGAAATTCACCCCAGGGATCACGTCAGTCGCCCTGCTAGACAGGGGTCCAGGAAAGTAAATAATGTGGGAAGAAATAGCCAGGTAATTGTTATGGCTAGGCTTGTATAGGCCCTAGGGCTGATAGCCTAGTACCAACCTATGAACCTATGAAGCCTAAGGAGCCTTTCGCGATTCACGTGGTGAAGCCCCCTCCAGGGTCAGAGGAGGGGACAGTAATGGAAGACATCACCCACGCTGCAGTGGGGGGGGGGTTCGCAAAACCAGGGCGAAAGAGACCAGTACTTTGGGAAGCCCTACCAGCGCCCCTGAAAGGAGGCCCGACTGTCCTACTCTGGAGGCAGTCGGGGGTCGCTTATCTTTGTATCCAGACGCCTGGCTCAAAATAACAAATGACAACTGGGTACAAAGTTTAGTTTCCAGAACATATTTCATTCCCTCCGCCATCCCCCCCTCCATTGACAACAAAAATCCCAGATGATCCACCCAGTTACAGAGAACAAGCAACAGTAGAGGTCCAAACGTTGCTAAGAAAGAGTCATCCAACCAGTCCCAGCAGACCAGACAGGATCTGGAACTTACTCAAGATTCTCTTTAGTTCCAAAAAGACAGGGGACTGGAGACCTATTTTGGACCTCAGCAAACTAAACAGATCTGTCAAGAAAGAGAAGTTCCGGATGGTCATGCTTCAGTCGATACTTCCCTTCTTAGGGAAAGACAATGGGATGTGCCTGATAGCTCTACAGGATGCATACTACCATATAAAAATGGCCAGACCATCCAGGGCTCATCTGCGCTTCCGGCTGGGAACCAGCCATTACCAGTTTCAAGCCCTGCCCTTTGGTCTCACTACAGCCCCCAGTGTTCACCACATGTATGGCAATGGTCACGGCTCACCTGAGGCATTTGGGATTCCAGGTTTTCCATTCTCAGACGATTGGCTCTTCACTGCCACCACCAGGCATCAGCTAATACAAACCAGGGAAACCATTCTTACTCTTTGCAATCAACTGGGCATTACCATAAATTCAGAAAAATCTTCCTTGTCGCCATTGCAACATATCGTTTTTATCAGAGCAGAATTAGACACCGCCACTTTAAAACTTCCATCAGAAAGGATATTACTACTTCACCAACAAATCCAGAACATCATATCCAGAGACAAGGCTCTAGCATCAGAAGTGCTAAAGTTGTTAGGGATGATAGCAGCTGCAATAATAGCAATTCCATTGGGTCGCATGTCCATGCGGTTTTTACAATAGCTGCTGTTCACACAATGGTCTTATCAAGAGCTCCCAGTGTCTCATCTCATTATTGTAACAAACACATGCAAAAAGGATCTTCGGTGGTGGTTGACCTCTCCAAGTAATGATAGGTCATCCTTTTATCCTACCCTCACCATCGGCCACAGTGACCACGGATGCTTCCCTGATAGGGTGTGGGGGGGCATTTTCAGGGAAGAACAGCCCAAGGCACATGGACCGAACAAGAGACGCATCTGCATATCAACACCTTGGAGGTGAGAGCGGTACTCTTGGCGTTGCAGTACTTTCAGGACTCTCCCCTCTGGGGACAGTTGCTATTCAGATGGACAACATGTCAGTGGTCTGGTACTTGAACAAACAAGGAGGGACCAGGTCCTATCCCCTTTGTCGAGAGGCCCTAAGAGTATGGCAGTGGGCTACATCCAGCCAGCGCTTTCTGATAGCAATGCACATCCTGGGTAAATCCAATATGATTGCAGACAAACTGAACAGGGCAATTTTGTTGCCTCATGAGTGGTCCCTCAAAAAAGAGAGAGTGAAGAGAATATTCCGCAGATGAGGCCAGCCTTGCTGCAATCTTTTTGCCTCCTACATGAACACAAAATGCAGAAGCTACTTTGCCCTGATTCCCCCTTTGGGAGATTCCCCAAGGGATGCATTCGTATACGATTGGCCTCCGGGTCTCTTTTATGCATTCCCACCAATTCCCCTGATACCCAAAGTACTACAGAAAACAAAAGCTCTGGGAAGGACCATCATTCTAATAGCCCCTCATTGGCCTCGTCAGATTTGGTTCCCCTTCCTTCATCTTCATCTGTTGAAAGAGCCTTGGATTCTAGACCCAGTTCCCGACCTTCTGATGCAGTCGTCGGGGGCTCTTCATCCCTCCCTTCATTCCCTAAAATTGACAGCTTGGCTGCTCCAATTCCCAATATAGCCAGGTTCCATAACCTCTCAAACCAAACGCAGCATATTTTAATATCTTCTCATAAATCCTGCACTAGGAAGTTGTATCTTAGCAAATGGAGGAGATTTTCTATATGGGCTTCTCAGAATAACATTGATCCCTACCAAGCCCCCATTTTCTCTATATTAGAATTTTTGACTATGCTTTTCAACAAAGGAGAGGCGGCAGCTATAATTCGGGTACAGCTTGCCGCCATCTCTAATTTTCATTTTGGTATTGAAGGATAATGTCACACAAGCTATCCAAAGCCTTCCTCAAAGGGACCTTCCACCTCAGACCACCAGTGAAATCACCTTATACCCCATGGAACTTAAATTTTATGCTTTCACGCATTATTCTCCCACCTTTCGAGCTAGCTTCCTCATGTGATTTGAAATTTTTGTCTTGGAAGACTATCATGTCTGCCCGAAGAGTATCAAAACTACAGGCCTTGTCCATAAAACCTCCATATTTGTTTTTTCATACTGACAGAATGTCGCTGCGAACAAATCCTTCATTCTTGCCTAAAGTTTGTACTGAAGCTAACCTTAATCAAATCATAGATTTACTAGTGTTTTTCCCCAAACACACTAACAACTTAGAGTATATATATATATATATATATATATATATATATATATATATATGTATATATATATATATATATATATATATATATATATATATACACAAAAAGCACTTGCAAGGTGTTGCAATAAATTCCAAAAGCTGCCAAGTGGTGAATCCCAAAGAAAACTTCCTTTTATTGACACAAATACAGGCTTAAGCGCTTTCGGACATGAAAATGGCCTTTATCAGAAACACCCATAATCCCAATGGCAAACACTTAAATACCCTTCAATAACAAAAAATTACTATTCAATTAACCAATTAATATATTTTATACAAGTAACATAAATTACTTTATTTATCATTTGTTAACCGGGAAAGTCCGACTTGGAACTAAGCCAATTTTCAACGGAGGCCCGGAGAGAAATGCTCCAGATGTGTGTTTTTGTAATGTGGAAAGAAATCGGAGCGCTCGAAGGAAACCCAGACAAATGCAGAGAGGATATACAGACTCCACACAGAAGGCACCCCAGCCGAGAATCGAACCGGAGAACCTCTTGCTGGGAGGCGACATCTCTACCGCTGCACCATAAACTAAAAACACTACTATAAGACACTTATAAAAACTGCAATTCTACTTGCATTTATTATATTTTGCTTTTCTACGTAAAACAACTTTGTAATTTACCCACTATTATGACCAGGTTTGTTACAAGCATTGAGCAGGATCTGCCATTTAAGCTCTTTGTATTCAAGCTCTCCTTCTTTGTCCCCATTGAAATCAGGAGAAACATAGGGCTGGATTCACGATGGCGTGCACGGAGTCTGAGTAGAGTAAGACCCCATGCAGCCATCATGTCCGACGAGCGATCCAGGAACAGCCTGCAGGGGTGTGCAAGAGAGCTCCTAAAACGGCTCTTACACGGACATGGCTGGGATATGCAAATTACCTCAGGTAAAAGGCACGCAAATGAGGTAGATTTGCGATTCAGGAAACCCGAACTTGTCCGAGTAAGAGCAGTGTTATTTACAGAAATGTACTCAGTTGACAACTGAGTACTGTTCTGCAAATAGCAAAACGGAGCCGTGACCGCTCCAAATAAGGGTTGCATCCAGTGCAGGAAGCATGCCAATGGCCAAATATATGGCCATTGGCAATGTTTCCTGATGCAATATGAAAAAATTTTTTTTTCTCCGATTCCCGATGTTTAAGCATAGAGCAGCGCCGCGCAAACGGGCTGTGCTCTAAAACCCAGAAAACTAAAAATGAAAACCCACAAATGTGGATCTTATGTAAATTGTTAATGTACAATGCAAGGGAATGGCAGGCTGAAGACAACATGGCCACTGAGTAGATGTTGCTAAGGGAAGCTCAGTCTAAGAGATGTAACCAAGCATTAGTAGGCAATCCTATGCAAAGGAGGGTTAGGATAGTGAATCGCAAGTTTACATAGCAAATGAGCACAGTCAGTGGAGTGTAGGAGTAGGATAAGGGGAGTAACAGAGTAGAAGATAGGTGACATCACGAGTGGGGTATGTATGAAAGAAGTGAAGCTCATTGGAGCAGAGTGGCATGTGTCAGCTGTCATTTACACATCATGGAAAGAGGTGTGTCAACAGGTAGGCTAGGTAAAGTCAAGAAATGGAAGGTGTATGCCGTGGATAACACCAAAGTTTTTTGCTGAGCGGGTATGCATGCGTGTGCGTGCCTGTAAACCCGAGTAAGACAGAGTGAGCGCGTTTAAGCCTGAGTAAGCGCGTTTGCGCTGGGTTGCGCGCATTTTAACCCGAATAAGCAAATTTTAGTCTGTGTAAGCATGTGTGCGCGCGTGGTTGCGCTTGTGTGCATGGTGCTGCCCCCCCCCCCCCCCCGAGGAAACAAGAAAAAGGAAGCACAACAAATATTAGGAAGCTACCAGGGAGTAGTAGCAGAGCTAGCAGGTGAAAACAATCAGAATCAGGCAATTACACAGGCAGTACACTAGCCCAGCCCTGCCTAGCACTTAAAACTCTGCAAACAACAGTCTGTTATGTTTCTCACAACAGACACTGCAGTAAGCTAATAGAAGTGAAAATTGAAAAAGCTTTACTGAGACAAAGAAATGTTAGGGGCTGCCATTGCTGTTATAAGGCGACATATGCAACATGCTGAGGGAGGTGACAATGGAAATGCTGCTGGACAACCCACAGTGAGGAGACGGAGAAGAGTGTACAGGCCCAGGGTAACCTACCAGGGGCTACATGAGCTGGAGATAGTGGGGCGCTATAGAGTGGACAGAGACCTCCTGCAGCAAATTGTTGAGCTGTGCAGGCCACGCCTCACACACAGAACCAACAGAGGGGAACCCATCCCAGTGGAAACCAAGGTATGTGTTGGCCTAAGAATATTAGCAACAAGTACCTTCCAGAGACCAACTGGTGATATGATGGGGAGATATCACAGGCATCAGCATCCAGGGTACTGCACCAGTTCCTGGATGCCATGTCAGCACATGTCGGTGATCATGTATATTTCCCCAATTCCCGTGAGGTATTGGCCAGCAATATGTGTCTCTTCCAGCAAATAGAATACCCTGAGGTAGTGGGTGCAATAGACTGCACGCACATATGCATCAACGCACCAGCCGGCGAGCAGGGTAGGGTATACTTCAACCGCAAGGGCTTCCCCTCCATCAACTGCCAGGTCGTGTGTAATGCCCAGGGCATAATACTGAATGTGTGTGGTGGCTGCCCTGGAAGCTACCATGATTCCCATATCTGGCATCTGACGCAGCTGTACCAGACATTTGCCAATGGGGACATTCCACATGGTCACCTAGTTGGGGATGCTGGCTATGCAGTGGAGCCGTGGCTGATGACACCCATCAGAAACGCACACACCTGAACAGGAATGCCATAATGAGGCACACTCACAAACAATGTAATCAAGCGTGTGTTTGGGCTGCTCAAGTAACAGTTCCGGTGCCTGGACACATCTGGTGGAGCCTTGCAGTACTCACCAACTACATGTACCCAAATTGTCATGGTATGTGCTATGCTACATAATATGATCCTGCGAAAACAGCTGCAGCAGGACCAGCATAGGCCTGGGTCAAACAGCCCCCCACCATTGCCAAGGCCATCACAGGCAGAGCGTGACTCAGAGGAGGAACAACCTGAGCCTGCCCCAGTAGGCAGAAGGAGACGTGCCCAGTATGCTTTGGCCTTGGCAAAGAGGCAACGCATAGCACATACACTGGCTCAGTAGGAACTCTGGAAATGATACCTCTCTCTGACTTGCACATATAGTAAAAGGGATGCTAAGTTGACACTACCCTGCTTTCAAACATGTACAGGGAGTGTAGTATGTGCATCCAACATAGGCAGCCCTGTAGCACCACCTGAGGCATGATTGCCATGTGTTCATCAATATAAAGCAGTGCTAAACAGCATTTACCACCATGTAGTATATGCAAACAAAATTGCACACACCAACTAGCACAACTGTGGTCAATGTTGAGTAATATTGGGCAACATCCAGCAATTTTGGTGAATATTGAGCAATGTCGGACAAGTCTGGTCTAAGTAGGGCATAGCTGAACAAAAGCCAACATGCTCATATTTGCTTAACTGGCCCTTATGCAGTCTGGTCTGCTCATTATGAAAATATAAAGCAGTGATGGGCCTCAAACCCAGGATACTGTGCACTATAGTTAAAGTACTGAACCACTAAACCATGACAGTATTGCAGTGGTCAGCCTGTATGAAGGAATGTTAAGTCCATGCAAAGTATCTCATGGAAACCCTGCAGGCACAGCATAATCCCTGTCGAGTTATGACACAAAGGTGAGTCCTGCAGTAAGAACAGAACCTGACTTCCAACACACACAGTATAAATGTTAATATTGGTCATTTTCACACACATCAACAAATGTAGTGGACCTCAGATAGCAACATACTGAAAGGTCACACTGGGCATGCTCACACACTTGAATAAATGAGACAAATGTCAGGCAGCAAAACATGGAAAGCCTGAACTGGGCATGCTCACACACTTAGGTCATGTCTGAGTACAGCAATGGGCCACGCATATCTGGCAGTTGCATGTGTTAACCCAGGAACCTGTCACTGTCCAGCAATCCGCCCTGTGCACACAGTTATGACAACAGACACATATATAATATAGTGGAACCCTGTCATAATCAAATATGTTCTGCAGATACCTAAGTTGTTCATAGAAACTGGTAAAGCAAAGACGATAAAGACCTGCAAACAGTATCAGCAATAAACATTGTGCATCCCGAACATTAGCATAGGTTCAGAGGTCGATACTAGGCTATCTGCCCTAAGGCATGTACAAGCCTAGCCAGAGTGTGTTTGGCATTCGCAACCCTGTCAGATTACTACACTGTGCATGTGAATAGTAGGCCACACAAGATAACCCATGTATGTTTAGGCTAGTGTGCCTCTATCTAGCAGGGACACAGAAGATATCCCAGGGGTAAACATACGATTACCCATAGAGTTGTCAAGATGTCTCCTGTAGGTGGTCAGTGGGTGGCTCTGCCTATGTGAAACCGGGATTACAATCTGGAGTGAGTGGTGCCTCTGGGATAAGAATCTGTCCCTCTAGCATGTCCTATTAACATCTGTGCTGAGGTATATGTCCCTGGAGTGTGTAGCTCCAAGGCAGTCGGATATCCTGAGGTGGAGCATGTCCAGTAATTCTAGGTTTGATATATTTGTAAACAACAGGCACACATCATATCCGAGTAGGTGGTAAGCGACTGAGTAGAGCTGGAGTTACTGCATCCGAACTGTGCAGGGCATCCATGTGAGTCCCTAGATCTGCTTGGTGAGGAACTTCTGTGGCCAGTACAGTTGCTGCAGGTGTCGGGTAAGGTACACCCCAAATGTGGCATTGTAACCAAGCATGGTTGTGATGAGTTTAGGGGCACAATGACCTCACTCGATCTAGATGTGAAACCATATGGGATAAGGTGGCCTATATAGAAGGTCTGTCCAACCCCTTTGGCAACGTGAATGTCAAAGGCGACAGTACGAACAAGTCATGTCCCCAAACCTCGAACAACTCCTACCGTATGTAATGGAGTACTACCTATGTGGTAATGTGTGGGCAAGTTGTTATTCCCAAAGGGGATGACTATGCAACTAATGGCATTTAGCTGTTGGCCATGGCTCGGGCACCAGTCATCCATCTCTGTGAGACCATGTTTGAGTATGCCTGTGGCAGCTGGAGAGTTGATTATGGCACCCAGTTTGCAGTCAAGTGCGAACATGGTCAGCTATATTCCCCCTGTGGTAGCCTGTACGTCAGACAAATATATACTGAACAAGAGAGGTCCCAGGACCGAGCCGTGTGGGATGCCACGTATAACTGGTGTATAGTCAGACATGGCACCTGCAATTCTGACCATGTGGGTGCTATCCCTGATCCAGGTAACAATCCATCGTGTGAGATGTGTGCCCATATCGACGCTGGTGAGCCTATGCATAATGGCCCAGTGGGTTATTGTGTTGAAGGGTTTTGCAAGGTTCAGGTAGGCTGTGTGGACAACCGTCCCTATGTCGATGGACCTGTTAACCGTTTAAAGAATATAAACAGGTTCAAGAGGCTGCCCACAACAACGCTGAAATGTGTAGGACATACGTCTACATACGTCTGTAGGTTCCCGATGTCTATGTGTATGAGTCCCATGACAATACGCTCCATAGCTTTGCAGAACAGGCTAGTTAGGCTTACAGGGCAGTATTGTTTGTGGTCCGTTGTGGTACCAACTCTGTGGAGTGGGACCACTGTCACTGTACGCCATTCCTTGGGTACATATCCTGTAGTAACTCCGATATTGAACAGTGATGTAATGTGAGGGTTACGTCGGTCATGAAGCTCGTGTAAGATGCAGGCCGGGACACCATCTGTTCCCATTGATGCGGTGATGTACGTTTTGGGGAGGGCAGCACTCACCTGTTACTGTGTGATGTCGGGGAGGTTACACTCTGTTGGGATGAATTGTTGCTCCTTAGGGGGGATGGGGGGAGACATCTGCACTGAACCTGTTTGCCAGGATGTTGACAATGCCAGTGGGTTCAGGGTAAGTTTAGTCAGTATGCAGTAACTCACAGCATATCAGTGAGTGTCCAGCCAGGTTCCTGAGATAACTGAAGAAGGCCGTGCGATAGTCCTACATGTCTGTTGCAATTGTCTGGTAGAAGCGGCCCTTAGAAAAGTTCATGAGTGATCTTAGCTGTCTGCTAGTACAGATCAGAGATGCCTTCCCCCCCCATCTGGGATTGTGCTCTATCATGTAGTAGCTTCCTCCTGAGTTTGTACAGCTTATTAATGGCTGGGGTCTACCAGACAGGTCCCCTGCCATTGGAGGAGTGAGTCCTGTTGTTGTTTGGGATAGCACAATCCATGCAGTCCACTAGGTATCCATAGAATGTGTATGTAAAGGATTCAGCAGTCTGAGCCATATTTGCCACTGTCTCAGGGTCTCTGAAGGATACCACCTTGCTTTGGTGACGTGAGACGTTGGCTCATGAGAAGTTCACCAAGATTACCCACGATGGGTGTGTGGAGGGTATATATATGTCCAGTGAGATACATGTATGTTCTGACCTTACCAATGAGGGGTATATCGCTGGTGTGGAACATAGTCCCCATGTTGGTGATGATCAGGTCCAATATGTATTCCGTCTTGTGGCTGTGCTGACTGGTTGTGACATAGCATATGAGTCTACAAATTGTAGCGACTGTTGGGCGAGGGTGTTGGGGCTTGGGTAGTATCCCCTGTCAATATTTGTGTATTTGAAGTCACCCAATATAATGGTGTTTGTGGAGACCTTCATATTCTCCATAGTTCCCATGAAAGCTGTGTGTGGTTCCTGAATTTGGGAGGGTGGTCTGTAGCAGGCAACAAACTGAAAGACAGTTTTGCACAATGGTAGTTGTATATATATATGGTCTGTGATGCTTTGTGCAGTGCTACTAACCCGGAGGTGTGTGTATCTGTGATATATATGGATACTCCCCCTAGTTGTGTTGTCTGTTCCAAGTCTTGTGGTCAGAAAGCATGGTATGAAACATAACCTGGTAGTGCTGGTGTGCATAAGTGAGCCTGAACCAGGCGTCTTTTAGTGAACAGATATCACTATCCTCCATACTGAGGAGAGTCCTGTGTGGCCGCAGTATGAGGGTAACACATCTGGTGTTGAGCAGTATTACACTTAGTTTCATTTAACCTGTAATGTCTATGGAGGTGGGTTTGTCTTTTGAGGCCTGCTTAAAAAAGGCACTATGGTGGTAGCAAGATCCTTAGCCAGCATTCGAAAGTCCAAGGGTGACAGGTGTAAGCTGTCCATAATGAAGCTACGTGGCATGTCGAGCATGTCACCACAGGCTGACAGACACTGTATCCCCTATGAATGACACCAATCTGTTAGCCAACTGTTAAATGAGATATGTTTGTCTGTATACTGTGACATCATAATTGGTGGGTGTAAGATGCTAGACAAGGTCAGGGTCATGCTGGCCTGGGCTACATGATCAGAGTGTTCCTCCGTGTATCATGTCATGTGGTCCAGGGAGTAACGTCTTTGGTTTTACGCACCAGCATGGACAATGATGGTGCCAGTCCTGTACTTGCTTTGGAGTGACCTGACTGCATGTGTTATGTGGCAGATCCTGGCACCCGACAGACAGCCCAAAGTGACTATTCCCTTGTTTGGGCTGGTGAGTGGTACATCAGTGTGTCTGACAATAAGTGTCGGCTATTACAAGTGTATTAGGTGTGTTGTTTAGCCCGAAGGGCAGGGACTGTGTGGCACACTGACATTGTGAACTATGTGATATGTGGGTATTGTAGTGGGGTAGCAGTTGTGTGTGTGTCTGCTTTGGAGGTCTCTGCTGCTTAGGCAAAGTTCATTTACAGCATCCGAGTATGTCTATGTGTGATCATGTGGTTTGAGTGCTGTCGCTAGAGGATATGTGAGACTGATATGTGGTGTGTGTGGTTACCTTCACCACTTGATAGACTGTGCCAGTCATGGGTTGAGAGAGTTCAGCACCCTGTATGTCTGTATAGGTGCATCTCACACATATATCTGAGTGTGTCGGGAGGAGGAGAGGGTTGTCTGTGTACATGAGGCAGATGTGACATTGTGTCAACATCACAATATTCACCAGCTGGACTGGAGAGTACACAAAACCGACCCCTGGACATGCCAGGGTATTATGATGACATACTCTGTAGCCTGATCACAAAGGATCAGCAGGGTGTTAAGTGTGTAAAAGAGTATAACAGGGATTAGTCCTCAGGTTCGTTGGTGTTTTGTAAAGAGTAGCTGAGAAGGAGTCCAGACTGAATCATGTCACCTCCTTCAGCTATGTCATAAATAGCAATGTACACCCATATATGTCCTGAGTCAGGGCCAACTGTACCTGACTGACAATGCCGACATCCTGACAGACAGGCCCATATATACATACCCACCTCCCACTGACGATAGTCCATATCATCATACCAGGAGATATCACATGTAGAATGGATGAGCAGCTACCTCCAATGCCAAAAGCATGGCAGCAAGTGGAATACATTGATTCCCAGTATGTGTCATGCATAAACTACAGAACAAACCGATCCTGCACTGGAACAGTCAGCTGAGCCTCACCCCCTACACAAGATGTGGAATCCTTGAATGTGTTACAGCAACATATGGCACTCCCCACAAGTGTTGGTGCACAACACACCATGGGAAGTACAGTCCAGTACGCCTATGAAGTCTGATCTGCAAGGTCATGGAGTCCATCATGGTTGAAGTCATAAACAGAGCTATTGGAAGCTGACATACACACAACCCTACCAACTGTGGTATGTTCATGTGCGGATCATGGTTCCCAAACATGCTAGACTGTTTGCAAGGCAGCCACCCAGGACATACATCACTGAACACAGCTACACATGTCTCATATAGACTTTGAATAGCCCTTTATCAACATCCCAGACACATGTTGTATCCTCAAAACCAACAAGCTGTACATAAGTATATGTTGACATATGAAGGAATGTCAATGTGTCCACAGATAGATCACACAAGGTAAGGATTATGAGGTCCTGTTCAAGCTGTTGACACCTGCTGACCCACATGGATCATTCCTGAAATGGCATAAAACAGTGTACACACATCACCATGTCCAGTCTGATGATGTCACCATCCTATAAATACAGCAGGCGAAGGAAAACCAGTCAGTAAAGCAAATAGCGTGCTGTGTTAATGCGTCTCTCTCTAGTATCATAACATAGTTAGGTAGGGGTTTGAATCCTGCAAACGCTGACTGTGTGTGTGTGGGGGGTGTGCAGTTTGTTTTGAGAGGAGTGCCCTTTTTGGAGACTGGGAAAACTCACTAAAAGAGGACATTCCTCTTTGGAAAGTCTGATGATGTCACCATCCTACAAATACAGCAGGAGAAGGGAAACCAGCCAGTAAAGCAAATGGTGCGCCGTGTTCATGCGTCGCTCTCCAGTATCATAACATAGTTATGTAGGGGTTTGAATCCTGCAAACAATGTGTGGTGTGGGAGGGGGTATGTGTATGTGTGCAGTTTCCTTTGAGAAGAGTGCCCTTTTTGGAGACTGGGAAAACTCACTAAAAGAGGTACATTCCTCTTTGGAAAGTCTGATGTCACCATCCTACAAATACAGACGGAGAAGGGAAACAGCCAGTAAAGCAAATAGCGTGCCGTGTTAATGCGTCTCTCACTAGTATCATAACATAGCTAGGTAGGGGGTTGAATCCTGCAGACACTGACAGTGTGTGTGTGTCACTGTTGGTCAATGCGGTGTGGGTTTTGTTTTTACTATGCTAAGAAATATTATGATTAAAACAGTAAGTGCATTGCACACATCAGGTATCTACGTGGCAAATATATATATATATGTGCATGTCCCCTCAATCAGTACATAGGTGTGAAACCTGCATACCACATGAATACATCTGTTTCCATTGACAGGTGGTGCCGCTGCTTCTCAGATCGTAGGTCACATATGTAGGTATGTGGCAAGGCTGTCCACTGTTGTGATCTGTGGCCAAGGTCATCTGTGCCACACACACCCATGACAGTCACTAAAGAGTAGTGTGAGTGAGGGTATATGCCTGGGGTATATGTCAGACGTGTTCATACACAACAACGACTGTCAATAATGGACAGTCTGTATAGGTGTACAACTGCCTTGTGGATATGCATTCAGGCCTCTAATGTCTTATGTGATACACCGAGGGACTCCACAATACCTATGGATATGGGGATACCAAAGGACACATGACATAACATGAGGCTGTATGTACACAGAGGTACCCAACATACATGTTGAGGTCTACCATCGATGTGGTACTGACTGGATAGTATGTATAGTAAATGTGGATGACTGTGCCATAGCCGGCTTACTGCTATACAGCATGTATCAGACAACAGGTATCTGTCTGCATGATACCCTTGTGTAGGATATGTGTCCCATCCAGGGAATGCATCGTAGGCCAATGCATGTATTTCCAGATGTGGATGGACACATCCCTAGTGTGTTTGCATGTACCTAAGGGGGCTATATGCCAAACAGATGTGGTCCCAGGAATGGGTGGCGGTCAATCCCACTGGTTAGTGTTAGAGTATAGTACCGGAAGGATCCAACTGTTACTGAGTTCCCTACAATTGTGTGTCATTTGTCAGGATATCATCCAATGATTGCTTATAGTCATGCTGTTGAGGTTGTGTGTACTACCAGACTGCAAATCATTGACAGATATTAACAGTATCACCCACAGCATAGTGTCAACCCATGTCATACACACATGTGGACCCATGTTAGTACATAACTGTAGTAGAATGCATACTGGCCATTGAAAGTTACTATGAGATGTTAACAATGTGTACAACAGGGTATGCCACATGTCCCATGTGTCCACCATGCACGTACATGCAGACAGTGCGCACCCACCATGTTCACAGATGTACACTTGCTAATCTGTACTGCACACATCACACACATACTGTCCACTCACTAACACATGCTGGCAACACATTACACTTCAGCCAAGTGGCAAATGGGTGGGACAATACATGCACAGACCTAACAGTGGTGTTGACAATCAGAGCTTTGATGCATAATGCCTGCACAGACATACCTACAAGGATGTCAGTACACTTTCCTGTTGACAACTTGCTAATATTGCTACACTGCTATAATGTCACCCTGTGCATCAGCACCATGTTAGCCTGTTACTGCATCAATGTTACAGATGACAGGAGGCGACACAGGTATCATCATATGTATAGGGTGTGTTGTTTGCAAGAGCCTGACATTGACGCATCCAATCAACATGTCTGTGTGTGTGTGAGGGACAACAGTACAGCATGGGCCAATGTTGATGTAATGTGTGTGTGTATGTATGAGCCCCAGTTTGGTTGATGTGTGTCTGCATGCGTACAGCTCCACCATGTGGCTGCCATATACGGTAGTTTGTGGGACAGCCACAGACTGTACCTGCTAGGCTGTACATATCACTGTCTCCGGCCACGGACACAGTACCTGTGTCTGGCAGGGGTGCTCCGGACAGTATCTAGTACCAACCCCAACTGGGTACTGTCATCAGAGGCAGAGGTATGACGACTGGACCCATGTCCCTGCTGGGACTGGCCAGAGCCACGTGCACGTGGTCTACTGGGATGGTCAATGGACAGGCCAGCCCCAGCATGGCTGGGGCTGGTACTGCCACTACGGGAGCGGCTGTGAACTGTGGGCCGTCCGCGGCCAACAGCTGGCATGCGTCCGTGTTGACGTCGCAACCGTCCCACACGGTCCTTGCTCATGGAAGACATATTGTGGAGGGCAGCTACTGTCCCCCCCCCAACGTCTAATAATGACCTTGGTGTAATTTCGGATGGCACCGGCAAGGTCACGGATGCTGTCATTGATAGTGGTGTAATGGGCCCTCTGCGCCCTAAGTCCCTGTCTGGTGTACAGTTCCATACGTGCCTGAGCCTGCATTACAGCCCGGAACATACTGGGCATTGTAAGACCTGTGAGGGCATGTCTGCCAGGGGCAATACGACAAGAGTTGCTCCCCCCGAGAACCCCTGGACCTCTGCCTATGTGGTACCATTCCAGGAATCTGGCTATGGCTGCTGTGAGGGGATGCAAGTGCCATGGGTACCACACTCTCCTGGTCAATGCCATCTGTATGCTGTCCCTCGCCTATGGCCATTGGTGGTGAGGGATGTATTGACAGTATGAGTGTGCGCATAGATGGGGTTGAACGCTGTGTACTGTCAATTGGCAGACCAACGACAGACCCTGTCAAACGTTCCTGTGCCAGAATACCTGTCTCATCATCACCACTATTCATGGTAGTGGCTTCAGGTTCCCTGCTGTTTTCGGCCACCCCTAACTCAGCACCTGTGAGAGGAAGACAGGAAACACACTTTACAGTCTACACATGATGCATGCACACATGCACACATGAACACATGCACACATATACACTCCTCACTACAGCACATACACACACCAGCAATCCAACACATACTCTATAGTGGGTGAAGATGGGTGTCAGTATCACAAAGCAAACAGTCACCACACACGTGTCAGCTTGCAGAATGTGTTGCACAAGACCATGCAGTGCAAGTGTAGACGCCCCTATTTCATGGCAGTGTACATGGCTTTGATGCAACTGTGTAGTTGTTCAGTGATTGGCTACACCCTGGAACACAATGTGCACCTTGACACAACATTGCTGTGCAAGTATCATCAGCTCTGCAATGCCCTGTGCACCATCACTCACAGGTATACATGCCATGGCTGCATGTGTCATCTGTATGACGCATAGATTTCCATGTCTGAGTACAGTGTCTGTGTCCATAGCAGATAATAGTGGGCACAGGTGTAGCACATGCATGCTGTGTACACACTGGATGAGTGGTGCATGTTGATGTGAAGGAATCCCAGTGCTCGACATGGCCAGTGTACAGTGGTTATGGTAAGTGTGGGACATATTGCAGATATGTCAATGCCAGGCATGGCATGCTACACAACTGCAATATTAAACACCACACATACCCAATTTGTGTTATGTGACCTATACACCCACTAGCATTACATGACATATATGTGACACTTAGTTCGGATGGCGACTGCTGTGCATATTGTGTATACTGGCATATGTAAGCACACACACAACATGCTACGCATATCGTGTATAGGTGCAGATGTTTGCACACACACAACATTGAGGTGCACAGCAATGACTGCTATGAGTAGTACTGTGGTCACTGTAACTGGATGGGGTGTAGTACCCTGTGCCATCATCATCATGCATCTTGTGGTCACTCACAGCTGCTAATGTGTGCAAGACCACCGCCTAGCATGCTGTACTTGAACTGCAGTGCCGCGGCTACGTTCACAATTACACAGCCACTTTGTACATGGGTGTGTGAGGTGCCCAATAGGGAGCATTGCCTAACATGACTGTGTTATGTGTTGAAAAGTGTTACACAGCCCCATGATAGGCCTCTACCCCTGAGGTACATCATGTGTGTGTGCATGACATGTGGGATACTGAAGTGTGACCTTACAAGCGGGTGTGTGGTAATGCCAAATGTAGCATGTTTTCGTGTACTGCGTATGATAAACGTGTTCTGTTGTGTACAGCTGTAGCAACTATGCATATCCAATGTGCACTACAGTGTTGCCACAAATGGGTCTGCTGCTCTGTGCATTGCATGTGATTGAGGCAGCTACTGACTTTACTGAGATGTTTAATGTCTCACAGCAAACATGCTCAGCATGCATTATGCGTAGGTGTGTTACGTGTACATGGCCTACACCTCACCTATGACATGCACATGTCATTACCAATGTTAAAGTGTTAACGCACTCACCAGCATATGTCGTCTGCCCTGCTGTCACACCAGAGGGACCTACAAGAATATGACACAGTTTGTCAGTGGCCACAACTGTGGCATTGCTACTGTGAGTGTGCTAAACTACAGTTGAACAACAGTCACAGGTGTACAGATACTATTCCAAATATCAGTATTGCACACAATAGGCAGCACAACTGCTGAACAAACAGTACACATCTCACATATGCATATTCTAACAATACAGGTAACAGTAGTCTACAGCTAGGGCATATTACCTGCACGCTCCATGTCATCATGCTGGGTGGCTCCGGCCTCCATGATGACACATGTGTG
The DNA here is from genome assembly GCF_019279795.1 of Protopterus annectens. Classification (NCBI taxonomy): domain Eukaryota; kingdom Metazoa; phylum Chordata; order Ceratodontiformes; family Protopteridae; genus Protopterus; species Protopterus annectens. The sequence goes on from NC_056729.1 coordinate 415,903,691, forward strand.
ATGCTGTTGCTGCTGTAGGCCAGGAGCCACCACGCTTAGGAGCAGTTCCTCCACTCTGGTGAGGGGGGATGTATGGCCGCCCCACCACCTGTTGCAAGCTGTTGCCTATGGATATCAGACGCACACCGCCGGACATGTCGAATTAAATCACTGCAGTGATGGCGTACCTGCTCATATGTCCGGTTATGCATGCCTATGTCATTTACCCGACAAGATCTTGCCACAGTGCAGTACAGTCATGCTGGTACTGGCTGGCTAGTGCTGCACCAGGCTGTTGTGTATTTCCTGTTCCTCCGCAGCTATATATGATGGATTGCGTTGATGAGCCATAACCCTGGAAGACAAACGATATGTGTGAGCAAATCATGTGGCACACTTAACATTATTAAATACAGATATCACTTAAATGCCATATATAGCATCTGTCTGTCTGTCAAAGGATACACACGTTCAAAACCACATATCAGTGCTCAGCCCACAACTGGCTGACAGTGCCTGCCACACTCCATATAACAATCCAGTATACACCAGTACTCGGCACACTGTTTGGGATACAATGCACAACCTCGCCACGGGGGTATATATCAAGCTAATGCATGAGGAAATATGTCATCCAATGCAATGAATGTAAAGTACATTTACAGTATTACCAGTAAACCACCCTAGTCGTTGATGCCATACCCCTACCTAACATATGTGCACTGTTGTCAATATAGCTGGCATACTGCTGTAACAGAGTATACATGTTGCTAGGTACGCACACATACCCTGTAACACACATGTGATTGCGGGCATGGTAACAGGCATCATTAATCACACATCAGACATACATACAACACACAAATGTATGCCGACACAGATGAGCATTACCTGTGTGCCTTACAGTACTGTGTGCCCCTACTTCTAGATACCTATGCCTGAGGTATGTAATCTGTGCAGACTACAGGAAACACACAAGACAGTGTTACCAGGGAATGTGAACATACACCATACTTTGCTGTTTAGGCCGACAGCTTCAGGTAGTACAACAGTTCATATGTGAGCTGGATTCACCAGCAGTACCACTTACTGAGCATACATGTATTGCTTCAGCCTGCAATGGGACACCACAGTCGTACACAAGGAACTATGTCACAACATATACCATCCTACTATGTCTGCATCCCAATAACTGACACATCTTTCTCTGGCCTCACACCTAGGACACAAACTACCATGACAGAAACAACCTCACACTAAGCTATCACACCTTTACAGACCTTGCACACATTCACTGTCACACTAATTCCACCTCACATAGCAGGTATTGCACTGAGTACATGTTTGTGTGCATTGTGTCATAGGTAGGTAATACGCTATTGGCCCTAGGGCCTAGAGCAGCCTAGCCATATGCTACCCTGGCTTTTGACACACATGTAATGTGATTTCACTTGCTCCTGTCATCTGGATACACAGAGGTGACTCCCAGGGCATATTACCTATCTCCCAAACAATCATTAGGGGTATATGACATCTGCTAATGAGGAGCCTTGTTTGTTAATGCTGGGTGGTTTAGTCCAGAGTATGACATATTTGCGCATAGGAACCTGTACCTCCAGCATGTGCTGTTTAGTGAGGTGGCGAGGATTAGGGCCCTAGGTTATGTAGCCCGGAGGGATTGTGAGGTGTTGACATTGTGGTTGGCTGACTGCTATGGGTGTGACATACCTCTGTATGTCCGGCAGAGGTAACCTCTGGGTGGGCGGTATGCAACACACTCTGGCTGTGGTTTTGTGAGTCAGTCTGCATAGGGCATGTGTTTGAGGGCAGTATTACTCTTTGTGAGGTATGTATGTCTGTGGCCTTTCTACTTGCTGTAGTTGTCATGTGAGGTACATACCACATGGGGCATTGTGATGAGTAGAGGGGAACACTGAACTATATTTCTGTAGATGACACACCTTTTGTGATGACACGCACCACGTAGACAGATTACAAGACTAGTGTGGCACTGTGATTATCAAAGGGGAGGCTACTGTCCACCTGTGTCCCATGTTCCCTTCTGACACCTTCAGTGTTAGGCAGGCTACCACCTGTGTGATAGTTACTGGATAAAGTGTTTTGGAATGGGGTATGGCACTGCAGTACCACCACTGGTGTTCAGTCCATGCCTTGGTCAACAGGCACCTGTTGCAGTACGTATGACCCCGTGTCTCCCTCTCTCTCTCTCTATATATATATATATATATATATATATATATATATATATATATATATATACATATCCATATATAGCTATATATATCTATATCTGTATATATCTATATATCTATCTATATATATATATATATATATATATATATATATATATATATATATATAGCTATATATCAGTATATCTATATATATATATACACACACACACACACACACATATATATATATATATATATATATATATATATATATATATACACACATACACACACACACACACATATATATATATACATATATATATATATATATATATATATATATATACACATACATACACACACATACACACACACACATACATGTATACATCCATTGCTGTACATGTAGATGCACATGTAGGCACATATACTGCCCATCATGGTGGGGATGTCAATTATGCAACAGTTGTGAGACATACGGTTATGTAATAATATTGCACAGTGTTGTGCAGAATGCATTTTGCTGTCCTCAGGCCATATAGCTGTAGCAGGCCTCACTGCCTGTAGCTCAGTCCCACAGCGTTTAACCACCACATGACATATACTGGCACTGCTTGCTGTCTGCAATGCCACACATTACAACCTACGTACATATGTGCACATAGCAACCTTCAACAACATATATATGTCTAGCTTTCACTAACAGTTGCAGTATGTCCCTTGCCCTATGCACATGTGCATATACATACAGACTGCTGCCACATATAGATGATTCACAGTATGTAGAGTACCCTTCAGACACATCATTCGGATGCCAGCAAATACATATCTGTTACATACCTTACCTTTGTATTCCTCTCCTCCGTCTGTTGTAGCTGTTGATTTGTTTTTTTTTTTTTTGGTTTTGGTTTCTTCTGTGTGTTGGTCTTTCTTTTCAATGTCTGTCTCTTACAGACTGTCTCCGTCTCTGTCTGTCTCTCTCGCTCTGTCTCTCAGTTGGTGCAATGATATTATTGCATGTGTGGACAGCAAGTACAGGCTGCTTTTCTAGGTATCTGCACATGTGCACGTGATGGCCTCTGCACCAATTGGTGCCCAACATTTAGTAATTGCATGTAGCCTGCTGTGTGGTAATTGCAGTACTCACTGTGATTGCAGGACACAGCTATAAAATGCTAGGTTAGGTAGGCGTAGCCCTTTCAGTTGTGCAAGGTGGGGCCATGCTTGTTTGCTGTGGACACTGTTGTCTCAGTCAGAAGGTTGGTATATGTCTCATATATGAAGCTAGGGTTGTAGCCAGTGATATGCATGTTGTACTGAAACCTGACTGTTGCTTCTTCCAGTGCACTCTTTTCAGTGTGTAAGTTGACTGACACCTCCTAATGCTAACACTGGATCCATGGGAGTATGTACTTTCTTTTCGAATTGAGAATTAACTAGCATACAACAGTAATTATTGCAATGTGTTCCTATGGCTTTCCTATTTTCTCTTTACATTCACTCATTGTAATGCATGATATATTTCTTACAGCACCAAGTTATTGTATATCTGCTGTGGCTTAGTGGTACTTCATGCAGACTGGTGAGTCCAAGTTGTGGGGTTCGAGACTGACAAGGGTATTTTATTTTGCTGCTGAGCAGAACAAGGGCCCTGCCATAGAGTGACTAAGGCACATTTAAGCAGTTGTAAGCGGGTTTGCGTGGGTTTGCGCAACGTTTAGCTAAGTGCACACATGCGCACACTGGTGCAAACCCGCTTACTACTGTTTACAAGTGCTTACTCTCGCTAACCCCCACACTCATTTCTTTGACAGAAAAGTAAATGGGGAGATAGGAATGTGGTGATAAAGGGTGCACAAAGAGGGGAAGACAGTAGGGAAACCAGCTCGGGATGTACAGGATGGGTGTGGGGAAGGTCCATAGCTGCCTGTTTCTTTACCAGCAACAGCTGTTGCATATGCAATACATTAGGAGTGAAATTTGAAACCTTCCACCCCTGAGAGAGGGGTGAGGACAACTAAGTATGTTGTACTAACAGTTATGAATATCAGGCAGAAGCACTGCTTGTGAACTGCTATACTGTCATTAGTACATTACTCGCTTCTGAACAGTTTGTGGTTTGTTTGTGTTGACATTAGCACAGTCTGCTCAGGACAACTGGACATATTTCATTACTGTGTATGCCTACCTACACCCATGGGTGTGCCTGACTACACATGTATATGGTACTTTTGGGTAGGGATGCAGAACTGCAGAGAGCATTATTTATTATCGTGTGCTGTTTATCTTGCTGAACATGCAGAGTTGCTGTGTACCTGTTAGTCTATAAAGGCTAGTAGTCTGTCTCAGTAGCTCCCACCTGTGGACATATCCAGATGGTAGACAGAGGTTAGCCTAATATCCTTTGACTGTACACCACACCAGTCTTTTCAGCACCTGAACAATGGCATTCTCACAGGTGGTTGCTATCATTACATGGCTACATCCTTTGATATTTCTGTGGTGTACTCCTACATATGGGCATGCTTGTGGAATCCATTCTACAGCTATTTGCAGAGTGTGTAACAGCAGACAAGCTGATATGCCTATGTTTTTCTGACACTTCCAGGCCTCGGATACTCTCAGGTAAATATTTGAACAGCCTCAGTGAAAGGTACATATAAGAGGGATACACCTCTGATATATTTCAGATATTTTGCTGTTGAGACTTTGGGGGATTCGGAGCATATGTATTACTACACCTTTTCTGACGTGCAAGCAGTGTCTACTCTCACTTATTGACATTTTTCATTAAGTGAGATTCCCCACCTTTCTGCCTACTGTTAGTACATTTCACAGGGAGTCAGAGGGGCACAGCTAACATTTGTTTGCAAATCAGGGACATCCCTGTAAATCCGTCACAGTTGGGAGGTCTGGCCTCTGACCTATTCAAATATGCCAGTGTTTATCCTGCTCTGATACGGTGTGGGGTTTGTAAGGTGCTACTGTAACATTATTCCCTACTAGCATGGCTGGTTCTCTTTTCACAGTTATGTCATGCAATTCCACAAAACTTGCTGGTTAAGGGCCACAGAACAAGATTTGTGTTAGCCATTCCTATTCTCCCTTTACATTCACTCATTGTAATGCAAGATATATTTCTTTCAGCACCACATTATTGTATGTCTGCTGTGGCTTAGTGGTACTTCATGCAGTCTTGTGAGTCCAAGGTCTGGGGCTCGAGACTGACAAGGGGTATTTTATTTTGCTGCTGAGCAGTACAAGGGCCCTGCCATAGAGTGACTAAGGCACTTTTAAGCAGTTGTAAGAGGGTTTGCGCAATGCTTAGCATAACTAAGCTAAGCGCACACATGCGCACACTCGCTTAAATCCGCTTACTACCGCTTAAAAGTGTCTACTCCCGCTAACCCCCACACTAATTTCTTTTAAAGAAAAGAAAATGGGGGGATAGGAAAGTGGTGAAAAAGGGGGCACAAAGAGGGACAGACAGGTAAACAAGTTCGGGATATGCGGGATGGGTGTAGGGAAGGTCCATAGCTGCCCATTTCTTTAACAGCAACAGCTGTGCATATGCAATGAATTTGGAGTATGTTGTACTGCCAATTCTAATTATCAGTTTACATGTCCAATGGACATGTGTGCAAAATGGGCAGCTATGTATGGGGCGTAATTTTTATGTGGGTACAGATTGCCTTTTTTTTTTTTTCAGGTGAGAGTGGGAAATGAGGTACATGAAGTAGGTATGTCTGGGGAGGTAGGTTGGGAAGGTAAACAGACAAGACAGGCAAGATGCATACAGGGGCGGTGTATGACACATGGGGTGGGTGAACACAATTGATGGGGTCGGATGTTTGGAAATCGCAAGCCCATGAGCCCACAGACGGTAACAGTGGAACTGAGATCCCCACCCATGGGCAGTCACCACTGAACCTTCACAGCCCCGAGGGTGGCTGTGCTGGGGGCTGCGTAGGACGGGCAGGCTCACCCGTGAGACACGCCACTCAAGCTGGCGTAGGGGGATCAGTGACTGAACGCTGGATCTCCCTACGCACCACAACCCGGACCCTTCAAAGGGTGACAGGTGGCCCTTCTCCGCCCACGCTTGCACGGGGGGGACGAGCCCCATCCCCTGCAGCACTTCCACCTGAAGGTGGCACAGAACCAGTGGAGGAGGGGAGCCCGGGCTGGGCACCAGACCTGCTGGTGCCAGGTGCACTCACTGGCTGAGGAGGGACAGGTGGGTCCGCTGGGACCGGCCTTCCCATACGTTCTGTGATTAGGTGTGTTTAATTACAACATAAACAAAACAGCATTCCAGATTAGTTGTAACAGCATGCAATAATATTCCCATTAACCCAACACGCCAAGGGTACAACAGTTGAACAGCAAGCATAACACATGCATATATTGAACCACAGCGGTTATTCCAACAGCATGCAGGGATGTTTGATAGCAACAGGCCACCATGATTGTGGTGTTCATACAGGGCACATATATCAACGTGAATGCAAATATTTATAGAACAATAGGACATATGTCCCAACAAATATTTAAGATTGCACATACCCATTGAGGTGTGGAATTGCAAGGTTTATGCACATACATTAGGGTGTAGAAAATACCTCGGTTAACATCTTTTAATGACCTTTTCATCTACACTACATTCCTAGTAATTGCAAGTGTATATCCCCTACATGTATTATTACACTTGTCACCATACATTAGGTTGTGTAATGGGTTTGGCTAGTTCAATATATGCCTGACTCATATCTGACATACTAACTGTCCAGGATGCAGATGTTACTGTTACATATTTCTTGATTGCATTTATATTTCTTTATCTACATATCTGGGATGTTTTCACATGACATTTTCACTTCGATTTATACAGAACCCTGCATTTCTTGACACACACTCGCATTTTTGGGGAAAATATAACATGCTACACATGTGCCAGTTTTACATATTCATGCCAGCCCAGTAACTGACTGTTGTGGATTGTATGTATTTTTCACAGCTACTAGCACTTCCATCACCCACTTTATATGGGACTGTACAACTCTGGGTTGCCAGTACCTTTTCAAACAGTACTGTTTGTATAATGCAAGGGTACAGCAACATTTCAGACTCTGTGACACAGACACACTCTGGGTTTTAGACCTTTATTAATGACATTTCACACTTTTCCACAGGCTCACTCCTTTATTTGTTTTAGCGGTGTGTATATGGCAGACATGTTCAAGACATATACCTTTATTAATAGGTTAGCACACTCTTTTTTTTCAGGCTCACTCACTTATTTTATATGAAAGTGCCTGCAGAGATATTATTCCAGACATATGTTACCTTTCTTAATGGGTTACTGCACACTTTTTCTGCCTCTGACATTTTTATCTGACAGTACATGCGGAGGACTTATTCAGGCAATTGTATGGCTGTATTATTGGACTACAACACTTTCTTTCATGCTCTCTCCCATATTTTATATAACAATACATGCAGAATAATCACTAACCTGCCTGGTGGCACAGCCTTAGCAGCCTATCAGCATAGGCTTGCTGATTCATAGCACGGTCACCTGCATCTGTAAAGTAAATGAGGGGATATTGAGACATACCTATCCGTTATACATACTCCATTATCAATTCTTACATACTGTATTCCATGGCTACATACTCAGTTGTGGGCCATCCCGCATCCCACGGGCCTCCTGTATCCACTGGTTCAGGCGGTCCTGCTTTCGTCTCTTCAGGTCTGCATGGTGGTGACGGACCTGCTCACCAGTCCGAGGAACTCCTGTGGCACTGGTGAGGTCACGAGCTAACCGGTTCCAAGCCTCTGCCTTGTACTCCGTCCCTTGGAACTGGCCCTGCAGGAGTCTTGTCTCGTGACGGTGGACAAGGAGCCAAACCATGTATTTGGACTCCTCGATGCCCCAATGTTGCGCTCGGAAGCGTGTTCCCTCTCCGATACCAGACATTCTAACTGCAGATGTGAGCTACAATCAGTTATGGCGTGTATTCCCGCCTGTGGGGCTTAAATATGCCGCATTTCCCGCACTTTTTTGTGATTGGCAGTTTTGTAAAATTCTCAGCTGACTGCAGACCTGCTTAGTAATGGTTAAACTATCATTCGTAAGTATATGAATGTTAACAGTGGATGTTTCCCCTATGTTGTCATGGCTTAGTGGTTCTGTACTTTGCTTCTGATGCACAGAGTCCTGGGTTCGAACCTTGTCATTCATTTTATTTTCATACTGTCCAGACAGGCTAGGGGGGTGTGGCTGCATTTAAGCAACTTTGCTCTGCGTTGCTCCTCTGTGCCCTACGGTGCCCTGGCTGGCTCGGAGTGCACGTCAGCACAAACACATTGCGCTAGGTAAAGCGACATTAAACTATTGGCAACTCTGTTGCGCTGGGTAAAGCGCTATGAAACAATGGGCAACTCTATTGCGCTGGGTAAAGCACTATTAAACCGTGGGCACCTCTATTGCGCTAGGTAAACTGCTATTCAACTACAGGCAACTCTATTGCGCTGGGTGAAGCGCTGCTTAACTGCAGGCAATTTTATATCAGAATCCTTTAAAATATTTATTTTCTTCACTGATACATTGGCAATTTCACTGCTTTTTAGTAATGTTTAAACATATTTGTCAGGTATTATTTCATATGCTGATTTAAAAAATAAATACGAAGGGGAGTGGTGGGACTCGAACCATGAATGCCTCTTCTTTTTGTGAACGCTGTACCATTACGCTATTGCTATTTGGTGTGATTTGCATAAACATTCTTTCTTATGCTCTTCCATGTCAGAATTGCTAACTCTAGCTAAGCAATGGGCACACCTGCACACACACGCGCAAATACTGGCAGCTATTTTGGGAATTTAAAAAAATATATTTAATATTTTGCATTTTAGAACTATGATAGGGGTTTACAATATCAGGGAGTGTAGTGTTGGGTGCAGGGACATTTGAGCGGACTCGCTCTTGTGTGTGTGCTTTTTTTACTTTTAAAACACTTGCAGGGGTGTGTACATTTAGACTGCTCGGCAGTTCGACACGCCCCCCTGCTTTCTTACACGGTCCGTGTAAGACTTACGGTTGAGCCAGCGTGCCCTCATGCATATTCATGGCACGTTGATGTCATACCATTCAACTGCAGCCTCCGAGTAAGACTTATTAAGTCTTACATGGAGGATTCATGAATCCGGGGGATAGTCTATTACTGAAAACAAAAACTTTGAACACTTGGGACTTTCTAATGTATGTTTAAACAATGCATTATTGTAATCTTTCTTTTTTATTCCATAATAATTTTCATAAATTCTCCTTCTCAGTGATCTGTTGTTTTTTTCTATGTAGAAGGATTTACTTGCTACGCACTTTGCCATGTATACCACAAATTCTGAACTGCATGTAAACCTACCTGGCACTGTAATGGTTTTTTCATAGGTACTTACTTCTACATAGGGTCCCTCTGCTATAAATTTGCACTCTTTGCAATCTAAACACTTAGACATACCATTAACTCTACTATTACTGGGTGCGGGTTTATTTTCTAGAATCTCTTTGAAATTCCTAGCCCTTTTATTAATGTATATGGGTTCTTCTCCCACTGCAGCCTTAACTTCTTTATTTGCTACTAAAATTCTCCAATTATTATTAATAATTCCTTTGATAGCTTTGCTGTCCGCTGTGAAGATTAAGGGCGTGGCTGCTTGCCAGTTCTTATCCTGCTTTGCCCTTTCTTCTCCTGCCCTAGTCTCTTTTCTTGTACCTTCCAATAAATTACTAACCATCTTACTGGAATATCCCCTGTGCTTAAACCTCTCATGTAATTCTCTCACAAATCTATTTTGCTAGCATCACTTGAGTCTCTCTACCCTAATTAGCTGCCCCTTCACTATATTATGTTTGACGTACGTAGGATGCATGCTAGTGTAATGAAGTAAGCTATTACCAGCCACATTCTTGTAACTTATAATTGTGCTTATCTTTCTATAGTTCTTACCTAAAAAAAGTGATAGAATGGCATATGATATTGTTAGAGGCAGTTAACAAGATCTGAGGTAACTCACGGTGCATTATGGGATAGGGACTTGGCCTCGCGCTGTCTGAAGACCTCGAGCTTTGTAGTAAGCCAACTCGGAGCTGAGGATCAGCTCAGAACTCATCTGTAAGAATGAAGGCGAGATGAACAACTGACATGGAACGTTATGGTGAGTTACATAACTTCTTTATTTCTTGGATGTAAAAGTAAATCTGAACAAAACGACAGGCATAGAAACATCGCTATACAAGAAAGAAACCTAGAAGAATCACTACATAAGAGTAGTAGTATGCATCCTAGGTTTGTTTTTAAGAATATCATGGAAAATCAGGCTGCATGTATATCAAGACTCTGTATTAGAGACATTCATTTTGAATGTGAACAAGCCAAACTAGAATTTCACCTGCAGGAAAAGGATGCACTAGTAAGGGTTTGGCATTAAGTACAGAAGGATCATTGATTTTAAGGAAAGGGTAGACCATACTTTTCTGAAAGAACAATACAAATAGAGTGGCGGGCACAAGGTAAGACCAAGCTCAAGCCGGATACTCTCAGATTTATGCTTCCCTACAGTAATGACTCGAGGTACATCTGTGAGATTAAGAAATTTTGGCTGGTACTAACTCAGGATGAGAAATTAAAAGACATAGTTGGAAGTAGACCGAGGTTTGTATACAAGAATAAAAAGAATATAAGAAGGTTACTATGTACGAAGAATGGTTTTCCCAAAGAACGTCTCCTAAATAAGAAAGGAACTTTTAAATGCTGCAGATGTAAATCCTCTTCTGTGGTAGATACAGATAACTTCTTTAAACATCCAGTGTTGGGAATGGAATATTGTTTTAGTTGCAGTGCCACTTGCAACACACATTATTTATTTAGCTACCTGTCAAAAATGCCCTGAGTATTATGTGGGGAAAACAAATCAACAGTTCAAGGATAGAATATTGCGCCACTTGAGAGACATTTTACATAAAGATCAGAAGAATGCTCTGGTTAGTCGTGTCATTCAGTACCACTCACATTCTTTTCACTTCAAAGCCATTGACACTGTTTTCAAAGGACATGGGGGGGGGGGGCACTTGTAATAACACTAAAATCAGACAAGTGAATTAGATTATTAATCTTAGAGCAGATCGCCCGCCGGGCTTGAATACGATAGTTCCGCTCAAGCCTGTTTTAAAAGGGAGATGAATTTCTATTCTGTGATGAAGAGGTGTGTACCCTTAAAACTTCTTTAATTTGATAGTATTTGTTTGGGTTGGAAAAGGTGTTGGTCAATATGGATAACAGTGAATGGTGAAATTGGATTATTTTAGAGAACATGTCTACATTTGGTAATCCTGTTTTATCCCTGAACCATTTGGGCTCGATTAGAATCAAGGCAGACTATGATGTTAAGTTGGAAATCTCGCCTTCATTCTTGCTGGATGGGTTCGGAGCCGAACCTCGGCTCCGACTCGGCCTAATACTAAAGCTCGAGAGCTATTTTTACCGGCTCAAGGCTAACCTATGTCCCATAATGCTAGGCGTCATATACCCAGATCTCGTTTGCCACTTCAGCTACGAGGTTATGTTTTTCACCGGCTCCAGGTCGTAATTTATTATTAATAGCTTTATAGATAGATTTTCTGTCAGATTTTTTTTCCTTTTTTTACCTTTTTAGTGTTAGTGAAGTTAGCGACTAGTTTTCCACCCCTTTAGTTGCTAAATCCCCCCTTTTTCTCCACCCTTAAGGTGGTTGGGCCTCTGACCCTCCCCCTTAGTAGTACAGTTTTCCCTTAGTTGTTCTGTGTGCGTGTGTGGAATTCTGTCCCTCTGTTTAGTGGTAGTTTCCCTTTTTTTCTGCTTTTTGTAGTTTTTTATTATATATTACTGTAATTTTTACATTAGTATGTCTAAGGATACTAAGGTATCGGGTTTCAAGAAGTGTGACTCGTGCTGTCAGAAGATGTCTCTGACAGAGGGTCACACTTCTTGTGTGTATTGTTTGGGCCCTCTGCACCTGCAGGACTCTTGTTGCATCTGCCATGCTTTCAGCCCTAGAGTCCTGCAGGAGCGCAGAAATAAACTCATTCTTAGAGGCTTGTTAAAGCCTGAAGGTTCTCCAGCTAAGAACATGACTGGAAAACCTCCAAAGTCCGCCAAATCGTCGGCTCCATGTTCGGAGCCGGCTCCGAGCGGTTCTCTTGCTGCCTCGTCGGTTCCAGCTGGAACCGAGGCACCTAGACCTCAGTCAGCTCCGACTTTAGTGTCGGAGCCCTCCCCGAGCAGAAAACGCTCCAGGTCTCCGTCTCTCGAGTCGGTTAGATCGGCTCCGAAGTCTCCTCTGTTCTCGGAGTGGAGCCATAGATCTCATTCCTCTAGGTCTTCCAGGCTTTCGGACCATGACCTCGAGAGGGTAGTCAGCCGGCTTTTGAAGTCGCAGGCACTGGCCCAGTTGCTACACAGCCCGTCTCGACAGACAGGGGCTACCCCTACACCCGCTCAAGTTCCTCCTCCGACTACTCTGCTGAGTTCGGAGCCGGAGGTCGTCGAGGTGAGTACTGTGGGGGCATTGGGAACTGATCCCTATTTTGTCGGTTCCTTCGTCGGCTCCGATCCCATCCTTGGCGGGATCTGGGCGCCGAGACTCCCTGGTCGGCTACGAGGGGGCGAGTGCCATCGGACCGTTGTCCGACCCCGCTCTCCTTCTCGGAGCCTCGGCGCAGGTGAGTTCGGCCCCATCAGCCTCGGAGCCATCCCTCTCGGTGCCGGGGGGAGCTCTCATCTCCTCGGAGTTGGGTCCTTCTTCCCTGCCTGACAGGGGCGCCTTTGAGGTCATGAGGAGCGTGCTGGCTCCTATACCGGTGCCACGGTCGGCCTCCTCGGCCCCTCCCTCTATGGTGCCTGCTTCGGCCCCTGCCTACCCTCCCGACCCCAAGCGAGGAGAACCGACACATCAGGCTGAAAAATTGGGCCTTTCTTCCTCTTCCGAGGCCTCCCCTGATCCTTCGGGGGAGCCCCCTCGGAAGAGGACATGTAAGAGGAAACATGTTGACTCTCCTGAGTTAGTGACATCTGACACCGACCTGGATGATTCGGAAGGGTCCCCAAGGTCCCCCTCTGAGGATGTCTCCTTCTCTGACATAATAGAGATACTCAAACAGAGGGGGAACTGGATGTCCTTCAAGGATGCATCTGCAGTCCTTACAAATGGGTTGTCCTGTCGTCAGGCAGCCCTTCGGTCGGCCGGATTCCAAAGTCTGGGTCTGGCCTCGGCTGGTGTCGCACTTCACCCGACGTCATAGCTGCAGTTGATCGGGTATAAAGGCATCAGCCGACGCCATTTTCCTCAGTCTTTCTTGCCGCGTGGCGCCCCAAGCAGAAGCTGTTCGCAAGTGCCGGTCGGTCAGAACCAGAGATTACTACTACCGAATACTACTTCGAAGACTTCTAAAAAGCTAAGTACCCCGTTGGGGACTCTTTCTTGCCTCAGCCAATGTCAGAAAAAGTGAATAACTGTTTAACTTGTGGGAAATAAATACCTCATAAAGATTTCCACTCTTACTGTTTACCTTGTTTATGCCCAGACCACGACGTAGCAGCTTGTCTAGCCTGTGGTTCTTTTAACCGACGGACGCTTAGACGTCGGTCGGAATTTGCTGAACAGTTTTTTGGCTCTGATTTTGCTTATATTATGCCGTCGGATCCTCCGACTTCACAAATATCCAAAAAACGCAAGGAAAAGGACCGACACTCGCGGTTTCGGCCGAAACCGCGGTTAAGCCAACCGCGAGTGTCTCGGTTTCGGTTGAAACCGAGCAAGCGGTTCTTCCTTCAGCCGAAAACATGCCTTCTACCGAGGCCTCTTCTAACCTGGTAGAATTGGCTTCTGAAATCCAACCTGCAGTTGCATTTTCTCAGGAATTATCTGACACTATTCCCTTGGATATTTCACCCCCTGCACGTGGAGGTGCTAGGCCTCCTGCAGCCATGTCCATTAAGGCCTTTGCCAGGGCTAAAGCAGCTAAAGCTACAAAAACTGTGCCTGTTAAAACCCCCTCTCACAGGCCCAGCTCCAGTACCCAAATGCTTTCTCTGGCAGAGGATCTCATTTCTTTAATCCGGGGATCCCAGCCTCATCCAGACAGGACCTCTCATCCTCCTCCAGAGAAGAGGCCTAGAGCAGAGCCCCCTGAGCCAGTATCCTCAGATGATTCCTCTGATGATTCAGATAATACAGACCCTCCAGAGGCTCCTTATTCCCCTTACGAAGACTCTGATGCTGAAGAGTCCATTCCTTCTGCCTCTCCACCTGAGGAATTTTCCTTTGGGGAAACCTTGCATGCTATGAGGGAACAATTTCAGTGGCAGGGCCAAGATTTCTCAGACTCCAGGAAAAGGCTTAGAACCTTTTTGCATTTACCACAACATAGGCCTTTAGCTATACCTCCAGTTCTTTCTGTTGTAGATGATGCATTTAATGATGCTTGTACTGCTCCTGATTCATTACCTCCGGCCCCTGCTAAGCCCGATAGGTTCTACAGGGTCCCGGACACACATCACCATCTATACAAGGCTCCTTTTGCAGATCCCGAGACTATCTCCCAGGGGCCTAAGGCTGTAGCATCTACCTCTGCTAAAAATCCCTTCCCCTCTGAAAGGGAATCCAGGTCCTTAGAGAGATGGGGTAAAAAAGTTTACACTTCTGCTACTCTGTCAGCTAGGGCCTTGAACTGTCAATTTCATATGATCCAATATCAAGAAATTATGCTAGACCAGTTAACTAAAAAACTGTCCTCTGATGAACCTTTTGATAAGAAGTATGTTCAGGAAATGGTACATAACATTCAGCAAGTTAGTAACCATTCTTTAAAATGCGGCTATGATGCACTGGAGGCTTCCTTTAGATCAGCCATGACTGGCACAGTTATCAGAAGGCATGCATGGTTGAAAGAACAGGCCTTACCGGACCATGTCAAATCAAAACTATTAGATGCTCCCATGGACAAGGCCAATTTATTTGGTTCTCCTGCACAACAGGTACTGAAGAAGATGGAAGAGAAGGCAAAATCTGTACAAACAGTGAAAGATTTCTTACAGGTCCAACCTCCAAGGTTTAGCAGGAATTGGCCCTCCAAAAACTGGTCCTTTCCAGACTCCTCTAAAGCACAGAGAGGCAGGAATAGGCGTTCAAGAGGCAGAAACCAATCCAGGGGTGCCTACAGGGGATGCCAGTGGCAGGGTAACAACCAGCGAGGCACAGACGCAGCCACCACCACTGCAACAGGACAATCACAGTGACTTGGCTCTGGCACCGCCTACCAGGGAACAACTAGAAGCACCCTTAGGTGGAAAACTAGCTTTATTTTCAAAAAACTGGCATTACATCACAAGGGACAAGTGGATTTTGCAAACTATACACCAAGGTTACAGGTTTCATTTCCATACTCTACCAGGAAAGAGAGGAATGCCAAACCTACCTCCAAATCAAAAGGCAGAAGCTCTACAACAAGTAAATCAATTATTAAAAATGAGAGCTGTGGAAAAGGTACCATCTATGGAACAAGGAAAAGGATTTTACTCCAGACTCTTCCTGGTACCAAGAAAAGAGAGCAAATGGAGGCCTATTCTCGACCTGTCCGCATTAAACACATTCCTCATTGTTCCAAAATTCAAAATGCTGACTTTACAGCAGCTTCTTCCCATGCTGGGCAAGGAGTCTTGGCTGGTAACTCTAGATCTCAAGGAGGCATACCTGCACGTCCCCATACGACCAAATTGCAGAAGATACCTCAGATTTCTTGCAGGATCAGAGCATTATCAATTCTCAGCATTGCCCTTTGGCTTATCTACTGCGCCCAGAGTGTTCACGAAATGCCTGGCATCAGTAATTGCGCATTGCAGGCTTCAGGGAATCCAAATTTACCCCTACCTGGACGACTGCCTGATACAAGCGGACAACAAAAACAAGCTCACAGAAGACTTACAAAGAGTCATTTACCTGCTACAAGCTCTGGGATATACAGTCAATATAAAAAAGTCAAGGCTGATACCATCCCAAAGAATAACCTTTTTGGGTGCAGATCTGGACACATCAAAACAAATGGCATTCCTAACTGTAGAAAAGCAAGAGCAACTACCTCTCTACTTCTTGGCATTAACAAAGCAGATCCATCTAACAGCAAGAAAAGTACTGCAAGCCCTGGGCTTCATGGCATCCTACATAATACTGGTCCCTCATGCCAGACTACATATGAGAAAGCTACAGTGGTACCTAAAGAATTTATGGTCTCAACACAAGCACAGCCTAGAAACCAAAATTCCAATAATACCATGCCTGAAGCAAGAGTTCCTATGGTGGGCGCAGGCCTGTCAATCAAACACAGGATTGCCCTTCTACAGCATTCAACCAAGCCAAACCATCACGACGGACGCCTCAGACCTCGGTTGGGGGGCCCACATGCTGGACAAGTGCATACAAGGCTTATGGACTCAAGACCAGCTGCACCTGCACATAAATCTAAAGGAAATGCTGGCAGTAAAAATGGCAATCCAGACATTCAGACCATTTCTCCGAGAAGGTCAGTTGATGATCAGGACAGACAACACCACAGTTATGTGGTACATCAACAAACAGGGAGGCACGCATTCATACCCTCTATGCCGGATGGCACTGGACCTATGGAATGTGGCTCTGAGCTACAACATTCAGTTACAAGCAATTTTTGTGCCGGGAAAAGAAAACATTCTAGCAGACATACTAAGCAGGACTTCCACAGATGCCCACGAATGGATGCTGCATCCGGACATTTTCAAAGCCATTACAAGGAAATGGGGACTCCCAGAAATAGACTTATTTGCATCCCCACGCAATCACCAGCTAAAGAAATTCTGCACAAGGACGTACCGCCCACTTGCTTGGAAGGTGGACTCCCTATCTTTCAGTTAGAAAAACCTGACAGCATATGCATTCCCACCACTTCCTTTGATGCACAAGGTGCTATTGAAGATCAAAGAGGACCGTCCAAGGATCATTCTGATAGCTCCAGACTGGCCAAGGCAACATTGGTACCCATTACTAAGGAGCATGTCTCGGGAACAAATATGGACACTACCCCTGGTTCCATTGCTGTTAACACAGAACAACTTCAACATCCTGCATCCAAACCTGAAAACTCTGCAGCTGACTGCCTGGAACATTACATAAGATCAATTAACCCAAATTTATCCCAAAGGGTTAAAGACATTATCCTTGAGGCTCGCAGACCCTCAACAAGAAAAAAATTATGCAGCAAAATGGAAAAGATATCTCATTTGGAGTACTGCAAAGGGAGAAGATGTGTCACTGGTAAACATAGCCAACATCCTGGAATACTTGGCAGAGCTCTTCCACACAGGCCTGTCCTATTCTTCCATCAAGATACATGCATCAGCTATTTCAGCAGAATACAGAGTGGATCCTCCTGTCTTCTCACATCCTCTGCTCAGGCAGTTTCTGAGAGGAATTAAAAATGTAAAACCTCCTAGGAAACCACCATTGCCAGCATGGGACTTGAACTTTGTGCTAGAAAAATTGACACTTCCTCCTTTCGAACCAGCAGCAACAGCAGACTTACAATACTTATCATGGAAGACTGCTTTCCTGCTGGCAATCACTTCAGCAAGAAGGGTATCTGAACTACAGGCATTAATGGCAGTGCAACCCTTCCTGATCTTCCATCAGGATAGAGTGTCCATGAGAACAAATCCTATTTTTATGCCTAAGGTGGTCTCCAGAGTATCTTTAAATCAGGCTATCCACCTACCTACATTCTTCCCCAACCCACAAAACAGGGGAGAAAGACTGTTGCATACCTTGGATGTACATAGACAGTTACGCTACTACCTGGACAGGACCAAGGGCAATAGGAAAACTGACCAGCTACTGGTAGCATATGCAACAGGAAGGGAAGGTAAAGCAATTTCAAAACAGACAATCTCCAAGTGGATAGGAAATTGCATTAGATTTTGTTACTCCTATCATGGAAAGAAAACTCCAGAGAACATCAGGCCTCACTCTACAAGGGCTACAGCCACTACCACAGCTTTCTTACGAGGAGTGGCTACCAAAGACATTATAGAGGCTGCTACTTGGACCTCCGTGCATACATTTGCCAAGCATTATAATTTACCTTTATACTCTAGATCCCGAGCAGGTTTTGCCACTGCTGTTTTGCAAGGGATCCTAACTACACCATAATCTCTTCATTCCTCCTCCCCTAGTTTGGCTATGGTATTCTACCCATTTGTAAGGACTGCAGATGCATCCTTGAAGGACATAGTACAGTTTTGTACCTACCATAAATGTAGATGTCCGATAGGAATGCATCTGCAGTCAGGATTACCCACCCGCCTTCCCCTCTGTGGTACTCCTAGGGTATTTGCCCAACTTATAGCTAGCTGGGGGGGGATCTATTATGGTGTATTTGTTTGTATATATATGTACATACATGCTTATTTTTTGTGTTTGCTCTCTATTATTTGGAAACATTGGCATTTATCCAAATTTAGCCTTCCAAGAGGGCACCTGGCATCTGGGGCAAGAAACACTGAGGAAAATGGTGTCGGCTGATGCCTTTATACCCGAACAACTGCAGCTATGACGTCAGGTGAAGTGCGACACCAGCCGAGGCCAGACCCAGACTTTGGAATCCGGCCGACCGAAGGGCTGCCTGACGACAGGACAACCCATTTGTAAGGACTGCAGATGCATTCCTATCAGACATCTACATTTATGGTAGGTACAAAACTGTACTTTTGCCCTTAACCCATCTGAGGACGAGTCGGTGTACCTGGATGCGTTCGGTTCTCGCCCTTCCACCTCCAGGGTGTCCCCGCCTTTCGATCCACTTATGGAGGTGGTGGTTCGGAAGGCGTGGATGGCTCCGGATACTATGGAACCAACTCCCCGGAGGCCCACTAAATTTATCACTGCCCGGACAGACAAGCAGTTTCTCTCTAAGGGTGTCCCCGTCGATGCCATGGTGGTGGCGGCAGCCACTAAGAAGGAGTTGACTGACCCTTCAGTACCTGTCCATCCTCCTAATAAGGAATCTAGGACTATGGATAGGTACGGCAAGTGGATGTTTTCTTCAGCGACCTTTGCCATGCGGTCGCTGAACTAGTTATGCCATTTCACCCGACTTCAGAGAGACCTTCTCAAGGAACTGGGTGAAACATTGCAGGACCCAGCAGCTGTGGGGTCTCAGGAAAAGATCACCTCCCAGCTGGGGACCCTGAAATCTATCGTTAACTCTTCCATGCGGCTCATCTCTTATGCAGCCGATGGAACGAGTAGAGCCGCAGGTATGGGTGTTGCTCCAAGGAGACACGCCTGGATGCGGCTCTGTAATTTTGGTGACCCCTTCAAGGCGTCCTTCACTAACACCCCCTTTGGTTCTACTCTTTTTGGACCTCAAGTGAAGGATACCTTAACCAGGTGCGAACAAGAAGGCAAGACTCTCTCTCTGCCGTGGGAGTCCATTTTTCCTCCCCTTCTAGACCATATCCTATGGGTCAGAAGGGCGGGAAAATGTGGTTCTGCAAACCTCGAGGAGTTCTGCCGGACGCACGTGGTGAGCTTTCCTCCAGAGGCAGAGGAGGGAACAACAATAGACGCCTCCCTAGGGGCAGGGGGGGTCCGCAGAAACAGGGTAGCAGAGAATCGTTCTCTGACAAACCCTTTCAGCACCCCTGAGGAGCTGCCTGACTGTCCACCTTCGGAGGCAGTCGGGGGAAGACTTTCACTGTACCCAAAAGCCTGGCGCTCTCTTATGCAAGACAGATGGCTACGGTCGATCATATCCGAGGGTTACAAAATCCCCTTTATCCACACCCCACATCAACCAAAAGGGCCTCTTCCAGACGTTCCACCCGGTCTGAGAGACCAAGCAGCACTAGAAATTTCAAAGCTGCTTTTAAAAAGAGCCATCCAGCCAGTCCCAGCAGACCAACAAGGGTCCAGAATCTACTCCAAATTCTTTTTGGTACCAAAAAAGACAGGGGACTGGAGACCTATTTTGGATCTCAGCAGGCTGAACAAATCGGTTCAAAGAACAAAATTCCGGATGATCACGCTACAGTCCATTCTTCCCTTTTTGGGTCAGGACAATTGGATGTGCTCTATAGACCTTCAGGATGCGTACTACCATATCAGAATGAACAGGCGCTACAGGAGGTTTCTCCGCTTCCGGCTGGGAGCCAGTCACACTCAATTCAGAGCCCTGCCCTTTGGCCTCACCACAGCCCCCAGGGTGTTTGCCAGATGCATGGCAGTGGTTGCGGCTCACCTGAGACGTCGAGGATTCCAGGTGTTTCCATATTTGGATGACTGGCTCCTTACTGCCACCAACAGGCACCAGTTACTTCAAGCCAGGGATTACGCTGTACAAACGTGCAAAGCGCTGGGCATCTCCATAAATTTCGAAAAGTCTGCCTTGTCAGCATGTTACCATCATAGGCGCCGTGTTAAACACGGTGGAGTTGTCAGCAAAACTACCTACACAAAGAGTGTTAGACATTCGCAGTCACGTTCAAATCCTACTACAGGAGGACAGAATCCAAGCCAGGCTTGTACTGAAAACGCTGGGTCTAATGGCTGCAACAATCACCTTACTCCCCCTAGTTCGCTTTCGTATGCGGATACTACAGTGGATGCTTTTTTCCCAGTGGTCCTTTCAGCAGCGTCCCATGTTGCACAATATTTTCATTACTCGATCATGCAAACGACACCTAGCTTGGTGGATGGTCTCACCTCAGGTGCTTCAAGGCAGACCGGTTGTTCTTCCCCCTCCGGTTGCCACCGTGACAACTGATGCCTCCCTGATCAGGTGGGGGGGGGGCATTTTCAGGGCAGGACCGTCCAGGGCACATGGCAACCATTCGAGTACCACTTGCACATCAATGTCTTGGAGATGAGAGCGGTGCTGTTGGCGTTGCAGGCCCTCCAGAACTCTCTTCCCACCAGGACGATTGCGATTCAGACAGACAATATGTCCGTAGTATGGTACATCAACAAACAGGGCGGAACCAGGTCCTATCCTCTTTGTCGGGAAGCGCTCAGACTCTGGCAATGGGCGATCTCTTCTCACCGGTTTCTGGTAGCAAAACACATTCCCGGAAAGTCCAATGTTATAGCAGACAGGCTGAGCAGGGACATTCTCATGCCCTACGAGTGGTCTCTCAACCAACTAGTAGTGGATCAAATATTCAGAAGGTGGGGTCAGCCTTGCTGCGACCTTTTCGCAACCACGCAAAACAGCAAGTGTCAGGACTTCTTCACCCTCTTTCCTCTTCCGGGCCTATCTCCCAAAGACGCTCTAGCCCACGATTGGCCCCGAGGTCTCCTTTATGCCTTTCCCCCTTTTCCCTTAATCACACAGTCCAGAAAGCAACTGCCTTGAGATCCAGGATGATCCTCATTGCCCCTTACTGGCCCCGACAAGTCTGGTTTCCGTTCCTACAACGTCACCTACTGGAGCAGCCCTGCCATCTGGACCCAGTGCCAGACCTGCTGACCCATCAATCGGGCAGGTTGCACCCATCCCTTTCGTCTCTCAACCTCACAGCTTGGTTGCTCCGCTTCCAACCTTAGCCAGGCTTCCCTTAATTTCTCAGTCAGTATGTGAGATTATCCTTGCCTCTCACAAGTCTAGCACCAGAAGGACGTACGCTAGCAAATGGAAACATTTCTCTATTTGGGCAAGGAAAAATCAAGTCGACCCCTTCACTGCTCCTGTCCAAACAGTTCTAGATTTTTTAGCGGAACTTTTCCAAAAAGGCTCCTCTTCAGCCACTATCAGAGTCCAGCTGGTGGCTATTGCACGTTGGCTTGTCAGAATCTAGCATTATGTCCCACAAGCTCTGCAAAGCCTTTCTGAAGGGTACCCTATTACTTAGGCCTCCAGTCAAAGACCCTCCTCCACCGTGGGATCTAAATTTGGTACTGTCATCATTAATTCTGCCTCCTTTTGAGCCTGCTGCCTCCTGCTCGTTAAAACTGCTCTCATGGAAAACACTTTTCCTGGTAGCTATTACCTCAGCCAAAAGGGTTTCGGGACTACAAGCACTATCTGTGCACCCCCCTTATCTTGTTTTTCACAAAGATAGAGTGGCTCTTAGGACTAATCCATCCTTTTTACCTAAGGTTCTATCTGAAAAAAATCTCAATCAGACCATTGATCTCCCAGTTTTATTTCCAAATTACACTGACAGAGCTGAGAGAAGATTACATTGCTTGGACGTTTACCGGCAGCTACGCTTCTATCTGGATAGAACTAAACTAACGAGAAAATCAGAGCAACTCTTCTCATCTTACGTGGAAGGGAAGCAAGGCCTTCCAGTTTCTGAAGTGACCGTGTCCGGATGGTTGACCTCTCATCACTTTAATATATCAATTGAGGCATAAGGAGCTCCCTACCAAACCTAGAGCTCATTCAACTAGAGCATTAGCTTCCTCAGTTGCTTTTCAAGCCAGGTTACCTATGGATTCTATTTGTGCAGCGGCCACATGGGCCTTCCCTCATACCTTTATTTCTCATTACAAACTGGATATTGCCTCCAGAAATCGTGCTGATTTTGGTTCCACTGTACTTAAGAGTCTGTTCCATTGAGCCACCCAGGACTAAGGTGCTAGGGACGCTGTCCCATCCAGCAAGAATGAAGGCGAGATTGACAACTTAACATTAAGAAGTTATGTACCCACCATAACGTTCCATGTTAGTTGCCTTCTTTTCACCTTCTTTCTTGCATCCCACCCTCCATCCCCCTAGCCTGGAAAGACCTAGAGTATTGGGTGAGACTTTCTTTGTCACCAGGATTACCCCTTCACCTAGAGCTCTTGTCCCCTTTTTGGTAGCCCTGGTGAAAGACAGGCTGTGGGGCTCTTAGTTGTATAGAGTTCATAGATTTATCCTTTCTTGTGGTGGGACATGTTTTTGTCCATAGTGTTAGCTATCAAACGAGATCTGGGTATATGACGCCTAGCATTATGGGACATAGGTTAGCCTCAAGCCGGTAAAAATAGCTCTTGAGCTTTAGTATTAGGCCGAGTCGGAGCCGAGGTTCGGCTCTGAACCCATCCAGCAAGAAAGAAGGCGAGAAGAAGACAACTAACATGGAACGTTATGGTGAGTACATAACTTCTTATTATACAACCTAACAACCTTGAATAAAGTAGATCTGGAAGGTTGATTGCTTGCTGTCCATGAAGAAACAGGATCCATTTGTTTTGAGATGCTGGAAACGAATCTAAGTGAAAAGTATACATAGAAGTATTCAGATTCAACACATTCACCTCCAAATGGAGAATTTGGTCTCCATCTGTTTCTGTAAGGACAGATTTTGTTTTAGAAAGGAGATGAACTTTGAACAATCAATATTGAAGTGTGTCCTCTGTAGAATTATGTTGTGTTGGTCCGAATGGATAACACTGATTGGTGAACTTAGATTTCAGTGAAGAATATGATTTTACCTTTTTTGCCTAGACCTTTGAGCGGTTTATGCTCTGTTAAAAATCTGAGTAAAGTATGTTATAAGCTAATGATTTTGAATTGCTTAGCCCTAGAAGGCAAAATGCTCATTGTTTATTAACAGGACCTTTTTTCTAAATTTTGTTAAGACTGATCGCTCTAGTGACAGGATATGTGGAGGCGTCTAGATTTAGTGCATTTATGTATAATAGCAAAGATAAATCATTTTCCAGTTAGCCATGAGGAGGAGCATCCCTTGGATGATTTTTGGGCAGGGAAAGATTTTTGAACAATGATTTACCATCTACTGAAACTATATTCGTTATCTACCTTGCCAGTCTAAGTCACTAAAGTTTTTTGTGTAATCAAGTACTTTCCAAGTTTAAAAAAGATTAATTCTATAAAAAGGAGCATTTTAAGTAAGTAAATGCTCGTCGTGTAATATAGATGAATGGGATACTTGGCTTTTTGAGAGAGCAATGGAAGAAATAAGGCTATATGAAGTACTTGGGAAGAACATATTTTCATGTTGGATTCTGAAGTAATGTGTCTGTGTATACTGAACTAAGGTAATGGAACAACACCCATTTGCTAGTTAGGAGGTGTGTCAGCAGGAAGACTTTGTGATTGGCTATCAACAACTGAATGGATTTAAAGGTGTTGGTCTGCTTATGGAATTTTGATTGGTGAACCCTCCCTTTTATCTAGTAACCATGGAGCCCATTCAGTTATGATCTGAAGAAGGTTTTTAACCGAAAGCACTTATCGTTTTACAAAGGGGCTTGTTTTTTCAGAGTTTTATTGTCTTATTGGATTATTAAAGGTCTTTATTTTTATTTTGTGGTGGTGTGTATCAGCTTTCACCTTCAACATTACATTGTTTTTTCTGATACTACCTTTGGCAGTTACTAGAGAGCTTTTTGTTTTTTTCCATTCTTTGTGCCTAAGGTGATCACAGAAATCTTCCTAAATCAAGCCATACATCTCCTTGCCTTTTTCACCAAACCCACAAAACAAGGGAGAGAGGACCTTTCACACTTTGTATGTGCATAGGCAACTCAGTTGTTACTTGGACAAGACAACACATTTCTGAAGATCACTTCATCTGTCTGTGGCCTTCATAGTTAATACATTGGGCACACCAATCTGCAAACAGAGGATTTCTAAATGGATCTCTGACTATATCAAATTTAGCTACAGACACATTCGAGAGCAGGTGGCACTGGGAACTAGAACACATTCCAGTAAAGCCACAGCCATTACAGCTGCCCTCCTCAGAGTCATATTCACCAAAATAATTCTGGAGGCAGCCACCTGGTCCTCTCTTCATACCTTTGCAAGCACTATAAGTATGTCCTCTTTTTCTAGAGCTTGTTCAAGTTTCATATCTGTAGTCTTGCAGGGCTTCCTAGCTTCACCCTAGTTTTATCTCCAAGCTGAAGAGAACTCTCGAGTTATTTCTGCAACAGTGAAACATGATGAACGCAGTACAGTTGTTTTTACTTAGCATAAATGTAGATGCGTGAGTGTATACGCTGTTGCATTAGTCCCCCCCCCCCGCCCTATTCCCTACTCTTTAGGTCCCCTTCCACAGCCTTACTTGGAGGGAGGGTGTCCACCAAGCTTGGAGGAAGGGAAAATCTCTGGTATTCAGGCCGATCAAAGGCTTCCACAGCAAGGAAATCCCAAGTAGTTATTACCACAACAGTAAAGACATGTTAATGTCTATATTTATGGTAAATAGACACAAATGTACTTTCTGTGAACACTTGCAAGACACTTACAATGTGGATGTAATCTTGAGTCTTCCTCTGGGGTCACAGTCTTACAAGGTCTTACAAGGTATGCTTTTATGATGCCACCAAGAAGGACAGCACTAGAGATGCTGTCCTAGTGGTATTGACCAGACCGTGTCAGTTGCAAAAGTTATGCATTTATCATAACAGTAGATCTGCATGGATATGGCCCATCTTCACCAGTTGAAAGGGAGGTTGGCATAATGGTTAAGGTGTTCACCTTACAGACACAAGGTACAGGGTTTGAATCTCACGTGGGGTAATTGGCTAGGCTTAAAATGGCGCACAAGGGCAATTGGCCTAGTACTGTAACTTTCATTTAACTCTTGGCTAGGCTTATAAGGGCCCCAGAGCGATTAGCCTATTAATCTGCTATGATCCTAAGTGTTAACTCCTTTCCCTGGCTTCAGATAGACATAATCTGGAAGGAGGTCTTTTGTGATTGT
Organism: Protopterus annectens; assembly: GCF_019279795.1. Taxonomy (NCBI): domain Eukaryota; kingdom Metazoa; phylum Chordata; order Ceratodontiformes; family Protopteridae; genus Protopterus; species Protopterus annectens. Next base: position 415,929,654 of record NC_056729.1, read on the forward strand.
GGTTTATATGTACAGCTGTGATTGTTATTTCCTTTGCACTTCATGTCCAGGTGGGGCACTGGAAAGCTAGACAGTTGAGGGAAAGTTTCAAGCGAAGACCAGGCAAACACCTATAGTCTAAGTGATATTGAAGATGGTGGACTGCAAGTTCCTTGTGGTTATTACTTTTGCCCACAGGTTCTTAGAACCCCATGCTGTAATCCTTTGTAGCTATTATTGATCCTATAAACGTTGTGGGAATTTCAGGAGGAAATGTAGTGTGAAAGTGCGTCACAATTGTCCTTATGCTAGTATGTTCATTTCCTATTTTTTCAGTAGGGATTAGAAGCTAGAGGAGAAGGAGAACCCTTCACACCCTGAACAGGTACTGCCAGTTCAGGGTTTTTACCTGAAGAAAATGCATGAGATCAGGAAGATGGGAACATCTCAATTAACATGTGGGACTCTCCTTAGTGGGTTGGTGTAATGGTTCCGCTCTGGCACTTATTTCAGAATGAGCATTGTTTTTTTTTCTTTGAAATTCCTGTCTTGGGGCACACATGCCTGTTACTGGTGTACACAGTAATATTTTTCAAAAGCTGCATCAAGGGCAACCATTTCTTGTCTTTGCCCAGTTTAGCTGTCAATTCTGATGTATGTTATTGAAAAATTCCTGTGTTCAATGCCTAGAAGCAAATATTTTTTTTCCCTATATAACAGTCAGATAACTAAAAAAGACATATTGACATTGTACTACCTCAGGGAGGAACATATAGTGAAAGTACTGCTTTTTCTGATGGTTCCATCCAGGCACCCACAGTTGTCAGGAGAATCTTTTGTTAAGACTCACAACCTGAAGGATGCTGGTGGTTACCAGTATTTCTTGAAGGGACTGGCAGGAGTGTTTCACTCAAAACACCATAACTTTGCCCAGGGCATGGTCGTAAGGACTAAGAATTTGAAGGCTGTACATGTCCAAGCTTTACTATAGGTATTTCCATTTCTAATAGCTTTGCTCACTTCTGAGATACTGACTCCATAGTTTGAACTTCCTCCTGTCCTTGGCTTCAGAGGATATTGACTGGCCTGTAGAAGTGTGTCATGGCTCCATGTCTGACAGTGCAATTTTGAGTGCAAGTGATTCCATTTCAGTCAGTCAAACAGCATTTACTACCAACTAGCCTGATACTGTTGAGCTGTCAAGTGAGTCACCTGACTGTAGGTACTTATCCAAGCACACTCTTCCTAGAACCCCACCATCAAGCTTAGCAGAGTTCAGTGGCCCTGATCAGGGTGGTTCTGTCAGGTCTTCTTCTGGTTTCAGGCCTTACAAGACATAGCCTTTGGATATAAAACACAGATTTGATGTCTGATGATTGAATATTAGTTGTGGTGAGGGAGGTACCCTCAGGTCCAGTCACAGGCCTGTCTTGGCCCGATGCTAGCTTTGGGAGGCATACTCCCAAGCCTTGGATCCCTTTTGCCCAATGTTTGTTATGCACACATTGTCCAGACACTTCTGTGTGAGATTATGTATGAGTTCATTCTTAAAATTTTTTAGGGATAGTGGTGGATTATTTCCTCAAGCTCCTGTGAAGAGTCTGATGACTTGAATGTATTCATGTCAACGATAAATAACAGCAATTCTTCCTGCATTCACTAACTCTACCCTAAATGAAGTCTTCTTTGGATAAACTTTGATGTTTATGAGGTTCATAGGTAAGTACTAGGCTATCTGCCCAAAGGCATTTATAAGCCTAGCCAGAATGTGTTGGCTTTCGCCGCCCCCTTAGATTAGTTCCCTGTGCCTCTGTCCAGCAGAGCCACTGAAGTGATCCCCAGAGTAAACTTTCTGTTTCCCATCCACTCGTCAAGGTTTCTCTTGAAGAGTGTTAGTGAGGAGCTCTCCCTAATGTAGATTGGAATCTTGTTCAAGAGCATGGGAAGTCTCTGGGACAGGAATCTATCCCTCCAGCATGTCCTGTTTATTGCTGTGGTGAGGTTTAGATCCCTAGCGTGTGACTCAAGGGGATATGGTTTTCTTTAGGTGGAACATGTCCATCAATTCTGGGTTGGACATGGCCTTGTATGTCAGGCAGAGATCATCTCTGAGTAGGCGGTATGCAACCGAGTACAGCTGGAGTTTCTTCAGTCGAGTTGCATAGGGCATCGGTTTGAGGCCAGTGATCCTGTTGGTGAGGTATTTCTGTTGTCTTTCCAGCTGTTGCAGGTGTCTTGTAAGGTACATCCCAAATGGGGTGTTGTACTCTGATGGGTCTGATGAGTGATGCATAGAGGGGCACAATGACCTCTTTTGATTGGGATGCATACCCTTTTATGATTAGGAGGGCCACGTAGAAGGATTTTCTAACCACTTTGGCAATGTGATTATCAAAGGAGAGATTGCTATCTACTTGGGTCCCCAGATCCCATATTATGTCTTCCATATTTAGGAGGCTACCACCTATGTGGTAGTTCGCGGGTACTTTGTTTTTTCCAAAGGTGATGACTGTGCACTTTTTGGCATTTAACTTGAGACCATGGTTTTGACACCAGTCATCTGTCTCAGTGAGACCCTTTTGGAGGATGTGTGTGTCAGCCAGAGAGTCAGTTATAGCCCCTAGTTTACAGTCGTCTGCGAACTTGGTCAGCCATAGTCGTCCTGTGTTTGCCTGTACCTCTGAGAAGTATATGCAGAACAGGAAGGGTCCTAGGACTGAGCCCTAGGGAATGCCACTTGTAACCGGTTTAGAGTCAGACCTAGCTCCTGCAACTCTTACCATGTGGGTTCTGTCCGTGAGCCAATTGGCAACCCATCTCTTAATGTAGGGATGTATGTTCAGGCTGGTGAGCTTGTCTATAATACCAGAATGGGGAATGGTGTTGAAGGCCTTTGCGAGGTGTAGGTAGGCTGTGTGGACCACCTTTCCCTCGTCTGTAGCCTTGGTAACTGTCTCAAAGAAGTCCACCAGGTTTAGGAGGCATGATCTGCCCTTAAAGACGAACTGAGTAGGGTCCAGTGTTTGGAGGTTCCCAATGTCTCTGTTAATGAGATCCATGATGATATGCTCCCTAGCCTTGCAGACTAAGCTAGTCAGGCTTATAGGGCGATAGTTCCCGGGGTCTGTTGTGGCTCCACCTTTGTGGAGCGGAATAACTGTTGCTGTGCTCCACTCTATGGGCATATAGCCTGTGAAGAGGCTGAGTTTGAACAGTGTGTTTAGGTGAGGGGTTAGTTCATCTTTGAGCTCGTGTAGGATGCAGCCTGGGACACCGTCTGGTCCCATTGATGCTGTGTTTTTGGCTTTGGAGAGTGCTGTTTTAACCTGAGTGTTTGTGATTTCAGGGGCACTACATTCTTCTGGTATGGTTATGGGCCCTTTTGGGGGTGAGAGGGGTGTGAAGTTTGCACTGAATCTGTCTGCCAGGATGTTGGCGATATCATTCAGTTCAGTGTATTTTGTGCCATTCTGCACTAACTCCAAGCAGATCTGAGAATTTCCACCTAGATTCTTGACATAGCTAAAAAATGCCTTGTGATTATCTTTGGAGTCCTTGGCAAATTTTCTTTCGAAGCTAGCCTTGGATGATTTTATGAGGGATCGTAGTTTCTTGCTGATACTGATGAGGGATGTCTTCCCTTCTTGGGATTTTACTCTTTAATGTACTAGTTTCCTCCTTCTATTGTATAGCTTGTTTATGGCAGGGGTCCACCGGACTGATTCCTTTTGCAAAACCCTGAAGCGTATATGGTCATCTATGGACTGTCTTCTGACTCCCATTCCTTACCCCCTTTGAAACACCTTAATATGAATCTGGGGAGGAAGAGGAACCTTCAAGTTATACCACAGTGGATGGGATCATCAAAGAATGGCATTCAAGCAGTCAGTTATCACCCAGTCTGTGCTCCTGCTACACCCACTAAGGTATTCATACTTTACAAGCTCCCATCTGAATACAGCAAGTCCCTGATCAGCAGACTTCTGACATTTTCTGTTAGGTCCAGCAAAGTACCCAGGTATCACAGTACTGTGCCATCTTGGCACTAGGCAGTACATTTAAAGCTCTGGACAGGTGTGGTAAGAAATTATACTTCTAAGGTCCTTCAACATCTAGTCTCATTTGTCCAAATTACAGTCCTTCCCATTGAATAAAGTTCTGGAGAAACTTTCTTTCCTCCTTGGGTCTCTTGTCATAGAGGAGGCATTTATTCCGAGAGTAGCCTCAAAAGTGCGTATCCATGTAGTCTGCTACATTATCTGTGTTGACATTATAGCTAGGTCACATGGTGTTGCTTGACTGTTGCTTTTCTTAAAAGGAAGAGGAGTCGGTAACCTTGTCCTAGATGGCCAGAGGTTTATTTTGGTGTAAGCTACATCAGGATTTAGTGGGTAACATGCTCATGAGAAAGCAGACCCTCACCTATCTGGATGACCATAACAATGTCAACTGCTAATCTGATTTAACTTTCCAGGCTTACGTAACCTCAGAATAGGACAAGGGCTCATTGCAGAGTGAATAAGATCTTGTAGTTGTATTGTATTGTTCCCAGTTGAGCCAAGTTACCCAAGGGAAAGACACCATAAGCCCACCTGCAACAGTACTGACTACAGTCTGCATCTACCAGTGGTGGCTTCACTATGTTTGACCCACCTTGGAAAGCCATTACAAAGGGTGTTTTGGTTCTGGATGTGGTCACACTTTGTAATTGAGTTTAGTCCGTTATAAGAAGCAGGTCTGCTAAGAGACCAAAATAGTACGTTTGAAGGAGACCTTGAAAGCTCTTCTTACTTCACCAGAGGGACAAGGGGCTCTACTCCTGTCTTTCTGGTTTTGAAAAGGATGGGACTTTGTGCATTACATCCAGGAGCTTAGCAACTTCAGTCAATACATACAGTATAATATTACAGTCAAAGGAGGCAGAGGAACACAGCAGTAAAATTCAAGAATTTAATCCCAGAACAAATAGTACAACAAACAGTAAGCACTTTAGCAGCAGCAGCTGCTTCATCAGACAAATAAAGATCCAAACTGTAGTACTTTTAAACAGCAAAGCAGCCAATTAGCGTGCAAAAACAATTAGGAATTAACAAGAGCCCTTAAAGCCACACTAAAAAATGCAGCTGAAAGCTCATTATATAAACATAAAAACATTTCATTCATAAAAACATATAAAGCATTTCATTCAACAGCCAAAAATGCAGCTCAGAATTCATTATATAAACATGAAAACATTTCATACATAAAAACATATAGAACATTCATAAAAATCATTATATATTGATTCCACTCTCTCGTTAGATCTAAGTATATCCCAGTGTTTAGCATAGATGTCCTTCAACAATGTAATGTTGCTGGCATAAGTAACTGGTACTCTGTTTACAGTTGGTCACTTTCTGTTTGCAAGATTGAGTGGGTGATATTCTAATGAGAGAGTGGAATCAATAGTAGGAGAAGACCCGAGCTATATGTATAAGAACAAGAGATCACTTAAGAAATTATGTTATCCTAAATTTAATTCCAATACTGATACACAGCTAAACATTGGTACATTTCCTTGTCGGGCATGTAACTACTGTCATTTGATTGACAGTAGTGCTGCATTTGAACATCCAGATATGCATGGAAAGATGTTTTTCAGAGCCAGAGCTAACTGTAACACAGTAAATCTAGTTTATTTAGCCGACTGCACGGTTTGCTACTGTTTCTACATTCGGATGACAGCACGCAGGTTCCGAGACAGGATGAGAGAGCATCAGTATGATATCTCCAGGAGAGCTGTGACTAACGCTGTATCTAAGCACATCATGTTACTAGGTGCTCAGCACAATTTTAAGTTTATGGCTGTTGAAACAGTCAATGTGGGTATAAGGGGGGGGGGGGTGCACATAGAACTAAGGTAGAAAGCAAATAATTGAACTGGATTATTCGAATGAAAGCTAATATGGGGAAAGTCCTCAATGATAAATTTTCTATTAAACCAGTTTTAATGAATAGGCCCTTAGCCAGATAGATATTAATTATGTTCAGAATTTTTATAATGATTTTTATGAATGAAATGTTCTATATGCTTTTAAGTATGAAATGTTTTCATGTTTATATAATGAGTTCTGAGCTGCATTTTTTGGCTGTTGAATGAAATGCTTTATATGTTTTTATGAATGAAATGTTTTTGTGTTTATTCAATGAGCTTTGAGCTGCATTTTTTGGTGTGGCTTTAAGGGTTGTTGTTAATTCCTAATTATTTTTGCATGCTAATTGGCTGCTTTGCTGTTTAAAAGTACTACAGTTTGGATATTTATTTGTCTGATGAAGCAGCTGCTGCTGTGAAAGTACTTACTGTTTGTTCTGGGATTAAATTCTGGAATTTTACTGATGTGTTCCGCTGCTTCCTTTGACTGTGATATTGTATGATTTATTTTTTTGGAGGACCGGTTTACCTACACCATAGTCTTTGTTGCCTAATACATACAGTATGTCTGATACCAGATGGCAACTTTACAGTGGGTTTAAGACCCTGCTGCTATAACCAGGTACCCGAATAGAGTCACTAGACATGTATACCTTCTATAACATCTGTGTTTGGTGTTTGGACAGGAGATTTGTGATCCATTCTGGAGATCATTTTACAAGTTGCTATCTTCAGCACCCGTAGTGTTTACCAAGGTATTTCCGCAGTAGCCAAAGATTTATTAGAAAAAAAATGTGTGCTGCACAGCTTGAATAACTAGTTCCTGGTAGCCCTGTCAGACTTGCTGGCATCATTCTTGCCACTGGTGCTGCCAAAACTTACCTTAAACTGGAAGTCCTTTCTGAACCTTTGTCAGAGGATTTCCTTTATGAGCATGGATTTGGACACTTTAATTGCCATTCGTTGTGGTCAGCAATTCATTGTGGTCAGCAGAGAGGATGCAGGCATACCTTAGTTTGGTGGGGCATGAAGCACAACATAGGGCCCAGGATTGGTCTTTACTGTAGTTCTTGGGCTTTGATGGCTTTTAGTCTTAGTAATGTTTCTTATACATCTGAAGATTTAGATGTTGCAGTGCACTAAGAAGTGTCAATAGTTGTAGGGCTGCCATATGCTTAAATATATACTTCTTATGTCATACCCACGCAGCCAGTCTTGGAATGGTACAGTTTTTAAAATCTTCTAGCGGGGCATCCTATTCTTATACCCAGACCCATTGCAGCTGTTAACAAAGTGCTTCACAGAAGAGCTCACCTTGCTCAATCTCAAAGATTATGGTCACCCTTGGGGATGGGACTCCAGATTAACCAGCTAAGCTCCCATTACTTTGGTTAGACAAACCAGTCTGTTATATGGTACCTTAAGCAAGAGGCACTTAGGCATACCCTCAGTGCAGAAAGATGAGCTTCTGTCTGTGAGCAGCAGGCAGTGACTTCAGTCTCTTAAATCTTTCATATCACTTGCTTTGTGAAAATGCTGGTGGATTGCCAGTGATGGTCTTCTTTTTCTGGAGTTGCAGATTCAGGAACTGTGTGGATGAGATGTACTGAAAGTGGAACATTCTAAAAATCAGTGTGTTCACCACTCAGGAAAACACATCTTCCATCTACAGTGCAGGGAAGGTGTTTGAATGTACGGTGTCTCTCAACCAGTGGCAGTGGCAATCTCTGTTCATTTTTTCTATTTTTTTCATATTTTGTGTGTCAGTGCAGAGTTCTAGGAGGGAAGCCCAGTACTAATTCTAGTTACAACACAGTGGCCAGGAATAGATGTGGCTTCATGCTTCACAGTCTCTGATGATACCAGAGACTTTCCCTAGAGACTTTCAAAGTACTAGCCAAATGTACCCCCTACAGTGGGAAAGACCGCTGGTTTTACCTTAGGGTCAGCTCCCGTTGTGCATACCCTTATTCTGCCGGACTTTCTGGTAGTGGTGTCAAAACGTATGGAAAGTACTAGCAAGCATTCCACCAGCTGTTCTTCTACTGTAAAATTAAAGAAGGTTCTCCATTTGGATGAAGTGATACCTGAAACCACATCAGTTTATCAACTTATTCATAGATGCCTTAGTACATGTTTGACTTGGACCTCGGTTGTTCATGACCGGGGTACATCACCTTTTTTCTACTAGACATGCCTTTGTGGAGAACATAACTATGGCATCTTAAGCCAATTTTCAAAGGAGCAACTCATCTTCATCTACTTTTGAAGACAACTGCCCTCATACAAGGAATCCACTTCAGACCACTTGTATAAGATGACATATTCTTTGCTAACTCTGGGATTGTGCATTTGAAACTACACCTCCATCTGATGCCTGTCTGGAGAAAGCTTCTGCAAGACATATACAGGCTGTCGTAGAGTGTCTCCCTGCATGAGAGACCGGGAAGTATCCCTTGACAAAATTTCAGCAGTCATAGGAAGTCTATAGGCAATTCTGATGCTCACTGTATGTTGCAGCTGATGTTTATGGTTGTACCTTAGTGTTGCTCCTCAGTGACTGCTTGCTTTTCCTTTCAGTGAGATGCAGACTGTTATGTTGAATTGCTCCTTCTCTGGTTCTCAGCTTTTTTTTTTTGATGTTTTTACAGTTATGTAGTTCGTTTTTTTTTTTTTTTTTTGGTTTAATTTGTCTTATAAAGTCCGTGGCCCATTTGCAGCAAGGTATGATGTCTAAGCAACTGTTTGACAACACTGGGGCCATTGGCCTAACAATTTCTGACAACAGAGCAAGTATTAACCATTCTCACATGGATTTAACTGTCTTAATCAACCTGTTAACGTGGCTGTCCTGTAAATTGGACAGCATTTTTGGTACACAGGCCATGGCAGGTAGTAAGAAGAGTGAATTGAGTGTACTGAAAGCTCATGATCCCCATCTGGTGAACAAAACAGGTGCCAGTGGGGATTTGCAGGTACATAGAGGATTTAGAAACACAGAAGAAAACAATGGAGCAACCCTTTTTCACTACCAGAGAAATGAGGAGGAAGGCCAATTTTTTACACAGGGAGCAATACCGAAAACATGGAATCCTGAGGTTAGTTGTTGTTGTTTTACTAATGGGCTGAATCAGCCACTGCAGTTATCTGGTTCTGTACCACCTGTGGGTCCCGACAAAGGCAAGGATGTCACATTAAAGGAGAAAATGAATGAATTTGAAAAACGTTTGTCTAAATACACGAAGTTGCAACTAGACAATTTATTTTTTAAGGACAGTACTTCCTTCAGAAGGGTACCTGTGGGTTTATGGTTATTCAGGTTCCCAAATGATGTGCAGGAAGGCTCAACCTTGCATAAGGAACTTTTTTTTTTCGGCCAAGTTGGTTTGGAAGACATGGGCATTTTGTAGTCAATGAACAGACATTGAAAAGGTTAGAAAAGGAAATAAAAAATTTTGCAAGAGGATATCACTAAAGATTTATTATTTAGTCATATAGAGGAGTGTTATGTCGGTATCCTGGAGAAAATCAACAAAGAATGTTCATTAGCTAAGTGGAAGAAGGAAAAGTAGTTATCAAGTTATCAATTAAAATATGAAACTAAGCATACCCAATCCCTAGTGGAGCCACCAAAAATCGTAGATGATTTACTAGTGATTAGGACGATTGGGTGTCGGCGGTTTTGAACAGGGTGGGACTGTTTTTTTTTTAGATGAGCCCAAGCGTCTCTGCAGGTTGTCTAGGATTTCAAACAGAAACAACAAGATGAACCATTAAGATCTACAGTAGTCACGTGTTAAGGAAGAATCCCCAAGAAGAGGAATATTACAATACGAAGGGGCAGAGGAATTATCTGAGAAAACAGCAGAGCTAACACTGGACAGTACTGCACTATATGAAGGTATTGTACATAATTTTAAAGAGTTTAATATATTAGCTATAATTTGAATATTACCCCTTTAATCGGTATTTTGGTTTGTAAAGGTTTTACTTTTGTACCAGCCAAAAAATACAATATGGTAGATGGTATTTTAGAATTAAAATGATTGTACACAAATTGAATTTGCAACTTTTTTTTCAGTGATGAAGGCTTTGGAAGTCATGTTGACCAAACCTTACTCATATCTAATGTATTCAACCCACCACTTAACCCTGTTTTAGCCTCCTTTGAAGCTACATGTGAAAAAGAAATGTGGGCCTTGAATAAAGGTGGAGGCTATTGTAACCTGTCTAAGAAGGAATTTAAATTGGTCAGAGATCTGACTGCTGACCGGTCCATTAGAATTATGAAACCAGGTAATGGTGGGGGAGCTGTTGTGATGGACAACCATGTTTATTCTCAGAAAATGTTGCAGTTTTTACACAATGGTGAGTTTTTTCTACGGTGAGCAAGAATGAGATCTACTTGGCATATCATAAGATTGACTGTTGGCTGGACAACCTATCAATGAATTCTGATTTAGACATTTCACTTTTGGAGTACCTTAAGAGTGGGCAAACCTACAATTCCTAATATTTTCAGAATACCGAAAATCTACAAGTCAGTCTTCAATCCCCCAGTTCGACTGATAGTAGTGGCAAGAGTTTCAAAAACCGAGCCTCTAGCAAAATTTCTTGACCACATCCTGAAACCATGTTTTGAAAACAAAAATTATGTCCTTAAAGGCACTTGGCATTTTTGGACAGGTTACATCAAGTTGCATTCGACAAGGAAGTTGTTTATTTAACTGCTGATGTTAAGGACCTGTTTTTAGTTATTCCGCACCAAGAAGGTTTACAGTGCTTTCGGGATGCTTTAACTTGTGGCATGAAACTGGATGCATGTACCACTGAGATTGTAGTTGAGGCCATGGAATTGGTTCTTATTAATTTACTTTGAAGCACACTATTTTAACTAAAAAAGGGGGATGCTATGGGACCTTCAGCACCCCCAGTGTTTGCTATTATTGTATTGTGGTGGTGGGAGAAAAAAAATTGTATTTTCTTCCATATATGGTGGTTATATTAGTTCTCTTTTTTTGTTTTTTGGAAGATGTATTTATTGTATGGATTGGCAATTCCTTTTGGCACTGAAGAATTTTAACAGTATTTAAACCAAACTACTAGTTTTTTAACATTCAAAGGCCAGTGCAATGAAAAAATCAGTAGATTTTTCTGGATACAGTGATTTTCAAAGATGCCAGATAGGGATGGTTTGTATCAATAATTTTTAGAAAAGAAACATGTTTGAACAGTCTGTTACATTTTAAGTCATCATCCTATGTGGCAGAAGATGAATATAGTAAAAACACGGTTTATTAGACTGCCCCGCTTGGTGTCTAAGGACAGCATGTTTATTATTGAAGTGAAAACATTAACTATGATGTTTAGGGATAGGAATTATCCTTTGGACTTAGAAAGTATAATGCAAGTAGTGGAAAGAGAAAGTTGCTATAAATCCTTACTGAAATGGGTGTGTATTACGTTATCGAACTGTTGAAAGTTCGAACATCACATGGTCGACACCATATGATCGAACTTTTAAAAGTTCAAACGTTTCAACGGAGATCTCCGTGCAGTGCAGAATGGGAAGATTTCCCTTTCCTGCACTGTAGTGCGATCTCAGAGTTGGCATATTTAAAGAGCGTGGGGGTGTAGGGGGTGCAGGGGGACTTGCTTAAAATGGTCAGGTAGGTTTTTTCTGTTAATCTTTTTTTAGAGTTTCGAACTTTTAAAAGTTCGACCATATGGCTTTGACCATATGATGTTCGAACTTGTAAAAATTCGATAATGTAATATACACCCACTGAAATATGGTTTGGAGAATTTGGGGAACAAGGATAGTGACACGACTCTTGTTTCAAGTGGACACACACAGCATACACATGCATACACTAGAGCATATGTATGTAGTTTCAGTAGTACAAATAAATATGTCAAGGGGTCTATATTATGTCGCCAAAATCGTATTCTGGCGAACACCTAATCAACGAAAATCGCTTTAGTGATTCATTGAATTCACTAAAAGCAAGGACATAGCTGGCCAACAACAGAACTTTTCCCTTTTCTCCACTGTAGTGCGATCTCAGAGTTGGTATATATAGTTGGGGTGACTTCGCCCCCCTCCCACTTTGGGTAGGTTCGATTGACGTAGTAGCGTTGTTGCCTCACAGCAAGAGGTTCTCCCGTTCGATTCTCGGCTGGAGTGCGGGGAGTGCCTTCTGTGTGGAGTCTGCCTGTCCTCCCCGCGGTTTGGTGGGCGTTCGAAAGACATGCGTAAATGGGCGTGCCTTCGCTGAAGGTTGAACATCGAGCTCGCACCTCGGTGTTCGTGAAAATCTACTGCCAATCATTAGCGGACCAGAGTTCTGCTGTGACGACCCCTAACCGGGAAAAGCCGAAAGACAACAACATTGCTCCGTTGTTCTTCAGGCAAGTATTTCCTTGTCCTTAGTAAATTCAGCGAATCACTGATGTGATTTTCGCCGATTAGGTGTCTGTGAATAGGTTCACTGAGTACGATTTCGGCGACATAATATAGACCTGATATCAAGAACATATTAATACACAACTGGGTTAGATGCATCCAAACATGGGTTAGACGAAAAGTTGGGTCAGAATCCCACTATAGTGTACAGAAAAAGGAATGAATTTAAAAAACAATTTTGAGAGTACATGTAACAGGAAAGGGGGAAGCAACTTGGCTGCAAAAGGAATGTCTAAATGTGGTGCTTGCTGCCAATGTAGGTTCATATTTGAAGGTTCTGCTATTATTGTAGTAGGTAACTACCCAAGATCCATTTACTCGAATGGGAAATTTAATTGCAACACCCCAGGGGTAGTTTTAACCCAATGTGGTACCTGCCCAGCTTTCTACATAGGAAAGACTATAAATGCATTAAAACTTAGAATTTATCAACATGGTTATGCAGTTAGTAAAAAAGACATGAATAATGCCTTATACAAGCATTCTAAGTCATGTAAAAAAATCCAGAAAGTTTTTGTTTTTTTTATATTGGAGAAAGTACCACGCTTCGAAAAGAGAGGCAATTGGGAATCCTTTGTAGAGAGACTGGAATTATACTGGCAGGTAATTTGAATGCAAGTTATCCCCCCCCCCCCCCCCCCAGACATTAACAACAAAATTTCCATTACAAGTTTATTAGTTAATGAAAGCTCCAAGATTTAGATTTTAACTACTCAGTAAATGTACTGACATTTTCTAAAATTACAATATTACTATTTTTGCAGTTTATTTAATTTATGGAAGTATTTTAATGATTTTAGGGGACTATTGTTATGTGCAATATACTTTTACATAATTAAATTAATATACATAATGTGGCCACCCAACCACTAGATGGCAGTGTGATCTTTAAGATGTAAAAGATGGTGATGGGAGAATGTTCATTTTAATCTGAAGAAGTCTGCAGTAAACAAGTAGATGAAAGAGCTATTTATTTTCAATAAAAATCGTACATGAAGCTAGTGGGCATCTGCGAGTTTGTTGATTTTGATGTTTCAGCAGTTCGTTTTTTTAGTTCAAGTTCTCAGCTTTTTGTTAAGGTCATTGATCATCTCATTTCAAAAATGAAGATGAGGAGACCGGAACTGGCATCCATCTTTGAGCTCTACAGTAAACGGTTAACCGGCACCCACGGGGATTGGTAGATGCTGGATAACTGTAGATGTTATGTAGTCCAATCTCGCCTTCTTTCTTACATGTGGGTTCGGAGCCGAACCTCGGCTCTGACTCGGCCATACTTTAGCTCAAAGTCTTCAATTGGCTCGTGGCTAAGAGGTATCCCATCATGCCACAGGTCTATTCCTCCGATCTCATTTGCCGCTTGTTACGCTCAGACGTGGTCTCGCTTTTGGCCGTGGCTAAGTATATTGTTTATAAAATTTTTATAAACTGTTGACTTGTTGCTAAAAAAGCTATTTTCATAGCTCTGTGTGTGTGGAAGTGGTGTTTTTCTGCCTTTGTTTCTCTCGCTGTTTTTTGTGGCCTTGTCGTTGGCCATTTTGGTATCCCGTTAGTTTCTTTTCCCCATGGGCTAGGCCCTTTTAAGTTAGAGGACCTAGTCCTCCCCTTTGTTTTCTGTGTGGTCTTTGGTTTGGGGCCCCTTTCTGTTAGTGTCTAGTGTTGTTGTGTCTGGCTAGTGGTGGTATCCTACCTTTGTTTCCCCGGGCTAGGCCCGTTTAAGTTAGAGAACCTAGTCCTCCCTGTTGTTTTTCCCACTGGTTTCTAGGCCATTTTAGTTAGAGGCTCTGGTTCTTGTGCGGGGTTAGTTGGGTCTAGTGTGTGTACCTATTGCTTTGTTCCTTTCAGCATATCCAAGGATTCTATGGAACACAGGCCTTTGGGCTTTAAAAAGTGTGTTGAATGCAAGAATAAGATGTCTTTAACTGATGGGGCACTATGTGTGTGTGTGTGTGTGTGTGTGTGTGTGTGTGTGTGTACTGCTTGGGGGCTATTCACCTCCAAGATTCCGTGTTTTGTCATTCCTTCAGTCCCCGTGTGCTACAGGAGAGGAAAAACAAGCTCATTTTGAAAGGACTGCTTAAACACTCCTTTGAGGAAGACTTGGCTAAGTCTTCCAGTGCATTATCCTCTCCAGCTAAAAAGGACAAAAAGACTTCTAAGAAGTGCTCTTCGGCTCTGTCTGTTTCTTCAGAGCTGTCAGAGAAAGTTGCTAGAACAGCTTCTCCTTCTTTGGTTCCATTGCCCTTGGGTGCCGACAGAAGGTAGTCTCTTGACTAAGTCCGTATCGGCTCTCAGCCTTTTGGAGCCAGTAATGGATATTTTGGTTCAGAACCGGTCTACAGTTATTTGACCGGTTTCTCCTTCATGCAAGTACCTTTCTGTAGGGAGATCCAGATCTCCTACATTATCCTCCAGGTCTTCCAGGACCCTTTCCAATGAGGACGTTGATATGGTGGTGAAGAAACTGCTTCAGTCATCAGTGTTGGCCAAATTGATTTTGGCTCTGACCCAGTTGGTTCCGGAGCCTGTGGCCTTTTCATCCTTTGTTGTTCCTCCTCCGAGCCTTTCTCTGCCTTTGGAGCCTGAGTTGTCGGTTCCGTCAGGTGCCATTAGGTCGGTTCCAGTAGCCTCGCCTGGCCTCTCGGTTCCAATTTCCGCTCCGACCCCATCGGCTCTGTCCATGGGGTCGAGGGTCCACGGTTCTCAGGTCGGAACCGAGGGGGAGGGATCAGATCGATCTTCATCGATTCCGAGCCTTCCTCTCGGTGTTTCGGCTCGAGTGAGCTTGGACCCGACATCTGCTTCGGACCTCATCTCCTCAGCGCTGAGGGCTACTGCTGTTTCCTCTACAGTTAGTCAGTCTTTGGAGCCGGGGGGGGGATCAGCCTTCGAGGTTATGATGATCGTGCCGGCCAGGTCGTCAGCTGCATCCTACGGCACTGGTACTCTGCCCCCTTCAGCACCGGTGTCAGTTTCGGATCATGCTCTATCAGTGGGCAGCGGAGACCCTAAGCCTCAGGATTCCTCCATGAGTGGTCCCCAACTTTCTGACGCCTCCCTAGAGCTTTTGCCTGAGGAGCCCGCCAGAAGTAGATTGTGTAAGAGGAAACACCTCGACTCCCCTGATGATTCTCTCACATCGAACACTGACCTCGAGGAGTCAGAGGGGTCCCCCAAGTCATCTTCTGAAGATATCCTGGAGATCTTGAAGCAGAGAGGCGCTGGCCCTCCAAATCCCCTTCTGATGAGGAGTCGGTGTTCCTGAAGGCTTTTGGGTCTCAACCCGTCTGCCTCTTGGGTTTCTCCCCCTTTTGATGAGCTACTAGATCTTGTCTGTCGAAAGGTGTGGGAAACTCCTGACACTGTGGAACCTTTCCCTAGGAGACCCAATAAGTTTTTGTCTGCCCCCTCTGACAAGAAATATCTAACTAAAGGCGTTCCAGTAGATGCCATGGTGGTGTCAGCGGCCACCAAGACGGAACTTGCTGAAACTTCGTCTACCGTCCATCCGCCTAACAAGGAGTCCTGGGCTGTGGACACGTATGGGAAGAGTGTGTTTACCTCAGCGGCCTTTACACTGCGGTCGCTGAACTACTTGACACATTTTACAAAGATCCAGAGAGATCTCCTAAAAGAGCTAGGAGATTCTCTACAGGGTAACATTTCTGATGCCATGGTACAGAAGGTCAATGCACAGATGTCTACCCTAAATTCCCTTACCAACTCCTCCATAATCTCGTATGCAGCCGATGGAGCGAGTAGGACAGCGGGTTCTGAAGTCTCTCTTAGGAGACACTCCTGGATGTGCTTGTGGAATTTCTGGAGGCCTTCAAATCTACGTTCACCAATGCCCCCTTTGATGGTTCATTGTTGTTCGGAACCAAGGTGAAGGACACTCTCACTAGGTGCGAACAAGAAGGAAAAAACCATTCTGCCATGGGAGTCCGTTTTTCCATGCCTTATAGATCTTACCCCAAGGCCCAGAAGGGTGGGAAAATGTGGTTCAGAAAGTCGCAGAGTTTTTTCAGGACGCACAAAGTGATTCCCCCTCAGGAGGCAGGGGAGGGGGTGGAAATTCAGGTAGATACCGCCCTAGATTCAGAGGAGGCCTGCGTAACCAGGGGGTCTGTGATTCCTTTTGTGGTTCTCCCTACCAGCGCTCCTGAAGGGAGACCCGACTGTGCATCTCTGGAGCTGGTCGGGGGTCGCATTTCTTTATACCCAGAAGCCTGGCAAGACGTCACCCAAGACAAGTGGGTATTAAAGATAATTTCCAGAGGTTATCATATTCCCTTCTCTTCTCCTCCCCCGCCAACCAAGAGAATCCCAGACGTTCCACTCATTCACAGGGATTCCACAACTTTAGAAATAAAAACGTTGCTTTCAAAGGGAGCCATCCAGCCTGCCCCTGCAGACCAAGTAGGATTAGGGACTTACTCCAGATTCTTTTTGGTGCCGAAAAAACAGGGGACCTGAGACCCATTTTGGATCTCCGCCGATTGAACCTTCATGTACAAAAGTCCAAGTTCCGCATGGTCACCTTGCAGTCAATACTCCCTCTGTAAGGGAAAGTTGTGTGGATGTGCTCCATCGACCTCAAAGATGCTTACTACCATATCAAGATGGATAGGGCATCGAGAAGTCATCTACGCTTGCTGCTGGGAGCCAGTCATTTTCATTTTCGCACTCTGCCCTTTGGTCTCACCACAGCCCCCAAGGTGTTCAAATGCATGGCAGGGGGTAACGGCTTACTTGAGACGTCAGGGATTCCAAGTGTTTCCGTACCTGGACGACTAGCTCCTTTCTGCCACCACCAGGCATCTACTGTTACAGACCAGGGACACTACCATTTCACTGTGCCAGAGATTAGGAATTACTCTAAATTGGGAAAAATCTGCCTTGTTGCCCTCACAGCATGTTACTTTTATCGGCGCCAAACTAGATATGGTGCTCATGAGGGCCTTCTTACCAGAAGAGATCATTCAGGCTCTGCAACAGCAGGTCTACGCCTTACTACCATTGAGGAAGGTCAAGGCAAACGTGGTCCTTAAGTTGTTAGGGACCATGGCTGCCACGATCATGCTAGTCCCCCTTGCCAGACTACACATGAGGGTTCTTCTGTGGCTGCTTTTCGCCCAATGGTCACTACAGCATTTTCCACTCTCCCATTCTATTCTGATTACGGACACATGCAAGCAGGATCTACACTGGTGGCTTTAGGCCAGCAATCTCAATGTGGGCAAGCCTTTTGTCCTATCTCCTCCAGTTGCCACAGTGACCATGGATGCCACCCAGATCAGGTGGGGGGGCATTATTTTGGCAGGACTGTCCAGGGCACGTGGCAGGATCACGAGACCCATTTGCATATCAATGTCTTGGAGATGAGAGCAGTGCTATTAGCATTGCAAGCACTTCAGAGCTTTCTCCCTCTAGGGACAATTGCAGTCCACTCAGATAACATGTCAATGGTATGGTACCTGAACAAACAGGGAGGAACCAAATCATGCTCCCTTTGCAGAGAGGCACTTTGAGTTTGGCAGTGGGCAGTGTCTTCCCAACGCTTTCTAGTTGCAACGCATATACCGGGGGAAGTCCAACGTGATTGCCAACAGGCTGAGCAGAGCCCCTGAACAATTATGTTGCGGAAGAGATATTCCACAGATGGGGTCAGCCTTGTTGCGATCTATTTGCCAGCCCCCTCATTGCCAAATACAGCAACTATTTCACCCTTATCCCCCCGGAGGGGGAGACACCCAGGGACACTCTGGCTCACGATTGGCCCTCCGGTCTTCTCTATGCTTTTCCACCATTACCTCTGATATCAAAGGTCATTCAGAAAGCACAGTCTTTGGGAAGCAAAATTATCCTCATTGCCCCACACTGGCCTTGTCAGATTTGGTTTCCCTTCCTTCAACCCTATCTAATGGACAAGCCCTGGATTCTGGACCCAACTCCAGATTTGCTGACTCATATGTCAGGACAGTTCCATCCCTCCATCCAGACCCTCATGTTGACAGCTTGGCTGCTCCAGTTCCGTCCTTAGTCAGGCTTCATGATTTTTCCCCGGAAGTGGTTCATATTCTATCATCTTTCCACAAGCCTTCTACCAGGAAGATTTATTCCAGTAAGTGGAAGAGATTTTCTATTTGGGCCCGTGAGAGACATATTGATCCTTATACAGCGCCTATTTCGGCAATATTGGAATTTCTTTCTCAACTGTTTAGTTAGGGGTTAGATGCAGCAACCATTAAAGTGCAATTGGCAGCGATTTCTACCTTTCACATTGCTAATGAGCCCAACCTTATGGCTCATAGGCTTTGTAGGGCTTTTCTGAAAGGGACATTGTTACTCCGACCTCCAGTCTTTGATCCAGTGATGCCATGGGACCTCAGTTTTGTACTACAGAAGCTCACCTCAACTCCCTTTGAGCCCACAGCTATGTGTAACAGTAAATTCTTGTCATGAAAGACAGTATTCTTGGTAGCCATGACTTCAGCTAGGCGGGTCTCTGAACTTTGTTATCGATTAGGCCACCTTATTTGGTGTTTCATAAAGATAGGGTCTCCTTAAGAACCAACCCTTCCTTTGTTCCAAAGGTTGCCTCTGTTGTTAGTATCAACCAATCCATTGAGTTGCCTGTGCTTTTTCCTGAATTCTCCAACAGGGCAGAATTTAAGTTTCATCAGCTAGATGTTCATAGACAATTGCGTTTCTGTTTACATAGGACAAAAGATTTCAGGAAATCAGATCAAATGTTTGTCTCGTTTTCAGACTCTAGACTTGGGGTTCCTGTTTCTAAGGTAACCTTGTCTCGCTGAATCTCCGATCGCATCTCTTTTATTTATGCTTCCAATGGCAGAGAATTACCCTTTAAAGTGAAGGCTCATTCTACACGATCTGTGGCTATCTCAACTGCATTTCAGGCTAGGATGTCTATGAATGATATTTGTGCTCCAGCAACATGGGCTTCGCCTCATACCTTTATTAGTCACTACAAATTAGATCTGGTCTCTAGAGGCAGATCTTCCTTTGGTTCTATGGTGCTCAAGAGTATTTTTCACTGAGCCACCCAAGGTCAAGGTGCTAGGGATGCTGTCCCACAGGTAAGAATGAAGGCGAGCTTGGACTACTTAACATCAAGAAGTTATGTACTCACCATAACGTTCGATGTATGTAGTCCATCTTGCCTTACATTCTTACTAACCCTTCCTCTTTCCCTCTCCTGGAGGACCTGGAGGTATTGTCTCTAGGTGTCAGTAGCCCTTTCTGTTGGGGTTCTTCTTCTCAGTGTGTACATGTGTGAGCTTGCAGCAAACAAGACCTGGGGAATATACCTGTTGCATGATGGGATACCTCTTGGCCACGAGCCAATTGAAGACTTTGAGCTAGAGTATGGCCGAGTCGGAACCAAGGTTCAGCTCTGAATCCACGAGTAAGAATGTAAGGCGAGATGGACTACATACATCGAACATTATGGTGAGTACATAACTTCTTGTTTCTGGTTGCTTGAGAGTTACTATCAAAAATAGGCCTGACTAATACTGTATCCTATACTATTTGTTTGGCTTGACTTGTTCTTAGCTTGGGGAGAGAGGGAATTTATTCCTATCTTCCTTTTTAAAATTCTAAAACTCTAAAAACGTAAGATACGTTTCTGCGGGGGGGGGGGGGGGCACAGAAAGTGCAACACATGGAAATTGTGCTGTATTTCTTCGTCTTTTTTTTCTGGTTGCTTGAGTTCCAGTTAACAGAGAGTTTACTGTACATGACATTTGGACCCCAGGTGTAACCACTGCATAGACCTTTTGGGAAAGGTAATCAAAAGTGTGCACATCCGTCAGGCCAGTTTCTGGCCTAGTCCCAGCCCCATCAGGCTAGGAAGTGGCTCTTGAAGGAGACTTTGTGAGTTTGCCGTATCGCTTCTACCATTTGTCCTGCTTTTAACACCCTTCCTATCCTATCCTCCCACTCCCAACTTCCTTTCTTATCACTCAAAAACACACTTCCACAACATGTCCGCTTCACTAGTTCAACCCAACCCACTCCACTCAACCCACTCCACTACTTCAGAATAAAATTATTTCCCCCTTCAACTCAGTACTACACTCCTAAGCTAATACTTTACTTCCAACAACTACTAAACACCAAATCAAAAATACTACTACCCTTCCTCAACTACCTCTGCTTAGCTGGAGACATGCATCCAAATCCTGGACCAAACTGTACTGCTAATCTCCCCATGTCATACTATAAAGCTAACCATAAATACCTCAAATTCTTCACCATTAATACACAAAGTTTAAGAAATAAAGTAACCCAATTCCATACCTGGTTGAACTACAACCAACCTGACATTGTAACCATTTCAGAAACATGGCTGAAACCTCACATTAGTGACTCTGAAATCCTTCCTCCTGGATTCCAATCCCTCAGACACGACTGCCCGAACAGAAAAGGTGGTGGGGTAGCCTTAATCTACTCTAACCTACTATCCATCACTCCATACCCTAATCCTATCCCCACATTCAATAATGCAGAACTAGTAACAGGCCTGCTAAAAGTAAATAACCACAAAAGCATTTGTATTATTGCTCTCTATATCTCCCCTGGTAACAACACCACTACTGTGGAGGACATACTCCTCTGGACCTCGACCAAGATTAAGCATGAGACCTATATACTTGGAGACGTAAACATCGATTGGAATAAAATCAATAACCCCAATCCCACCATATCCATCAGTCTATTTAACTATACACAAATTACTAACTCCATCACCAGGCCCAATAAAACAAACTCCCCAGGTACCACACTAGACTGGATCCAAACTTCCCATCCCAATAAAATCTTAAACTCTGGCATCACACCTGACTCTGTAGGAGACCACTTGCCAGCATTTATCTACCGAGCTACCCACTCCTCTCCTCACCTACACCAAGTCATCCACACACGTAACCTCACAAACTTTGACCCAACTACCTTCTCTAACTCGCTGAAACAAACAAATTGGAACCCACTAAAAACCCTTCCACTAGATAATGCCATAGAATTTTTTCAACTCCTCCTTCTTAAATATCCTCAACTCCCTAGCGCCACCAAGAACAAAAAGAGTAAAAACCAAATTTGCCCCTTGGCTAACCAAAGATACCAAAAAACGTATGCTACAAAGAGACAAATCCTGGAAAACATACCATCAAAACAAGCAGCCTGAAACTTTTCTTAAATATAAACAACTCTGCAACCTTGCTAAAAAAACAAATCATCAGAGACAAAAAGTCCTACTATATTAAACTCCAATCTAAAAGCCCCAAACAGTTCTGGTACTCCATTAATTCTCTTCTCAACCCAGGTACCAAAAGCAACCCCTGCCCTGACACCAGCAAATCTGTCCCTGAAATAGCTTCTCTATTCAACTCCTCCTTCACTAACTCCATAGCTGAACTGACCAAAACCTTCCCTAACAATAACCCCTCCCCTCAATCCACCCTTTCGTCACTATCACCTTTAACACCCTCCGCCTATAATCAACCTTAAACCCATCTCAACATCCTATATAAAAAATTACTCTCCAAATTAAAACCTTGCTCCAGTGCCCCTGACAATATCCCATCCTACTTCCTAAAAATAGCCGCAGATGGTAGCGCTCTTCCCATTAGCATCCTGATCAATAGATCCATGCTAGAATCTTATGTTCCCAAACTATGGCGCACTGCCTTCATTCTACCACTCCATAAAGGAGGCAAAAACAGTAAGATCTCCAACTTCTGCCCCGTAGCCATCCTCTCCCCAGTTTCCAAACTACTAGAAAAATGCATTCACATTCAGCTCATGCCATTCTTAGCCAATAACCAACTAATCAGTCCAACCCAACACGGTTTCCGTCCAGGCCATAGTACAACCACTGCACTTCTCTCCTTCCTAGAGACAAGAAATCTTGCCCGGGACTCTGGAAAAATAGTTTCTGCTGTTCTTCTAGATCTGTCCAAGGCATTCGATACCATCTCCCCGACCTTAATCTCTCCCAGAATACCTTATCCTGGTTCTCTAGCTACCTCTCCAATAGATCTCAAGCTGTAAAATGGGGGACAGGCACCTCAACCTTCCTTCCCACCCCAGGGATCCATACTCGATCCAATGCTGTTAAACATCTTTATTAACAATTTCCACAAAGCCATACCCAATACCAAAATTGTACAATGTGCAGACGATTCCACATTAATCTGCAGTGCCACCAACCTCATAGAGCTTCAGACACTGACCCAAGCTGCTTTCTCCACCACTGAAAATTGGATGCTTCAGAATCACCTCTCACTAAATGCCAATAAATCCAAAATACTATTATTCTCTCCCTCAAAAGCTTCCCCTCTTGATAAAAACTTATTCCAAATCATTAGCCAAAACAACTCCAATATATAGGTTGTTCCCTTTGCCAAACTACTTGAGGTCACTATTGATGAACACCTGAAATTCGACACTCACATTCAGCAAAACATTAAGAAAACCCATATAAAACTTGGTATGCTTTACATCCAGTTTCTCTCTCCTTCCACCAGACAAATACTTGCCACCACCTATCTACTCCCCTCACTAATGTATGGCGCTCCTCTATTAACTAACTTATCTGCCACACTCACTTCAAAATTGGAAGTCTGTTATAATAAGATATCTAAATTAGTCACCAAAGCCAAATACTCCTCCCATCACTGTATAGCCCTTAATTTGTTACACTGGCTTGAACTCCCCAACCATCTAGACTATCTTCAGATTACCACAGTCTAATCTTTCATCCCTCTAAGTGCCTTGCTCTATGCAACATCCTTCTCCCCTACACCCCTCAGAGAACTCTCAGATCTACTCACCAAAACCTAATCTGTGTCCGAAAACCCAGTTGCCCTGCTGGTCACTCCTGCTATCCTTTTCCTTAGCAAAAAAATGGAATTCTCTTCCTTCCTCTCTAAGGACCTGTGCAAACTTTGAAAACTTTAAATCTCAGTTACATTCCTACCTTTACTCTAACAGAAAATGCAACTGCATTCTCCCCACCTAGTCTTATAATTCTCTCTCCACCTCTAAACTCCTCTCCAGCTATGATTACTAGCCTCTCTAGCTGTGATCTATAGATCTATAGGCTTACCACACATATGTGCAATGTGTAAATATCAAATTTGTACCCTGTACCTAAGAATTTACACCTGCTCTCTAACATGAAATGCAACTATAAATTGTTAATTAATAATAGTGTCTGTATCTAAAGGTAAAGTGTACCCAAGAAATTACACCAGCTCTCTAGCATGAAACATAATTGTAAACTGTTCTTCTTTTCTATATTGTATCTGTATCTAAACTTTGTAACACAGAGCTTTTCTCCCCGGGCCTCCACTGAAAACGGGCGTGGACATCCCTGGTCATCAAACTGGAAATTTTCCCTGAGGACAGGCAACCCAACATTACTGGAACCACTCCATCTGCCTTCCACCAGCAGCTTTAAGTGCTTGTGGGATTATCACCTGCAGATTCAGCAGTAGGTGGTGGTTAGACCAGGTGTGCCTTCCTTGCATTAGTCTGATGAACCAACATCTTTTACAGTTGGCTCTCCAGCTCCCTGAGCAAGGACACCACCTGGAGCTGATCACTTCATCATTTCCCCACTGCTGGACACCAAGTCCCTCTTGAGCACATTCAGTCCCTTTTGTGCAGGAGGGCAGTCAAAGTAGTTCTTGTGGTTTCACACAAACCCACAGCTCTGCGTACGGTGGCCTTAGAGTTTACTTTGAGTTGTCCTTACACCAGCCTGTGTGTTTCTCAGAAACTTCTGACATTGGAGAAGCTTTGTTAAGCTGGTTTGATCTCTGCAGAGTAGTCATTTACTACCTGTTTAGAACAGCTGCATTGAGGGAGATCAGGAGTTTGTTTATCTTTGCCATGGACAGGCAGGGTGAATGGTTCCTGAAGGAGACTTTGTGAGTTTGCCATATCGCTTCTACCATTTGTCCTGCTTTTAACATCATAGTGTCTGATTGTATGAATTCTGTCCCACGTGTCCAGTATTCTGGTGCCTCTCTCTCTTCATTCTCCTTTTCTACTTCTAACAAGGTCAGTAAGGATTTTAAACATCTGATGATCCCCCATGCTACTGCTGCAATAGTGAGCTACACAATACTTATGGACCTCTTCCCTCAGTAAACATTTTGCAGGCTGATAGACCCTGTGGACCCGTATACCAGAATTATCTATCTGGGTGCTCATATTTTTAAAAAATCTGAGGAGCATCCCCCCAAGCTTTGGAATCTTATTGTTGCAAGTATTAGACAACACAATACTTGATGACCTCTTCTTCTTTGAACATTTTGTACCCCGATAGATTCTGCAAACTCTGGGACAAGAATTATCTGTCTGGGTGTCAGTTGCAAGGATCTAGCATGACTCTGTATTGAAATGTTGGCACTCTGAATGCAGAGTGCCAAAGAAAAGGACGGAGTACCCGGACAAGAGTGAATCTCAAAAATCTCTTTTCTTAAATTTCTTTGGGGGCGCAAGCCCCACCCCCATACCCTAAACTTGTATACCAACTCTGAGATTGCCATACCTCAGAGAAAAGGGAATATTCCGAGAAGTAGCATCTCGAACTTGGTATGTACAAGCCTGGTCTTTCGGCTATTCAGTCTCCACTTTTTGGGACTCACTCTAATGCATCCCAGCTTTTCAAATGGTTGCCATCTAGTATGCTGTTTAGTTTTACTTTTGTGAACTCCCTGTCAAGTGGAAAAGATGTTTCTTTGCTTTTTCCCTCCCTACCTTCTGGACCTTTCTCTCGCTTCTATATTATCAACTCTCTCTGTATATGTTGCTTTCTTCTCTCACAATTTTACACAGTAATAGTATCTCCTATTTGTTAGTTTCTTTCTCTTCTACTGCCATATTTCAGACTGGCCCCTTCTCTCACTCCCTCTTTGCCTGGCTTTTACCTCTTGAACTTGGTTTTCTGCCTATTGTTTTCTCTGGAAAGGTGGTTGTTCTGTTGACACCTTTTACATTTTTCCTTCCATGACTGTCTTACTGGTCAACTCTGTCTTTATCTTAGTCTCCGTCCTTTTTTATTCTACTTGGGATTGTCTTTACCCTTCTCTTTATTGCTCCTGCCTTTGTCCTGTCTTTAACACTGTAATGTCTGCTGAATGCTTTCTGTCCTTGCCTTTGATACTCTGGTGTTCATCTTTCTGGGGCTTTTTTTGTACACACCATCACTCATTTATCTCATATTGAAACCTAGAAAGTCAGTACTTCCTGTGTAATAGCACAGACTTACCAGCAGCATGTAGGCAGCGACTCTAAACTGAATCTGGCAGACATTTTATGTTTCTGAGTTTGTACCCACTCCATTCATTCTTGTTCCTCTCAGGTGTCTGTTTCCCTACCCTAACCACAATTGCCACACACCCTTCTTCCTTTTTTATTAAACGCAAAACACCATTGTAACCCACCTGACAATCCCATATATTCTTTTACTTAAAACAGCCATTCATCTCATCCTTCCCTTCTATACTCTACCAATCAACTCTCCTCCCTCCTTTAGCCACTCTACCATCACTTCCCACGCTACACATTCTACTTTCCCCTCCAACCTGACAAACACACAACCCTGCCGATACCTTTACTAATGTTACACACTCCTCTGTTTAGCAAATCCTTCTTTGCCTACCAGTTGTCTGTCCTCATTTCTCTCCACCAGAACACATTTATACATACTCTTCTTAGACGTACTGCACTTATAGTCCCACCCTACCACCTTTACACAACTTCCTTTGACTATTCTGTCATTCATCTAGCCTCTAGTTCTAAATGCCATTATTATTTCACTCAGTTATATACCTACTCCATCATTTTGTCTGTGTTGCATAGATGTCAACATAGGAGAGTGAGAAATATAATTAGAACTATATCCACCTTACAGACTACCATTCCACAGCCACACCTAGAATCAGGTCACCAGCCAACAACCATAAAACTAACCAAGGCTGCTATTTCCAACTTTAATTGCACCATACCTCTTCAAAGACTCTGAGAATCTGTACTACAGTATAAAATTCTTGAGTACCATCAGACGCATCCAAATCTAAATGAAAATGTAAAAATTACTTCAAAAAGAACACTGATGTGGTGCAGCGGTAGCATTGTCGCCTCACAGCAACAGGTTCTCCCATTCGATTCTCTGCTGGAGCGCCTTTTGTGTGGAGTCTACATGTCCTCCCCGTGGTTGAGTGGTATTCAAAAGACATGCGTAGAATGGGCGTGCCTTCGTTGAAGGTTGGGCATCAAGCTGGCACCTCGGCATCCGCTGTGGCGACCCCTAACTGGGAGAAGCTGAAAGAAGAACTTCAAGAAGAACACCCCTATCTTACCTGCGCTCTCATAAAATATCTCGTAGGTTCTGTCAATCACCATAACACAGTTAGCAAATTACCTCCCATCCCAGTAGTGCAACAGCTACTTCTTCACCCCAGAACAAAAACTAAACATAAACTCATTAAGTATCCATAGTGTATGTAACAGAATCACAGAACACTTTGCATGGTTAGCCTAATATTCTGACCGCTACTAAAGCCCAACATAAAAGACACTACCCCGGATATAAAATTGGAAGAACAGACCGACTCCTTAAAAAAGCTGTGGGTATAGCCATCTTGTGGTCCTGCTTCTACAAAATAAATCCTTACCACAGTGGTATTCCCAAATTGCCAAAATACTCATTTCATACCTCAAATTAAATATTAAAAATAAATTTGTGTCATTGCTCTCTGTATCCCCTTGGAAACGGTGTAAAGACTGTGGAAGATATCCTACATTGGATATCCAATACTATTCCTAATGAAAAAGAAATCCTTTTGGTAGACGTAAATATTGATTGGCAAAACACTTCCTCCAGCTTTTTACCATTTCCAGTGTTAACTTGTGTGGCCTTATACAGCCAATAATCTCATCAGCTAGTTAAAATACAGTGGACGACAAATGCTCCACCCTAGACTGGATATGATTTCTAACCCTTCAAGTATACCATCTCAGGAACCCTTAGTGACCACCTTCCCACGTACACTTACAGATTAATCACCCATCATATTAAACACAAGTACAAATGGACCTATAATTTCACAGATTTCAGCTGAACACCTTCAAATCAGCCCTACAGTCTATCAGCTGGTCTAATATAAAATCCTGTCTCTGGATGAATCAGCCAATACAGTATTCTTAAATACTCTAAATAGTTTAGCACTGCTTAGAAGAAGGAGTTAAAACAAACCATGTCTTCTGGCTATTTAACAATACTAGAAATCATATGCATAACAAACGCAAGGCCTGGAAAAAATTAATTAACAAAACAGCAAAACTTCTGCAGGAGTTTAAAGAACCTTGAAAGCTCACAAAAAGGTAAGCAAAGGCAAGAAAAATTGCAGTAATCTTCAGAACTACCATAGACTTAATCCCAAAAATTGCTGGACTTCCTTCAAAAATGTAATCTGTCCAGGTCCAAAAAGCAATTAAAATCCATCACATAACCTCCTCCCACTTCCAATTGGTAACCATGTTAATACCTACTTTATGGACAACATAACTGCCCTTACATAATATCCATACCCCCACACACACCCCTCCCACTACAACAGCACCTTTCATCTTAAAAACAGTCTCTAATTCTTGTATAAAAATACTTCACACACACAAACAATGCTCACCATCTGATGATAAACTCCCACTTGAATTTCTCAATATAGCAACTAGTGTACTGTATCATACCCAACATCAGCCCTTGTAAATAGGTGAAACAAGAATCCTATGATGTTTCCCTCTCAAACAAGTCACGTAACCCCACTACATTAAAGGGCACATGAGCAGGAACTTCCTAGTTTCAGTCCATCACCTTCCTGTTTCTTTGGTCAAAAACATTGGAAGAAAAGTAAAGTATCCACAAATAACTTCTTCAATACCTCTTCCAACAGCAACCTTGAAAAATACTGTCAAAGGCCTCTTCTCTGGCTGTGTTACTGTGTCCATTCCAGACATTTATGATGTGGCTCCTTGTTCCTCAGATCACACCTTCAGTAGTGTTATTGTATCGATCATAACTCTAGGAATCACACTTATGAACTTAGCCTTCTGATTCTTTTGCCGTTTGGCTGCCTCTTGGCTCCTTCCACTCTGACAGATTTACTGCTTGGGATTCAAATCACTCACTTGACCACTGATTTCATTCTTATTACATCATTTAATCAGATTGTGGTACTTTCCTTGGTTGTAGTTGTAGTTCTTTGTAATTTGAGTTGCTATATAGCGGTATGCTACTTATTCTCATTGTCACCCATTAAGAAGGGTTCCTCACTTAGACCATCTGATGTGATAAACTGAATCTGTTTCTGTGTTCTAAAACAGCTGACAGCAGTTCTTATTCAGAAGAACATCACATTCCTTTTCCTGTCTTTGGGACCTTATGTTTGAATTTTTTTTTGTGACAATCTCCCATGTTTGACACAACAGAAGAAGCAGAGTTGAATCTTGTCCTGGAATATTCTTCTCTTTGCTATTACTTCTACTGGAAGTCTTTTGGAGTTGTAGGTCTTTATTGTACATCATTCCAAAAAGGTAGCATGTCAGAACTAGCCATTAACCATTGCATTCAGCTTCCTATGTGATTCCCTGTGTCAGGGAACAAATAAGAGTGTTTTTGCATACTTTGAGGTACTTCATAAAAAGTTAAATGCCTAAGTCCCTTATTGCAGTGTGGTTACTTCTTCCATCCTCCTATGCATCTGTAAGCTTTTTTCTATTTTAATTGCTTTGTCTATGTAGGTTGCATCTGATGGATGGGAACCTCTGGGCCATCCTCATACTGTTTTCGAGTCAGCTAACAGCTACCTCCAAGCTCACACGGTGACACCACAGAAATTGCATTACTTATGGCTGTTTTGACTGGAGATTCATCTGAGCTGTGGGCTGACACTGGAAGAAGAGAGGGAGGAAGCTTGATAATACCCCCAATGGCTGGAGGGACACAGATTTCATCTCTCACACCGTGGTATCTGATGACTTGGAAAAAGTGTTATCTTGACAGGATAGTGCATGTACATTATTATTATTAATACAAGTATCCAAGATCTACTCTCAGTGGTGAGCACCTGAGATGACAGTACTTCACAGTGCTTTGATTGCTTGATGTAGGAATAATTAGAGTGCTTTCTCTTGGAGTACTATATGGTACTGCTTTTGTTTTGCTGTAATTGAGCTGCTTATGGTTATCAGGAGATAGCTGGTGAGAGGACATATTTCATTTTTATTCAGTCTCCACAAAATACTGTGTTATGAAGAATTTTAATGAATGTTTTTTTCTTCTATAGATTCTGATTTTAAGAGCCAAAAGGGTCCAAATAAGCCATTAAGAAATCCAACAACACTACCTCCACGTCTACAACAAACAAATGTCAGACAGCCGCACTTTGCTGGACAGCCTACAGGGTCCCATTCCCAGCATTTACCTGATAGCAAACCTCCTTACAAGATGCCTCCACAGTCAGCAAGGTAGAAGTTTGCACTTTGTGTCTGTATGTTGTCAATAAAAAGAATGCATTTAAAGTACATCTTATTTGTGGTGTTAAGCATAGAAATCTGAATTTCTCAGTTTATCTTCCTCCTTTAATAAAGACTGATACTCAGCTGTAGTAAAATTAACTAATGTTGTTAGTCTGTTTCAAAGTTGAACTTAAATTTTTATGAC
This sequence comes from Protopterus annectens, assembly GCF_019279795.1. Taxonomy (NCBI): domain Eukaryota; kingdom Metazoa; phylum Chordata; order Ceratodontiformes; family Protopteridae; genus Protopterus; species Protopterus annectens. The sequence goes on from NC_056729.1 coordinate 415,959,771, forward strand.
TCAGCAAATATGTTTATTTAAAAATCCTTCCTTTTAATGATAGGTAAGAAGCATGATTAGTCCTGTGGCATTATAAGTAACTGGACTGGCAGTAGACAAGCACCTTTCAGCGGGCTGTTTCTATATGCCATTAAAGTGGCAGTCCTCATAATGGTCAGTGTTAATGTTTTGTAATTTTTTTGAGGTCTTAAACAGTTTACACTGCCTTTCTGTATTGATATGTTGAAATTCCTTTTGCTCTGAAAGTCTGTCTACTGCCATATTTGTAAACAGTGGATCTTTGTGATACAACCATGTCTGGAATACCATACATTGAGAATATAGCTTTCAGTGCTTGTACTTTTGTAGTATTTTTTAACTTGCAGCTAATGCAACTTTCAAGTAATAGTCAACAAAGACAAATGCTCCCATCATAATAAATCAAATATGTTACAGTCTTGTTATGAAGTCCTCTGAGAGCTAAATAAGATGTAATTTCTCTTGCATTATTGTTTTGATAACCACTGCACACAGCACATTTTAAACCCCTTGCTGGTTTTACTAACATACCTGGCCAGCATAGCGCATCATGAGCGTACTCATTAATGTTTTATGGTGTCCAAGTCCTTAAACTGATATGGTGTGAGCAGTTTATCAGTCATAAACAAAATTTGTTTATTAGCATTTATTTACCTGTATAGTCTGACTGGGCCAGACAGACACGTTTTCAGCAGAGGCCTAGGGAGAAAAGCTCAACAGTTAAATATTACAAGATGTCATACAGTATAGTACAATACGGCAAATTTTAAATGTCTCACACACACACACACACACACACACACACACACACACACACACACACACACACACACACACACACACACATACATACAAACATTACTATATAAAGACAAAAAAAAAAATAAGATAGATTCTAGATATATTCCAGAGTTATAGTTTAGTTTTACTAAGTAGCAGTGATAATCTTAAAAACTTCATTCAGGTAATGGGTACAATAGAGTCTGTGAAGGGTATTTCCACTAGATAGCAGATTTCTGGGTAAGTATCGCTAGACATGACTAAGTTACTGTGTTTTCCGATGAAAGCCCAGAAGCTTAGTTTATGTAGGAAGACCAAAAGTACACTACTGCTAGAGGACAGATGGAAATAGTTGTAGCAATGTTTAGCCCAGAGAAGAGTGACAAAAGCATTGTCTAGAATCCAAGATGTGAGTTATCAGGCTTGTATTGAAGTATTTTGGATATATGATTTCTTAAGTTTTGTAGGGGAGTATACCTACATTTGGGTACATATGAGGAATGCATTGCTTCACAATGTTTACTGTTTGGTGTAGAGATGTGGGTAAGATGCGTGTCCTTAGACCTTTGAGATCCAGATGGGGAGTACCGTAGCATTACTGTCTTCAGTGCTGGACATTTTTGGGTGATGAAGTATACTCTTGGCTAGTTCAAGTTAATTGAATTTGTTAGACAAACCTCTACTAATCGCAGTCTGGTACAGAGTGCCAGAGATATATTTACACCGAGTCCAGAATCCATGCTCTCTGTCACTCAAAACAGTAACACAGAGAAAGTTGTCAACTCGGCCACCACCACATGTTCCCATAGTACCACTACTCATACACATAGTAAGCATCAAACATGTAAATCCACATACGCGGAGGTTCTCCCAAAAAAATCTACCGAAACACCAGACACTTCCAAAACACAAAACTGCTACAGCTAACACAGTACCCACAGCACCCATGACACATAGCAACACCAGTGTCTTACCCACCAAGCCAGTAAGGTGTAACACTCAAAAACCAAGTTTTCTTGTCATTGGAGACTCAATAGTGAGAGAGACAGATGTCCTTCTCACCATGTTGGTCAAGGCGAAAGTCACGGTCAGTTGCCTGTCCTGTGCCTGGATTTGTCAAATCACGCATGCACTCAGGTCTCTCAGCAACAACTACTGTTATGATTCTGTCATAGTTCATGTTGGTGTGAGTGACCTGAGATGTACCTCACTGGACTGTATGAAGAGAGATGTGGTTGAGCTCTCCGAGTGTGTGTCCCAGGCAGGTATATCCCTACCCTTGAGCAGCATACTACCCTCACCTAGAAAGATGCAACAATACAAACAAAAAATGATTGATTTCAATAATTAGCTCAATTTTTGGTATCATTCCTAGGGGATCCAGCTCCTGTCAAGTCTGGGAATCCATGGCTGACAAACCTCGCTGCTTTGTCAGAGACGGTTTGCACCTGGCACCCCTAGGTCTTTGGCTGCTGGCAAAGGCTCTTGCCTCCCCATAATGCCTTTTTTAGGCAAGGTCTTGAAAACAACATTACTGATGTGAAATTAATCAATCAGAACAAAATAAGGGTCGTGTTGCTAAATGCTAGGAGCTTAAACCAAAAACTGTACTTCTGGAAGCACTTCTATCACTAGAAGATGTATGTGTCTGTGCAGTCACAGAAACCAAGTTTAAGGCCTCAGAGTACCCTGGCCCTGCAAGGCTACAATGCCTTCCAGACTTTTAGACCACAGAATGAACGTCTGAAAACCAGAGGAGGTGGTGTTTCAATCTATATTAGAAATAAATTCACCTCCCCTTTAGTTAGACTGGACAACTCCATGGAGTTACTCCAGGTCCAGGTTAGGGTGGGCAAGACCTCCATTCAAGTCTTAGCCAGTTAGAGATCTCTCTCCATGGGTCAAGACACCCATGAAGCCTACTTAACCAAACTGAGGACAATCCAAATTTTTACCGAACACACTGGTTATGGGGGATTTCAGTTATCCCACCATCAACTGGGAAACGTACGGCAGCCTAAACTAGCTAGCACAAAAGATGTTCTTCGTGTTTCACTGTTGCAGGTAATCTGCTGGCAGGTTGCCTTCAGTCGGCCTGAGTAACAAAGTCTTGGGTCTTGCGTCGGTTGCTGTCCCTTCTTCCATGACGTCAGGTCGTCAGGGGTATAAAACATGCAGCCGACGCCATTACATCATTCTTCCTTGCCACGCAGTGCACGAAGCAGAAGCAGTTCGCAAGTGCCGGTCGGCCGACTCCTGAAATTTTCGTTTTCGAGTTTCAGAACTGAAGTCTTCAACTAAAAGCTAAGTACACCGCTGGGGAAACTTTTTCTTGCTCCTTACCGATGTCAGTAAAAGTTAATAATTGTATTACTTGTGGGAAGCAAATACCTCATAAGGATTTTCATTTGTACTGTATTCCTTGCCTAGGCCCTGACCACAACGTGCCTTGCTGTCGGTTTTGTGCTAAATTTAATCAACGCACTATTAAACATCGGCATATTTTTGCTTTTAAATATTTTGGCTCGAGATTTAACTGTCCAGAAATATCGTCAGTTAGCAATCCGACTACCGGAATACCTAAAAAAACGCAAAGAAAAAGACAGACAGACCGTCGAGGTCCAAAACAGACAACGAAGCTTCTCCTAAGCCAGTCACCGGTTTGCCAGTACTCAGTGAGGCGCTTTCGCAGCCCCTGATACCCGCTACTTTTGATTCGCAGGCCTCCAATGAGACCCATTCAGAGTTCGATATGCCTCGAGATACTTAAATTATTGAACCTGCGGATGTCTCTACCTTAGATGGGTCTGGAGCCGCTGAGCAGGCACCGGCTTCTGAGGGTGTTTTCAGGCCTAAAGATTTGTATATTAAACCGACGCCATCTTCAAAACTAAGGTCAAAAACTACTTCTATGTCAGAAAAACTGACGCTTGGGCCACATGTACAGGTCCCAATGCCTAAAAAGCAAATGATCAAAATGGCTGAGGATTTAATTACCTTGATCAGGGGTACCCATTCCTCTCCTGCTAAGAGGCCTAGGCAAGGCACTGACTATGAATCTTCAGATCAGGTTTCTGTTTCTTCTGATTCCTCTTCTGATCAGGAGTTATCTATTCCCACTTATGAGGACTCTGATGCAGAAGATTCCATCCCTTCTGCTTCTCCTCCTGAGGATTTTTCTTTTGGAGAAACTTTGCATACCTTAAGGGAACACTTTCACTGGGAGAGTCAGGATTTCTCAGAATCTAAAAAGAGACTTGGGGATTTCCTAATTCCTCAGCGTAGGCCTTTGGCTATACTTCCTGTTCTAGACATTGTTGATGATGTTTTCTCAGAGGCCAGTATGACTCCGGATTCCCTGCCTCCGGCTTCTAGTAAGCCAGACAGATATTACAGGGTTCCTGACTCCCACAAATTCCTCTTTAAAAACCCTACTACTGACCTGAAAACATTTCTCAAGTTCCCAAGAGCATTAAGGCTTCTACTGCTAAAAATCCTACCCCTTCTGATAGAGATTCCAGGGCACTGGATAGATTGGGTAAGAAGGTTTACACGTCTGCAACCTTGGCAATCAGGGCTTTAAACTGTCAATTTCATATGCTTAAATATAAGCAGCATGTCATGGGTTTACTTAAACAGAAAATGATGTTGATTTCTGACTGTGCAGAAAATAAAGAGTTGCAGGATTTATTGCGTTCAGCTGAACAATTTGGAAAACATACTTTGCAATGTGGTTTTGCTTCCTTGGAGGCCTGTTGCAGGGCTGCTGTAAATGGATCTGTGATAAGGAGGGATGCTTGGCTCAAGGAGCAAAATCTGCCTGACCATGTTAAAGCAAAATTGTTGGATGCTCCTTTACAACAGGAGAGGAGAGTCAGCATCCAGACTGGCCTCACCAACACTGGTACCCGCTCCTGTGCAATTTGTCTCACCTTCCTTCGTGGTAATAAGGCTGAAGAAGTTTTGAAAAAGATGGAAGGTAAAGCTAAATGTATGCAAACTGTAAAAGATTTCTTACAAGTGCAGCCACCCAGATTCAGTAGGCACTGGCCTACTAAGAACTGGTCCTTTCCAGTACCCACTAGAGCCGCTCAGGTCAAACCCAGACATTCCAAAGGCTCCAGGTTTCAGTCGCAAGGAACTTATAGAACAAAGCAGTGGAGTGCCTCCACCTCCAAACCTGGAAGTAACAAGGCACCTTCCTACGGTAAACAGTCTCAATGACTTTCCACTGCAATCACCAAACACTTATCTTTTGACCACCCCTTTGGGGGGAAAACTGGCACTTCATGCACGAAACTGGCAACTGATTACCCAGGACAAATGGGTTTTAAATATAGTATCCCAGGGATACAGATTTCATTTCCAAACGTTGCCAATCCCAAACGGATGGCCAGATCTGCCTCCAAATCAGTGGGCAGAGGCCCAAAAACACATTAAGTCCCTCATGAATATGGGGGCTATTCAGCCAGTACCAGAAAAGGAAAAGGGACAAGGTTTTTATTCAAGACTTTTCCTGGTACCCAGAAAAGACCGATCATGGCGTCCAATTCAGGACTTGTCCAGAAATGTATTTAGAATGGATATTCCAAAATTCAAGATGCTGACTCTCCAACTGTTACTACCTATGCTAGGAAAGGATGCCTGGTTGGTAACTCTAGACTTAAAAGAGGCTTACCTGCATATCCAAATCAGGGAATCTTGCAGGAGATACCTCCGCTTCAAAGCAGGCTATTTGCATTACCAGTTCTCTACACTGCCCTTTGGCTTATCTACTGCGCCCAGGGTCTTCACAAAGTGCCTGGCACCAGTAATTGCATTTGCAGGCAAAGAAATATTCAGATTTATCCATACCTGAACGATTGTCTAATTCAGGCAGAAAACAAGGACACTCTTCTAGTCTGGCATTTGTAAAAAGATTTCTAACTTGTCTAGGGTACACCATAAACGAAAAGAAATCACAACTGGTACCCTCTCATATACTTAAATTCCTGGGTGCAAGCTTGAATACAACTGCCCAGATGACTTACCTTACGCCAGAAAAACAAATTCAATTGATGACTTACTTCAAACAGGTGGCCACAAAAACCCAGCTATCTGCAAGACAAATTCTGCAGGCCTTGGGGGTCATGGCCTCCTGCATTCTTCTAATTCCATATGCAAGACTGCATATGAGGAAACTTCAGTGGTACCTAAAAAGTTTATGGAGTCAACATTGTCATAGCCTGGAAACAATGATTCCTATCATTCCTTGCCTACAGCTAGAGTTCCTATGGTGGGCAGAGGCCTGCCACCAAAACAAGGGACTGTCATTCATTCAACCCCCTGCCGCACAAACCCTAACTACAGACGCATCAGATTATGCTTGGGGGGGGGCCCATCTGTCAGGGAGATGCATTCAGGGCCAATGGAGCCCATATCAAATGCACCTACATATCAATCATAAAGAGGTGCTAGCTATACAGAATGCTCTGACTGCCTTCAAAGGACTACCTTCATCCAGGACAACTACTGATAAAGACAGACAATACCACAGTCATGTGGTACATAAACAAGCAGGGGGGTACCCATTCCTACCCCCTTTGCAGACTAGCCCTGGCAGTGTGGAACACTGCCTTGACTTATTAGATACATCTACATGCTCAATTCCTGAAAGGAAAGCAAAATACTCTGGCAGACGAACTAAGCAGAAATCTTATGGACCCACACAAATGGAAGCTGGATCCACAAATCTTCAGCATTTTGGCACGCAAATGGGGGAGCACGGACATAGATCTTTTTGCCTCACTCCAAAACTATCAGTTGGACAAATTCTGCACAAGAATTCATCACAAAAAAGCTTGGAAAGTTGATGCTCTATCCTTCAGCTGGAAAAACCTACCAGTCTATGCCTTTCCCCCTCTGCCTCTGCTTTCCAAGGTCTTACTAAAAGTCAGGCAGAAAAAAACAAAAATTATTCTTATTGCTCCAGACTGGCCTCACCAACACTGGTACCCGCTCCTGTGCAATTTGTCCCACCTTCCTTCGTGGTACCTGCCTCAGACACCTCAACTACTGTCTCAGCAGAACTGTCAAATTCTGCACACTCAGCTCCAAACTCTGAATCTTGAAGCATGGCTAATCAACTAATTTCATCAGTTACATCTCTCAGCAAACCTGTGATGGATGTCATTTTGAAGACTAGAAGGCCTAGTACTAGACAATCGTATGCTGACAAATGGAAAAGATTCTGTGCCTGGAAATAAGCACAGCAATGCCCAATATTCCTCAGATTTTGCAATACTTAACTGAGATGCTTCACAAGGGCCTATCTTTTTCTTCCATAAAAATCCATGCCTTTGCCATTTCAGCTCATTACACCACAGAGACTCCCCTCTTTTCTCATCTTCTGCTAAAGCAGTACCTCAGAGGGGCCAAAAATTTAAGACCTCCCAGGAGAGCACCAACTCCTGCATGGGACCTCAATTTGGTTTGGAAAAACTCACTCTACCTCCTTTTGAGCCAGCTGCTACTGCAGGCCTAAAATTTCTCTCTTGGAAAGCCGCTTTTCTTTTAGCAGTCACTTCAGCTAGAAGGATTTCAGAACTACAGGCTCTTATGGCAGTGGAGCCTTTTATTATTTTTTACCCGGACTGGGTGGCTCTCAGGACCAATCCATCCTTTGTCTAAAGTGGTATCTAGTGTGGCCCTTAATCAGACCATTCATCTGCCAACTTTCTGTTTTGGTATTTTTTATTCTATACACACACACACACACACACATACACATTATATATGTATATATTTTGCTCCCCATTTGGGGGGCACCTGACATCTGAGGCAAGAAAAACTGATGTAATGGCATCGGCTGCATGTTTTATACCCCTGACGACCTGACATCATGGAAGAAGGGACAGCAAATCCACAGAACAAAGGTGAGTGGATTCTGCATTCATTGGATGTACACAGACAACTAAGATTCTACTTAAGCAGGACAAAATCTCTAAGAAAATCTGAACAGTTACTGGTGGCATTTGCTGCAGGGGCAGAGGGAAAGGCTATTTCAAAGCAGACTATTTTCAAATGGATAAGCCATTGTATTCGTTTCTGCTATATGCACCATGGTAAACCTGTCCCCAAGGAGATCAGATCTCATTCCACCAGGGCCACATCTACCTCTGCAGCCTTTCTTAGAGGGGTTCCTACCAAAGATATTCTAGAAGCTGCTACCTGGAGCTCAGTTCATACATTCACCAAACATTACCATTTACCTCTCTTCTCTAAATCCAGAGCAGGCTTTGCCACTGCTGTCTTGCAGGGCCTTATAGCTGCTCCTAATGCTGTATAAATCCATCCTCCCAACCTTAGCTTTGAGATTCTACCCAAATGTAATGACTGCAACAGTGAAACAGAGCTTGGGAGGGTGGCCTAATGGTTAAGGTGTTTGCCTTACAAACACAAGGTGCAGAGTTCGAGTCTCACAAGGGATAATTGGCTAGGCTTAAAATGGCTCACAAGGGCAGTTAGCTTAGTACAAACCTATGGGAAAAAAAAAAAAAAAAAGAACATAGTACAGTTGTGTACACTTACCATAAATGTAGATGTTCAAGTGTATTCACTGTTGCAGTCCTGGTTACCCTCCCTCCAGCCCCCTGTTTTTTCTCTAACTATACCTCTCATTTCTGTTGCTGTCTTTTTTGTGTATTTGCTTTTGTTTGGAGGTATATGTTTTGGTATTTTTTATTCTACACACACACACACACACACACACACACACACACACACACACATGTATATATTTTATATTTTGCTCCCCATTTGGGGGGCACCTGACATCTGAGGCAAGAAAAACTGATGTAATGGCATCGGCTGCATGTTTTATACCCCTGACAACCTGACGTCATGGAAGAAGGGACAGCAACCGACGCAGGACCCAAGACTTTGTTAATCAGGCCGACTGAGAGCAACCTGCCAGCAGATTAACCAAATGTAATGACTGCAACAGTAAATACACTCGAACATCTACATTTATGTTAAGTGTACACAACTGTACTTTCCTTGACTTTGCGAGTTCAAATGCCCTGGAACAAATTGTCCATACCCCATCAAGAGGAACAAACATTCTAGATCTGGTCCTTACCAACATGTCAAACAGGTGGTAAAACAACCAAGGCGGATCTGGTTCCATGCAGGACTGTATTTAATAAAAATTCCACAATTAACACGAAAAATTAACAGAGCAAGAATGAAACATAAAGATACTGAGCACTTTCACCCATCAATTCTGTGGGTATCTTCAGAGTAATAAAAACTTCACTATGCACGTCTGTTAAATAATGAAGTTAATCATGCATAGCCAATCACTTGCCATATTTTTTGTTGTTTAAGCAACGCCTCCATTGATACAGTCAGCACATACCAACAATGTTAAAGATGTAAAATTAAGAGTTTAAAGGTAAGGCTAATTCTAACTATAATTGTCAAGCTGCTGTTACCTAAAAATTAATTAATAAATAATAGTGATATGTAGGAGTACAATAGTATTTTAACACAGGTATCATATAAATAAATACAATTTATACATACTATATACGTAATCTAAAATATTAAATATAAATATATTAAATATGAATAAATATAATAAATATATATGTTTAAATAAGACAATGTATAAATGTATTATTTCGTAATTTAATAATAATCACTAATAAAAATAAAAAATATATATGTTAATTAATTACTTCCCATTAAATAAAATGTGACTTGTATTTCAAAATACTTGAAATCGAAATTTGTTCATTGATGCCTGGTATGTTACTGGCATTGAGTCTTAACTGCCACAGGCATTCTTTAAACTCTAATAAATTATTATCATCACCTCCTTTACTTGTGTTATAAGGAATCCTGTCAATAACAAAAAATATAAACCTTTTAAAATCTTTGCATTTAATACTGTGTGTATATAAAGAATTGGTCACTTTTTTATTTTTTATCTCTCTCTTATGTTCCATGATACGGTCTCTCAACTTCCTAATAGTTTTTCCCACATAATAAACTGGACAAGATAAACATGAGGCCAAGTATACCACCATTTTTGTATTACAATTACAATAACCTGGACACTTAATAGATCTACCGTAATTTTGTACTGCTACATAAGGGCCATCATTTATATATTTACATGTCCTACAAAAACCACATTTACTCATTTTTGAATTTTTATAAAGCTGACTATTGTTACTACTCTCCAAATATTCTTTTAAGCTCTTACCCCTACTGTAAGTAACCTTTGGGTAGATGCCTAGAATATTCATAAGTTCTGTCTTGTTAGTGAATACACTGGCCCATGTCTCATTTAATATATTAACTATTGCGTAAGAAACTTCATTGTATAGTAATATAAATGCATCCTTTTTGTTCATAGTTTTTTCAGTTTTTCCCAGTGCTGTATTATCTTGTCCAAATTTTAAAATGGGTTTATATGCAAGATTCCTTTTAGTCAATATTTCTTTTTTCAGTCCACTAAGTAATTTTTGTGGATATCCGCTGTCCAAAAACATGTATATAAGTTTATCAATTTCAATAATAAATTTATTATCGTTGCTTATAATACGGGATAACCTAACCATCTGGCCTTTAACCAGATTCCTCTTTTGAAAATGAGGATGGCTACTACCATAATGTAAGAAGGAATTTGAATAAGTTTTTTCCTAAATATATTTGATTCTATGCCATCCTCATTTATATGGAATAAGATATCCAAATATTCACAATCATTCTCATAAATTTTGTGTGTAAAAGTCAGAAAGGTAGATGTAGTATCAAGAAATAATATAAACTCTAAATTTTTTTCCTTACTGCCTTTCCAAAAAATTAATATGTCATCGAGGAATCTACAGTAAAGTACAATATTAAACCAGTACCTAAAAGTAAAAATACTTTGTGTCTCCCATTGGGCCAACACTAAATTGGCGTATATGGGTGCACATCTGGCACCCATAGCCACGCCTGCACTTTGTCTAAAATATTCACCATCCATAAAAATATAATTGTTTGCTAACAGCATATCCATTAACTCAATAATTAATTTACATTTAACAACGTGCATCCCACTAAATTTGGACAAACTAGCCTCAAACATTGTCAGACCCAATTCATGTGGTATAACTGAAAATAAATTGACTATATCTATAGTGACCGTAATAGTATCCTTATTTATAAATGCTGCATGTTTTCTAATGACCTCAAGACAGTGCTAGGAATCCTTGAGGATGTGTGGCAAACGTGACAGGGTGTCTTTACAATTAACATCTATATAGTGAACCAAAGTTTCCAATTTTGAACCTTTTGCTGAAACAATTGGTCTAAAAGGTGGATTGTTAATACTTTTATGAATTTTGGGTATACCAAAAATGGAAGGAGTAATAGGGAAACTCAACCATTAAATATTCATATTCATTCTTATTGATCGTACCATCCATTAAAAATTCATACAATTGCCAATCCACCTTAGTATAGGCCCTACACATCTCATATTTAGACACCTTCTCATAAGTTTCACTGTCACTTAACATATTAGTCATTTTGTTTGAATAAACTATCTTTGACATCACCACAACCCCCCATCCTTGTCAGGTTTCATGGCTCTGTATTGGTCAGTACAAGTCAATTCTCTTAAACAAAATCTCTCGGCTGTGGTTAAATTATCTTCCACCATCATAGATTTTGTGAGGACTCTCCGAATTTGAACCTCACATAACATTTCAAATAAATGAATAATAGGATTCTGTGGGGGTATGAAAGTACTAGTTCTTTTTAATCTAAAACAACTAGAGTCAGATTCAATTCTATTATTGTTATCATTAGCGAAAAACATTTTAAGATTTAATAATCTTGTAAAAAATTTCAAGTTAATTAAAATTTTGCCTATGTCAAATTTAAAACTAGGAACATATGTAAAACCTTTTTTGAGAAGTGTAATATAGTCAAGACAAAATTCTGTATCTGTGTAGTTATATAATGTAAACCCACCATCAACTACTATAGAACAACAGTCTCTCTGCTGAGTACTAGTTTTGTCCATGATGGTATTATAAGCAATACTACCATCAATATTTAACTTATCACCATTTCCAGTGTCAAAAACATAGTCACCATCATGTATAACTACTGTTGACTCATTAAAGTTGTTGTCAAAACCCGGTATGGACCATTCATTAATATTTTTGTTTAGACATAGTGTGGACCATTCACAACCATCGTGTCTTTTACTTAATAGTGTGAATGTGTCCTGTACCTTGCTGCATTCCTGTATTGATTCTGCTGCTGATACTGATAACGGTCGCGTAATCATTCTGACCTCCTCAGCACAAGTTCTTCTAAAAAACTTTGTCATTATCCTTATTGGATTTACCATGTATATTTCTTGTGTTATAATTATGTCTATTATGCTGTTCTGTATTGTGTCTTTCTAAACTATCATACTCATCTGTAGGGACAGCCATATCAGAAATTTACTGTTTTTAAATTCTTTAAAATGAATCTATCCATATCACTAACTATGTTGTCAAAACGATGTTTGTTAAATTCAAAAAGCAAGTCATTCCGTATACTGTTGTCCAAACTTATTAAAATTTCATTCAGTTTGCCAAGTTTAATATTATTGTTTCTAATGATTAGTCTCATTAAGTCCATGCCAGTTCTGTCAAACAAATGTAAAAGTTCACTAAAAAGTTCTGTGTTGTACTCAAAACCAAAAGGAAGCTTAAATATACGTAACCCCTTTGGCACCTGCTTTAACTCCAGAGACCTTTCAAGAAAAACATTGTCCATCTGCAGCGACTTAAAAGTTTTAAGTACCTTTTCAAACTCCGATAACTGTTTATTTAAATTCCCCATGTCGTTGTTGTTGGACTTAACCACCGCCGAAAAGCTGGGTGCTGATAATAAATCCTTGATATCCGTAAAGCATTTAAATGAAGAAAAATTATCCTTGTTACCGTCCCTAGTGTTCGTAGCCGGAATATCGAGTCTGGTACTTCCTGTCTTTCCAGTATTCGTTCCTCCTCCAATAGAACCCCCCCGAACCATTAGTGATAAGGGGTTGGAAATAAAAAAATAACAAGCTTCATAGGGATAGTAATGATTATGCCAACAACAGGGCATACACACATGTTAAAGAATTTAAAAACAGTAAACGGGCTATTGAGCCACATTCTGATATGGCTGTCCCTACAGATGAGTATGATAGTTTAGAAAGACACAATACAGAACAGCATAATAAGGATAATGACAAAGTTTTTTTAGAAGAACCAGTGTTGAGGAGGTCAGAACGATTACGCGACCGTTATCAGGGTCAGTATCAGCAGCAGAATCAATACAGGAATGCAGCAAGGTACAGGACACATTCACACTATTAAGTAAAAGACACGATGGTTGTGAATGGTCCACACTATGTCTAAACAAAAATATTAATGAATGGTCCATACCAACTTTTGACAACAACTTTAATGAGTCAACAGTAGTTGTACATGATGGTGACTATGTTTTTGACACTGGAAATGGTGATGAGTTAAATATTGATGGTAATATTGCTTATAATACCATCATGGACAAAACTAGTACTCAGCAGAGAGACTGTTGTTCTATAGTAGTTGACGGTGGGTTTACATTATATAACTACACAGATACAGAATTTTGTCTTGACTATATTACACTTCTCAAATAAGGTTTTACATATGTTCCTAGTTTTAAATTTGACATAGGCAAAATTTTAATTAACTTGAAATTGTTTACAAGATTATTAAATCTTAAAATGATAACAATAATAGAATTGAATCTGACTCTAGTTGTTTTAGATTAAAAAGAACTAGTACTTTCATACCCCCACAGAATCCTATTATTCATTTATTTGAAATGTTATGTGAGGTTCAAATTCGGAGAGTCCTCACAAAATCTATGATAGTGGAAGATAATTTAACCACAGCCGAGAGATTTTATTTAAGAGAATTGACTTGTACTGACCAATACAGAGTCATGAAACCTGACAAGGGTGGAGGGGTTGTGGTGATGTCAAAGATAGATTATTCAAACAAAATGACTAATATGTTAAGTGACAGTGAAACTTATGAGAAGGTGTCTAAATATGAGATGTGTAGGGCCTATACTAAGGTGGATTGGCAATTGTATGAATTTTTAATGGATGGTACGATCAATAAGGATGAATATGAATATTGGTTGAGTTTCCTATTACTCCTTCCATTTTTGGTATACCCAAAATTCATAAAAGTATTAACAATCCACCTTTTAGACATATTGTTTCAGCAAAAGGTTCAAAATTGGAAACTTTGACTCACTATATAGATGTTAATTGTAAAGACACCCTGTCACGTTTGCCACACATCCTCAAGGATTCCTGGCACTGTCTTGAGGTCATTAGAAAACATGCAGCATTTATAAATAAGGATACTATTACGGTCACTATAGATATAGTACATTTATTTTCAGTTATACCGCATGAATTGGGTCTGACAATGTTTGAGGCTAGTTTGTCCAAATTTAGTGGGATACACATTGTTAAACTTAAATTAATTATTGAGTTAATGGATATGCTGCTAGCAAGCAATTATATTTTTATGGATGGTGAATATTTTAGACAAAGTGCAGGCGTGGCTATGGGTGCCAGATGTGCACCCATATACGCCAATTTAGTCTTGGCCCAATGGGAGACGCAAAGTATTTTTACTTCTAGGTACTGGTCTAATATTGTACTTTACTGTAGATTCCTGGACGACATATTAACTTTTTGGAAAGGCAGTAAGGAAGAAATTTTAGAGTTTATATTATTTCTTGATACTACATCTACCTTTCTGACTTTTACACACAAAATTTATGAGAATGATTGTGAATATTTGGATATCTTATTCCATATAAATGAGGATGGCATAGAATCAAATATATTTAGGAAAAAAAACTTATTCAAATTCCTTCTTACATTATGGTAGTAGCCATCCTCATTTTCAAAAGAGGAATCTGGTTAAAGGCCAGATGGTTAGGTTATCCCATATTGTAAGTGACGATAATAAATTTATTATTGAAATTGATAAACTTATATACATGTTTTTGGACAGAGGAAATCCACAAAAATTACTTACTGGACTGAAAAAAGAAATATTGACTAAAAGGAATCTTACATATAAACCCATTTTAAAATTTGGACAAGATAATACAGCACTGGGAAAAACTGAAAAAACTATAAACAAAAAGGATGCATTTATATTACCATACAATGAAGTTTCTTACGCAATAGTTAATATATTAAATGAGACATGGGCCAGTGTATTCACTAACAAGACAGAATTTATGAATATTCTAGGCAACTACCCAAAGGTTACTTACAGTAGGGGTAAGTGCTTAAAAGAATATTTGGAGAGTAGTAACAACAGTCAGCTTTATAAAAATTCAAAAATGAGTAAATGTGGTTTTGTAGGACATGTAAATGTATAAATGATGGCCCTTGTGTATCAGTACAAAATTACGATAAATCTATTAAGTGTCCAGGCTATTGTAATTGTAATACAAAAATGGTGGTATACTTGGCCTCATGTTTATCTTGTCCAGCTTATTATGTGGGGAAAAACTATTAGGAAGTTGAGAGACCGTATCATGGAACATAATAGAGATATAAAAAATAAAAAAGTGACCAATTCTTTATATACACATAGTATTAAATGCAAAGATTTTAAAAGGTTTATATTTTTGTTATTGATAGGATTCCTTATAACACAAGTAAAGGAGGTATGATAATAATTTATTAGAGGTTAAAGAATGCCTGTGGCAGTTAAGACTCAATGCCAGTAACATACCAGGCACCAATGAACAAATTTCGATTTCAAGTATTTTGAAATACAAGTCACATTTTATTTAATGGGAAGTAATTAACATATATATTTTTATTTTTTATTAGTGATTATTATTAAATTACGAAATAATACATTTATACATTGTCTTATTTAAACATATATATTTATTATATTTATTCATATTTAATATATTTATTATATTTAATATTTTAGATTACGTATATAGTATGTATAAATTGTATTTATTTATATGATACCTGTGTTAAAATACTATTGTACTCCTACATATCACTATTATTTATTAATTAATTTTTAGGTAACAGCAGCTTGACAATTATAGTTAGAATTAGCCTTACCTTTAAACTCTTTTAATTTTACAACATCTTTAACATTGTTGGTATGTGCTGATTGTATCAATGGAGGCGTTGCTTAAACAACAAAAAATATGGCAAGTGATTGGCTATGCATGATTAACTTCATTATTTAATAGACGTGCATAGTGAAGTTTTTATTACTCTGAAGATACCCACAGAATTGATGGGTGAAAGCACTCAGTATCTTTGTTTCATTCTTGCTCTGTTAATTTTTCGTGTTAATTGTGGAATTTTTATTAAATACAGTCCTGCGTGGAACCAGATCCTCCTTGGTTGTTTTACTAGTTGTTGCTGCCTTTTGGTATTCGTGATGTCAAACAGGTGCACTGCTGCAACTCTTGGGCCCTCATTAGTTAAAACTGACCACAAGTCAGTCTCTTTCAAACTGATACTAACACTAGAACTCACAAAGTGTGAAATCAGAATAAAAAACTTCACCAAGGCAAACTATACCCTGCTAGGTGAAGGTATAAATGCATTCCAAGCCCGACCCCCAGCTGAAAGTGGTAACTATGCTCAAGCTTACACTAAAGCCCTGTACAGTCACTTGCATACGTGTATAAACTCTGCTGTACTGGAAAGAATCAAAGCCAGAGCCCCAAGTAAAAACAAGCTACCATGGTGGACATCCAGCAGCAACAGACTACAATAAATGCAAATGTTGCTGTCCAGGAAAATAAAGGCAAGCCCCAAACAGGCAAATAAGACCACGTATCAAATCCTCCAAGAGCTTCTTTGAGAGAAGCCTAGCAAGTGCTGCCAAGGATAACCATAAGGCATTTTACAGCTTCGTACATAACCTAAAGGGTAAGACCCAAGCAATGTGCAGAACTAGTGGCCAATGGTATCACACACACTGACCCCATAGAGATAGCAAACCTGCTAGCAGATAGGTTTGGTGAGAATTTCACTCCCTTATCCCTACCTAACTTACAAACCCTCCCCCAAACTCCCCCCTCCCATCCTTCATATCTGAATATCGGGTCCTCAAAGCCCTGTCCAAGGCAAAAAAACACAGCCTCTGTGGGACCAGATGACATCCCAGGCTGTCTTCTAAACAGGCTAAAACATGAAGTAGCATCACCACTATGTACCTTTTTCAGTCATAGCCTAACCACAGGCTTTTTTCCTGCAGAATGGAGAACAGTTATAGTTCTTCCCATCCACAAAAGTGGCCTAGTGACAGATCTGGGGGATTACAGATCCATAAGCCTGACCAGCCTCATCTGTAAGGCCATGGAACATTTTGATGTTCTTCGTGTTTCACTGTTGCCGTCATTACATTTGGGTTATCTGCTTGCAGGTAGCCCTTAGTCAGCCTGATTAACAAAGTCTTGGGTCCTGCGTCAGTTGCTGTCCCTTCTTCCATGATGTCAGGTTGTCAGGGGTATAAAACATGCAGCCAATGCCATTACATCAGTCTTTCTTGCTGTGCGGTGCCCGAAGCAGGAGCAGTTCACAAGTGCTGGTCGGCCGACTCCTGAAATTTTCGTTTTCATGTTTCAGAACTGAAGTCTTCAACTAATGCTAAGTACCCCGTTGGGGAAACTTTTTCTTGCTTCTTACTGATATCAGTAAAATTTAAAAATTGCATTACTTGTGGAAAGCAAATACCTCATAAAGATTTTCATTCGTACTGTATTCCTTACCTAGGCCCTGACCATGACGTATCTTGCTGTCGGTTTTGTGCCTTATTTAATCAGCGCACTATCCGTCGTCAGTATATTTTCGCCTCTAAATATTTCAGTTCTCAGTTTAATTATGCAGAAATATCGTCGGTTAGCCATCCGACTACCAGGATTCTGAAAAAAAATGCAAAGATAAAGACAGAGACAGGCTACCGAGGTCCAAAACTGCCGACGACGCTTCTCATAAGCCAGTCACCAGTTCGCCGGTAATCAGTGAGGTGCTTTCACAGCCCCTGATACCCACTACTTCTGATTCGCAGGCCTCTACTGAGACCCATTCGGAGTCCGGTATGTCGCGAGATGCTTCAATTATGGAACCCTTGGATGTCTCTACCTTGGATGGGTCCAGAGCCGCTGTGCAGGCACCGGCTTGTGAGGGTGTATTCAGGCCTACGGACTTGCATATTAAACCGATGCCTCCTTCTTTACTTTGGCCTAAATCTCGATCAATGCCTAAAAAACTGACGCCCAGGCCACATGCTCAGGCCTCTATGCCTAAAAAACAAATGATAAGAATGGCTGAAGATCTAATAACTGTAATCTGGTGTAGCCACCACCCCCCCCTTCTAAGAGGCCTAGGACTGAAGTTGATTATGAATCTTCTGATCAGGATTCTGTTTTTTCTGATTCTTCTGATGATTTGGATTTGCCCTTATCTGCTTATGAAGATTCTGATGCAGAGGACCCCATTCCCTCTGCTTCCCCTCCAGAGGATTTTTCTTTTGGGGAAACCTTACATACTCTAAGGGAGCATTTCCACTGGGAAAGCCAGGATTTTACTGATTCAAAAAAGAGGCTTAGGGATTTCCTTCTCCTACCTCAGCATAGGCCTTTAGCTATTCCTCCTGTACTAAACATTGTTGATGCTTTTTCGGAATCTAGTTTGGCCCCTGATTCCTTGCCTCCTGCTCCCAGAAAACCTGACAGATACTACAGGGTCCCCTGAGTCCCACAAGTTCCTGTTTAACAATCCTATTGCAGATCCAGAGACTGTTTCACAGGGGCTCAAAGGGCATTAAGGCTTCTACTGCTAAAAACCCTGCCCCTTCTGATAGAGACTCCAGGGCACTGGATAGATGGGGTAAGAGGATTTACACTTCTGCAACCTTGGCCGTTAGAGCTTTAAACTGCCAGTTTCATTTGTTAATGTATCAGCAACATGTTATTGGACTGCTTAAACAGAAAATTATGTTGATTCCTGACTGTGTGGAAAATAAAGAATTACAGGATTTAATGCATTCTGCTGAACAAGTTGGAAAACATACTTTGCAATGTGGTTTTGATTCATTAGTGGCCTCTTGCAAGGCTGCTGTTACTAGGTCTGTGCTCAGAAGGCATGCTTGGCTTAAGGAGCAGTCTTTGCCTGATCATGTTAAAGCTAAATTGTTGGATGCTCCCTTAAATCAGGACCGCCTGTTTGGCAACAAGGCCGAGGAAGTTCTTAAAAAGATGGAAGATAAAGCTAAATCTATGCAAACTGTTAATGATTTCATACAAGTTCAGCCTCCTAGATTTAGTAGGCACTGGCCCTCTAAGAATTGGTCCTTTCCAGCCCCTTCCAGGTCTTTTCAAGCCAAACCCAGACACAGCAAAAACCCCAGGTTTCAGTCCCAAAAAAACACACAGAACTAAGCAGTGGGGGGCCTCCACTTCCACATCTGGGAATAATAAGACACCCCCTATGGTAAACTGTCTCAATGACTTCTTTTTAAAATTTCCAAGGACTTATCAACTGACTGCCCCTTTTGGGGGGGGGGGGATTGCTCTTCATGCAAAGAATTGGGAACTCATTACCCAGGACAAATGGTTCATGGATGGATTCATGGATTAGTACTAGGTTAACTGCCCTTTCGAGACATTTTTAAGCCTAGCCAATTATCCCTTGTGAGACTCAAACCCTGCACCTTGTGTTTGTAAGGCAAACACCTTAACCATTAGGCCACCCTCCCAACCAAATGTTTTAAATGTAGTGTCCCAGGGATACAGATTTCACTTCCACACGTTGCCAACACCAAGCGGGTGGCCGGACCTACCCCCAAATCAGTGGGCAGAGGCCCAAAAACAAGTACTTTCTCTCTTAAGCATGGGGGGTATTCAACTGGTACCAGAAGAGGAAAAGGGACAAGGTTTCTACTCAAGACTTTTCCTGATACTCAGAAAGGACAATTCATGCCGTCCAATCCTGGACCTGTCTACTCTAAACACCTTTTTGGAGATTCCAGAATTCAAGATGCTGACTCTTCCACAATTACTTCCTATGCTAGGGAAGGATGCCTGGTTGGCAACACTAGCCTGCACATCCCAGTCAGGGAATCTTGCAGAAGATACCTATGCTTCAAAGCAGGCTACACGCACTATCAGTTCTCTGCACTACCCTTTGGCTTATCTACTGCCAGGGTATTCACAAACTGCCTAGCTCCAGTTATTGCATTTTGCAGACAAAGAAATATTCAAATATACCAATACCTGGACGATTGTCTAATTCAGGCAGAAAGCCATGTCATACTTTTGAATCATCTGGCCTTTGTACAAAGGGTTCTAACTTATCTAGGGTACACCATAAATGAAAAGAAATCACACCTGGTACCCTGTCAACAAATTATATTCCTGGGAGTAAGCTTGAATACAACTTCCCAGATGGCTTACCTCATGCCAGAGAAACAAATTCATTTGACAACCTACTTCAAACAAGTGGCCACAAAAACACTGCTATCTGCAAGACAAATACTGCAAACCTTGGGGTTCATGGCCTCCTGCATTCTTCTAATTCCATATGCAAGACTGCATATGAGGAAACTACAGTGGTATCTAAAAAGCCTATGGTGTCACCATTCTCAGGATCTAGAAGCAGTGATTCCTATCATACCTTGCCCTATGCCTAGAGTTTTTTTTGGTGGGCAGAGGCCTGCCACCAAAACAAGGGACTACCTTTCACACCACCCCCTGCCACCCAAACCCTAACAGACGCATCAGACTATACATGGGGGGCTCACCTGGCAGGGAAGTGCATTCAGGGCAAATGGAACCCAAGTCAAATGCACCTGCATATCAATCAAAAAGAAATGTTAGCTGTGCAGAATGCTCTGACAGCCTTCAAGGACAACATTCTTCCAGGACAACTAATGGTAAAGACGGACAACACCACTGTTATGTGGTACATAAACAAGCAGGGGGGAGTACACATTCCTACCCCCACTGCAGACTAGCCATGGCATTGTGGAACAGTCTTGAGCTACCAAGTGCACCTGCAAGCTCAATTCCTGCCAGGAAAATTCAATACACTGGCAGATAGACTAAGTAGAAACCTCATGGACCCACACGAGTGGAAACTGGAACCAAGGATTTTCAACATGTTAAGCAAATGGGGGAGCCCAGATATAGACCTGTTTGCCCCTCCCCAAAACTACCAATTGGACAGATTTTGCACAAGGACTCCCCACAAAAAAGCCTGGAAAGTGGATGCTCTGTCCTTCAGCTGGAAAAACCCATCAGTCTATGCCCCCCCCCCCCCGCCTCTGCTCTCCAAAGTACTACTAAAAATCAAACAGTACAAACGAAGGATGATTTTGATTGCTTCAGACTGGCCGCGCCAACACTGGTACCCCTTCCTGCACAGTGTGTCACAGTTATCCCCATGGCACCTGCCTCAGACTCCTTCCCTGTTGTCTCAGCAGGAGAACCAGACTCTGCACCCTCAGCTTCTAACACTGAGCCTTGCAGCCTGGCTAATTCCATAATCTCTCCTTTAGCATCCCTCAGTAAACCTGTGATGGGTATCATTTTAGAGGCAAGGAGGCCTAGTATTAGAAATTCTTATTCTGAAAGATGGAAAGATTCTGTGCCTGGAGCCAATCTCAAGAGATGAGCACAGCAGCACCCAATTTACCTCAGATTTTACAATAATTAACTGAGATGCTTCACAAGGGCCTGTCTTTTTTCTCTATTAAAATCCACGCCTCAGCCATTTCAGCTCATTATAACACAGAACCCTCCCCTCTTCTCTCATCGACTCCTCAAGCAGTTCCTCAGACGGGCCAAAAATTTGAGACTCACCAGGAGAGCTCCAACCCCAGCCTGAGACCATAACTTTGTTCTACCTCCTTTCGAGCCAGCTGTTACTGCAGACTTAAAATTTTGTTCTTGGAAAACAGCTTTCTTTTTAGCAATCACTTTAGCTAGAAGAGTATCTGAATAACAGGCCCTTATGGCAGTGGAGCCTTTCATCATCTTTCATGCGGACAGGGTGTCCCTCAGAACCAATCCATCCTTCATGCCCAAGGTGGTATCCAGTGTGGCTGTTAGTCAGTCCATTCATTTGCCAACCTTTTTTCCCAATCCACAGAACAAAGGTGAGCGGATACTGCATTCCTTAGATGTGCACAGACAACTTGGATTCTACTTGGACAGGACTAAACCTCCAAGGAAATCTGAACAACTGCTGGTGGCATTTGCTGCAGGGGCAGAGGGGAAGGCTATTTCAAAGCAAACCATTTCTAAATGGATAGGCCATTGCATTCATTTCTGCTTTAAGCACCATGGAAAACCTATCCCCCAGGGGATCAGACCTCACTCCACCAGGGCTGCATCTACCTCTACAGCCTTTCTCAAAGGCGTCCCTACCAGGGACATCCTAGAAGCTGCTACCTGGAGTTCTGTACATACTTTCACCAAGTATTATCATTTGCCAATTTTCTCCAAATCCAAAGCTGGTTTTGCCACTGCAGTCTTGCAGGGCCTTATAACTGGTCCTAATGCTATCTAAATTCCTCCTCCCAACCATAGCTTTAGGAATCAACCCAAATGTAATGACTGCAACAGTGAAACACGAAGAACATAGTACAGTTGTGTACACTTACCATAAATGTAGATGTTCGAGTGTATTCACTGTTGCGGTCCTGGTTACCCTCCCTCCAGCCTCCCTAACTTCTTTTTGGCTATACCTCTGCTTTCTTTTACTATGCTTAAGTCTTTTTGGTGTATTTGCTTTGTTGTTGGAGGTATATCATTATACTTTATATTTAATTGCTTCCCATTAGAGGGGCACCTGACATCTAGGGCAAGAAAAACGGATGTAATGGCATCGGCTGCATGTTTTATACACCTGACGTCATGGAAGAAGGGACAGCAACCGACGCAGGACCCAAGACATTGTTAATCAGGCAGACTGAGGGCTACCTGCAAGCAGATTACCCAAATGTAATGACTGCAACAGTGAAACACAAAGAACATCTACATTTATGGTAAGTGTACACAACTGTACTTTATGGACCTCATAAATAAAGATTACCACAAACGAAGCACTAAAGGAAATAAAGGCTGCAGGTCACATAAGTGACCTCCAAACCCTGGATCCATCCCAGTTTGTCTTTGTGAAGGGCAGATCCTGCCTGTTAAATTTGTTGGATTTCTTTCATAGTGTGACCACTGCCATTGATGAGGGCAAATCTGTGCACACAGCGTACCTTGACTTGGCAAAGGCTTTTGACACACTCCCATATTCAGGTATTACCGATAATCTTGGCAAACTGAATGTAAACTCCTTTCATTGTAAGATGGGTTGCCAACTGGCTCACAAACCACTATCAAAGTGGGTGATTCCACATCAGCCAGCAGACCTGTTACCAGTGGGATGCCACAGGGATCAGTGCTAAGCCCCCTACTGTTTGGTATATACTTCTTCAGAAGTTAGGTCAAAATTAAGGGGTTGTGATTGACCAAGTTTGCAGACTGCTGCAAACTTGGTGCAATAATTGAATCCCCAAATGATGTCAGTATACTCCAAGAGGGTGTTACGGAGACCAACGACTGATATTTTAGTCATGGTCTCAAACTGAATGCAAAGAAATGCATCATCATTTCCTTTGGCACAAGCAATGTCCCTTCACACTTTCAAATCGGCAACAATACCCTAAGTACCCAGGAAATGGTAAGGGACCTGGAATCACAGGTTAACTGCAATCTTAACTTCGACCACCAAGTGTCTACTGTAGTAAAGAAAGCTTTCCACAAGCACACTTGATTAGTAAAGGCATCGCCTCAAGAGCAAAAGTAGTTATAACCCCCCTATACTCGGCACTTATCTGGGCCATAATTGAGTATAACTCCCCATTTGGCATGTACCATACTAGGCACCGCTGCAATTGGAGAGACCTCAGAGGTTTGTAACAAAGAAGATCAAGGGGCTGCAGCATGTGCCTTACACAGATTGACTAAAGTTCCTGTCATTGTACTCCGTAATGTATAGACTTCTTAGGGGAGACGTATCTGGCCTGTAGAGCAATCCAAGACCAAAACCTAATGAACGTGCATGTCTGTAAATCAAATGGGCCTAGGGCTACTCATTCCAGGGACTTAAATATGGCCTGCAACTTAAATAGGACATGCTGGAAAGAGGTTTATCTCCCAGTGACTCCCACATCTCTGGAACAGGCTACCAATTCATGTGAAACAGAGCACCTCTATGACATGGTTCAAGAGGAACCTGGACGAGTGGATGAGGCACCATAAATTCTTACCCGGGGATAGTGATCACAATCCTCCTGGACATGGGCAGTCATCACTAAATACAATCTTTGGTACTGAATAGCACTTCTGTGGTATTACATTGATTGAAAAGGCTAGGCTTAAAATGACCTCGAGGTTGATAGCCTAGTAATCTCTTATGATCCTATGATTGCTAGGTGGTGATGGGCTTTATTTGGAAGGTGGGTAGCAAATTTTGGTATTTTATTATAACATTGTTCCAGTTCTATTAAAAGGGAGGTATTGACATTTGTGAGTAGAAAAGCGTAGGATAGCGTTGGCAATACATATGAGAGGGCAGTAGTTTTTCTAGATTGTAAGGTGAGGTATGGAGATGCTTTCTAGAGGACACTTAGTTTTATACAGGCCTTTTCCATAGTATTTTGGATATGTAGGTCAGATTTTGGTTATCATCAAAGGTGACCTCAAAGTAATTTAGTATGTTGGCCAAGATGAAGTCTAGTGTTTTGTGTAGATGATATAGTAAAGGTATTTTTGCGGTCAAACTATTTTGGAATGAAAAGTAGAATTTTTGTTTTGTTTGAGTTCAAGAGACAATTAGATTTGATTCAGGTAAGATTCAGCAGAAGGGTAGGATTGTTGTGTAATTGTTTGTGGTGATGCCATGCTTAGAGCTGAAAAGATTTTTGTAATCACAACATTCTGTGCAGTCTAGGAAGCTAGTTCTTTAGTGATCTCTTGAATATACCACTCCAATTGTAGCCAAAAAAACGGACTCTTGAGTGCAATGCAAATGTTTTAATTCCACAAGTCGAATAAAATCATAAAATTGATAAGAAGCAATTGAGCAAAGTATATCCAAAAAAGAACCACAGTCAAGCGCTTTTGTCAATCAAGACTTCATCAGAACTGTGTGTGTGTACCAAAGTGCAAGCTTAAATAAGAATACTCCCCAATTAACCCTATCAATTATTAAAATCTTGCACCAACATTAATATTCACTCTAACAACACAATAAAATAAAAAGTTACTTAAGAAATGCATAAATAAGTTAAGAAATGTATATATTAATAAGTTAAAAAATACCATATGTTGACAGTTTTAATACATATAAACCAAAAAGAAACACTTATAAAAAAACAGACTAGTCATTGGAAAGACAAGTGTAAAAAATGTTTTCAATCCTGTGTTTATCGAAAACCCACTTTTTCTAATGATTATCTGGAGTTTAAAAGTAGTCACCCCCAGTATGTGAAAAGAAATATTGTGGAGGGTCAGATGGTCCGTATAGCTAGAATGCTCTGACCTCGAAATAGCGAAGGTAGAAATGGGTACATTGGTTAACTTATTTGTAGCAAGGGGATATCCTTTGGAGTTTGTCCTACCTATTTGTGACCAAGTGATTGGCAAATGGGGTACAAAATATAAACCATTATTAGGGGTTACCCAGAATAAAGAGGTAGAAGTTCCTCATTCACAGGGTAAGGATTAATTCATATTCAATAGTATGGGAAACTTGTGACAAAGTAAGAGAAATTCTTAAGAAAAATTGGATACTTTTTAAAGGTAATGAAAAGCTTTTAGCGATTTTAGGTGGTGGACCTACCTTTTCCTATAGGACTAATAGTAACTTGAAATTACTGTTAGAACATCCCATAGCATATAAAACTTAAGACCCTCAAGGGAACTACTAAACGTGGGGCCCGTGACTATTGTAAATTTATCATTACAACTCTCACTTTACCAATTGGCTTTAATAGGTTAGAGGTGAGATTAGCCACAGGCTCCTGTGTCACTACAGGGGTGGTTTATATTGCTGTTTGCCAGGGTTGCCAGGATTTTTATGTTGGTAAAACGGAAAGGAGGTTCCGAAGAAGAAATTATGAGCACCTTTATAGTATTAAGAAGCACGAAAACAATGCACTATACAGACACATCAAAACAAACCTTGATCATACTTTTGTATTTGGCATCCTGGAAGTGGTTGGTAAGGATGTTAGAGGGGGTGACTGGACAAACAGACTAGATAGGGCTGAAATGAGATGTCAACTATAGTTGAACGCCACAATTGCCCCAGGTATTAATGACAATATTTCTGTTAAACCAGAATTGAAACTTAGGGCAAGACTATAATGACTAGTCTGTGTTTTTTTTTTTTTTAAGTGTTTCTTTTTGGTTTATATGTATTAAAACTGTTAACATATGGTATTTTTTAACTTATTAATATATACATTTCTTAACTTATTTATGTATTTCTTAAGTTGCTGTTGTTTGTCTTTAGACTTTTCCCGGTTAGGGGTCGCCACATCGGAACTCCGGTCCGCTAATGATTGGCAGTAGATTTTCATGAACGCCGAGGTACCAGCTCAACGTCCAACCTTCAACGAAGGCATGCCCATTTACGCATGTCTTTCGTACGCTCACCCAACCGCGGGGAGGACATGCAGACTCCACACAGAATTTCTTAAGTAACTGTTTTTATTTTATTGTGTTGTTAGAGTGAATATTAATGTTGGTGTAGGATTTTAATAATTAATTGATAGGGTTAATTGGGGAGTGTTCTTATTCACGCTTGTACTTTGGTACACACAAACAGTTCTGATGAAGTCTTGATTGACGAAAGCGCTTGACTGTGGTTCTTTTTTGGATATATTTTACTCAATCACTTCTTATCAATTTTGTGATTTTATTCGACTTGTGGAATTAAAACATTTGCATTGCACTCAAGAGTCCGGTTTTTGGCTACAATTGCAGTGGTAAACTTTTCTTCATGGTGGCTTTTATACCACTCTGACACCAGAAGTTATTGATCTCTTGAATTTACTCTTTAATAGCTTACCAGCACTTTCCAATAGCACTTTTTCCAATACATGTAGATGTCCTTCATGGATGCATCTGCAGTCATAACAACTGGGTTGTCCTGTCGTCAGGCAGCCCTTCAGTCAGCCGGATTCCAAAGTCCGGCTTCGGCTGATGTCGCACTTCACCCGACGTCATCTCTGTTGGTCTTCGGGTATAAAGGCATCAGCCGACGCCATTTTCCCCAGTCTTTCTTGCCGCGTGGCGCCCGAAGCAGAAGCTGTTCGCAAGTGCCGGTCGGTCGGATCCAGAGATTACTCCTACCGAATACTACTTCGAAGACTTCTAAAGCTAAGTACCCCGTTGGGGACTCTTTCTTGCCTCAGCCGATGTCAGAAAAAGTTAATAATTGTTTAACCTGTGGGAAACAAATACCTCATAAAGATTTCCACTCTTATTGTCTACCTTGTTTAGGCCCAGCCCACGACGTAGCTGCCTGTTCGGCCTGTGCTTCCTTCAACCGACGAACGCTTAGGCTTCGGTCGGAGTTTGCTGAACAGTTTTTCGGTTCTGATTTTGCGTACATTATGCCGCCGGATCCTCCGACTACCCAATCTACCAAAAACGCAAAGATAAAGACCGACACTCAAGCGGTCCGCGGTTTCGCCGAAACCATGGTTAAGCAAACTGAGTGTCTCGGTTTCGCCGAAACCGAGAAAACTGATCAAAGTACAGCTGAATCTATCTCTACAACTGAGGCCCCTGCTACCACCCTTGAATCGGCCTCAGAAATTTTATCCACTACGGTGGTTGCCACTGACTTATCAGACACCATTCCCTTGGATGTCTCTACCCCAGCACGTGGTGCTGCTAGGCCTCCAGCAACCATGTCCATTAAGGCCTTCGCCAGGGCTAAAGCAGCCAAGACTACTAAAACAGTGCCTGTTAAACCCCCTACTACCAGGCCCTCCTCGAGTTCTCAAATGCTTACTCTGGCAGAAGATTTAATTTCATTAATTAGAGGATCTCAATCTCACCCAGACAGGGCCTCTCAGCCCCAGAGAAGAGACCTAGGGCAGAGCCCCCTGAGCCAGTGTCCTCTGATGATTCTGCCGATGAATCAGACATAACTGACCAGCCAGAGGCTCCTTTCTCCAATTTTGAAGACTCTGATGCTGAAGAATCCATTCCAGCTGCTTCCCCCCCAGAAGAATTCTCCTTTGGGGAAACCTTACATGCCATGCGAGAGCAGTTCCAATGGCAGCAACAGGATTTTTCAGATTCCAGAAAAAGACTTAGGACCTTTCTGCACCTTCCACAGCACAGGCCCTTAGCTATACCTCCTGTTCTTTCTGTGGTGGATGATGCTTTCAATGATGTCTGCTCCACACCAGATTCTTTACCTCCAGCCCCTGCCAAACCAGACAGATTTTACAGGGTGCCAGACACTCATCACCACCTGTACAAGGCCCCACTTGCAGACCCCGAAACTATATCCCAGGGTCCCAAGGCAGTAGCCGCGACCATAGCTAAAAACCCTATTCCTTCTGAAAGGGAAGCAGGGTCATTAGACAGATGGGGCAAAAAGGTCTACACTTCAGCTACTCTCTCAGCTAGAGCTTTAAACTGTCAGTTTCACATGATACAATACCAAGAGTTTATGCTTGATCAGTTAACTAAAAAGCTAACCACTGATGAATCTCTTGATAAGAAATATGTATTAGAAATGGTAAATAACATACAACAGGTTAGTAACCATTCCTTAAAATGTGGCTATGATGCACTGGAGGCTTCATTTAGATCAGCCATGACTGGCACAGTGATAAGAAGGCATGCTTGGCTAAAGGAGCAAGCTTTACCGGATCATGTTAAAGCTAAGCTGCTAGATGCTCCTATGGATAAGACAAGTTTGTTTGGTACACCTGCCCAGCAGGTTATGAAGAAAATAGAAGAAAAGGCAAAATCTGTTCAAACAGTTAAAGATTTCTTGCAGGTTCAACCCCCCAGGTTTAGCAGGAACTGGCCTGCCAAAAATTGGTCCTTTCCTGACTCCACAAGATCTCAAAGGGGCAGGAATAGACGTTCCAGAGGCAGAAACCAATCCAGAGGAGGTGCCTACAGAGGACGACAGTGGCAAGGTAACAACAGAGGCACAGACACCACCTCTGCCACTACATCAACACAGCCACAGTGACTTAACCCTAAATCCGCCTACCAGGGAACAAATAGCAGCTCCTCTAGGCGGAAAGTTAACCTTATTTTCAAAGAACTGGCACTATATAACAAAAGACAAGTGGATTTTACAAACCATAGATCAAGGTTACCGGTTCCACTTCCACACTTTACCAGTCAAAAGAGGAATGCCAAATCTACCTCCAAATCAAAAAAACAGAGGCTCTACAACAAATAATGCAGTTAGCAAAAATGAGAGCTGTGGAAAGAGTGCCAACAGCAGAGCAAGGAAAGGGGTTCTACTCCAGATTATTCCTAGTTCCAAGAAAGGAAAAAGGTTGGAGACCAATTCTGGACCTGTCCACCTTAAATACTTACATCATTGTCCCAAAATTCAAAATGCTGACCCTACAGCAACTTCTTCCCATGTTGGGCAAGGAGTGCTGGCTGGTAACTCTAGATCTCAAGGAGGCATACCTGCACGTCCCCATTCGACCAATCTGCAGAAGATACCTCAGATTTCTTGCAGGATCAGAGCACTATCAATTCTCAGCATTGCCCTTTGGCTTATCTACTGCCCAGAGTATTCACAAAATGCCTGGCATCAGTAATCGCCATTGCAGACTACAGGAATTCAAATTTACCCATACCTGGACGACTGCCTGCTACAAGGGGACAGCAAAAGCAAGCTGACAACAGATTTACAAAGGGTCATTTACTTGCTACAAGCACTGAGATACACAGTCAATTTACAAAAGTCAAGGCTGATACCATCCCAAACAAGGACATTCTTGGGCTGAATTGGACACAGTAAAACAAATGGCATTCCTAACTACAGAAAAACAAAAAGAACTCCCTCTTTACTTCTTGGCACTAACAAAACTGAACAAGTTAACAGCAAGAAAAGTACTGCAGGCCTTGGGCTTCATGGCATCATGCATAATCTTGGTCCCACTTGCCAGACTACATATGAGAAAACTACAGTGGTACCTAAAGAATTTATGGTCCCAACACAGACACAGCCTAGAAACAGAAATCCCACTAATTCCATGCTTAAAACAGGAGTTCCTATGGTGGGCTCAGGCATGCCAGTCAAACCCAGGGCTACCCTTTCGCAGATGTCAAGCAAACCAGACCATCACAACAGACGCTTCAGACCTAGGATGGGGGGCACACATGCTGGACAAATGCGTGCAAGGATTGTGGACACAGGATCAACTTCACCTGCACATCAACCTAAAAGAAATGCTGGCAGTAAAACTGGCAATCCAAAAGTTCAGACCATTTCTCAAAGAGGGCCAGTTGATGATAAGGACAGACAACACCACAGTCATGTGGTACATCAACAAACAGGGAGGCACTCACTCATACCCCCTATGCAGAATGACTTTGGAGCTGTGGACCCTGGCACTCAGCTACAACATCCAGTTACAGGCAATATTTGTACCAGGAAAAGAGAATACTCTAGCAGACATATTAAGCAGAACCACATCGGATGCCCACGAATGGAAGCTGCACCCGGACATCTTCAAGACCATCTCAAAGAAATGGGGAATGCCTCAGATAGACCTATTCGCATCACCTCTCAATCACCAGCTCAAAAAATTCTGCACAAGGACATTCCACCCACTAGCATGGAAAGTGGATTCGCTCTCCTTCAGCTGGGAAGGCCTAACAGCATATGCATTCCCACCTCTTCCCTTGATACACAAGGTTTTACTAAAAATCAAGGAAGAACGTCCAAGGATAATCCTGATAGCTCCAAACTGGCCAAGACAACACTGGTTTCTACTGCTGAGGAGCATGTCTCGGAACAATATGTGGCCAATACCCCTGATGCCTTTGATGTTAACTCAGAACAACTACAACATCATGCATCCAAACCTAAAAACGTTGCAACTGACTGCATGGAACATCACATAGCAGCAGCTAATCCAGAACTTTCACAAAGAGTTAAAGACATTATTCTTGAAGCACGCAGACCTTCAACAAGAAGAAACTATGCTGGAAAATGGAAGAGGTTTGTCAGTTGGAGTACTGAAAGAGGAAAAGATGTGTCAAACGTAGATATGCCTAACATTCTGGAGTATCTGGCCGAACTTCTTCATTCAGGCCTGTCCTACTCCTCCATCAAGATACATGCATCAGCTATTTCAGCAGAATACAGCTTTGACCCACCTGTTTTTTTGCATCCTTTGCTCAGGCAGTTCCTCAGAGGAATCAAGAATGTAAAACCTCCAAGGAAACCACCCTTACCAGCTTGGGACTTAAACTTTGTGCTAGAAAAGTTGACACTATCACCCTTTGAACCAGCAGCAACAGCAGACCTACAACACCTGTCATGGAAAACTGCTTTCCTACTGGCAATTACTTCAGCAAGGAGGGTTTCAGAACTACAGGCCTTAATGGCAGTGCAACCCTTCCTAATCTTCCACCAAGATAGAGTGTCCATGAGGACTAATCCTACATTTATGCCTAAGGTGGTATCCAGAGTGTCTTTAAACCAGGCAATCCACCTACCTACCTTCTTTCCCAACCCACAAAACAGAGGGAAAGAATACTGCATACTTTGGATGTACATAGACAGCTACGCTACTACTTGGACAGAACAAAAAGTAGCAGAAAGACTGACCAACTTTTGTAGCCTATGCAACAGGAAGGGAAGGAAAAGCTATTTCCAAACAGACAATCTCCAAATGGATAGGAAATTGCATACGATTCTGTTACTCCTTCCATGGAAAACCAATTCCACAGAACATAAGACCTCATTCTACAAGGGCAACAGCCACTACCATAGCCTTCTTACGAGGAGTGGCAACCAAAGACATTATTGAGGCGGCTACTTGGACCTCCGTGCATACATTTGCCAAGCATTATAATTTGCCTCTATATTCCAGATCCCGAGCAGGGTTTGCCACTGCTGTACTGCAAGGGATCCTAAACACACCATAATCTAGTTTTACCCTCCTCCCTAGTTGGCTATGGTATTCTACCCAGTTGTTATGACTGCAGATGCATCCATGAAGGACATAGTACAGTTTTGTACCTACCATAAATGTAGATGTCCGAACTGGATAGCATCTGCAGTCAGGATTACCCTCCCTCCTTCCCTCTGTGGTACTCCTAGGGTGTTTACCCTCCTAATAGCTAGCTGGTGGGGAGTCTTTATGGTGTATTTGTTGGTATATATGTACATACATGCTTATTTTTGTGTTTACCTCTATCTTTTTGGAAACATTGGCATCTATCCAAATTTTAGCCTTCAAGAGGGCTACTGGCATCTGGGGCAAGAAACACTGAGGAAAATGGCGTCGGCTGATGCCTTTATACCCGAAGACCAACAGAGATGACGTCGGGTGAAGTGCGACATCAGCCGAAGCCGGACCCGGACTTTGGAATCCGGCCGACTGAAGGGCTGCCTGACGACAGGACAACCGAGTTGTTATGACTGCAGATGCTATCCAGTTCGGACATCTACATTTATGGTAGGTACAAAACTGTACTTTATGGAAACTTTCACAACCATATGCTACATCTTGGAGCTCTCTTTCTGTCTGATCATATCTTTTCAGAAAGTCAGTAAATGCTCTTAAACCATATACAGCTGGTTTATTTTCTCACAGATTCACTGCATCAGTTTCTTTCTAGCTTAAATCTGTTTGTAACTCGGAGAACGGCACCCAAAAACTGAAAAAAATATGTTTTCAGCATATCTTGAACTTTTCTGCATTGCTAATGCCTCTGTATCAAAGTAAATGGTTACTGTTGTTTTCTAATTTGTTATACTCCAAAATGATATGAGGGAAGCTGCCATGGCTAGCAATATTTTGTTTTATGGTAAATGGCTTTGCCTTTCTTATGTCATGTTAGAGGGACAGAAAGAATCCCTTAAGATGAGGGGATCATTTACTGTAGATGTTCTTCGTGTTTCACTGTTGCAGTCATCACATTTGAGCTATCCCTGCCAAGGTAGCCCTCGGCCGGCCCGAATACCAGAGACTTAGTATTTCTGCGTCGGTTCCTGTTGCTTGAGAACTGACATCAGGTCGTCAGTGGTATAAAGGAAGGCATCTGATGCCATTACATCAGTCTTTCTTGCCGTGGAACCCGAAGCAGAAGTTGTTCGCATGAATGCCAGTTAGCCGCTTCCTGAGTTTCGTTTCCGAATTGAAGTCTTCGTCAATCCACATTTTTAATTACTTTGCTTCCTTTGATTTTCATTAGTGGCCATGTCTGTTGCAGCATTTTAAGGTTTGTTTGAATGACAGGCTTGAAAATGTAGCTGAGTTAATTGTTCTTTTCAAAGTAACAACTGTAGTTCAGTGTTTAAGTATGAGAAATCTGGACCCCTGTGATTAATAGGTGTTACTTGGGCTGAAATGGTTTGTGTTGCATTCACAGTTTTAAATATTGTAGCTAGAATTAGTCTTTGTTGTTAATCTTCTTTACCCAACTCCAGAAGAAACATGCACTTTTACAGAAATTACAGCGTAGGAAAAAATGCAAAATCATATACTGACAGAAAGCAAGAAGTTAGATTAACGTGTTTGCTTACTTTCTTTATGGCACTGAATTTTATTACAGGGAAAGACATTGGCATCTGAAAACTAAGCTTGAAAGCCCTGACTTTGTTCAAACTCAAGGCTACACTATTTATCTGAGGTGTGATGCTGGCAGTCTGTAACTGATGAGCCATATTTAAATGTCATTGTTTTCTTAATGACTGTGATGTTCTTCGTGTTTCACTGTTGCAGTCATTACATTCGGGTAATCTGCTGGCAGGTTGCCCTCAGTCAGCCTGATTAACAAAGTCTTGGGTCCTGCGTCAGTTGCTGTCCCTTCTTCCATGACGTCAGGTCGACAGGGGTATAAAACATGCAGCCGACGCAATTACATCAGTCTTTCTTGCCACGCTGTGCCCGAAGCAGAAGCAGTTCACAGGTGCCGGTCGGCTGACTCCTGAAATTTTTGTTTTCGAGTTTCAGAGCCAAAGTCTTCAACTAAAAGCTAAGTACCCCATTGGGGAAACTTTTTCTTGCTCCTTACCGATGTCAGTAAAAGTTAATAATTGTATCACTTGTGGGAAGCAAATACCTCATAAGGATTTTCATTTGTACTGTATTCCTTGCCTAGGCCCTGACCACAACATGCCTTGCTGTCGGTCAGTATGCCTAAATGCAGAGTCCTGTATTGCTAATGCAGTCATGTACGGGTGCAGCCTCACATGTCCTTATGAGGGTAGCCATGAAAGGGTGATTCACTTTTATCTTGTTTGAAGGTGCTGGCTGACAATGTGATGGAGTGAATACTGTTGTTTGACCAGTGTGTGTTCATACGAGGTTCTAGTGGCTTGAATAGTAATTTCTTAACCTTGGCAAAAATGAGTTCATTGTTAAGTGGTTGCAATGTAGTATTAAATTGCTTAGTGTTGTGTACTGTGTGAGGAGTTACCCTTCAGACTCTGGTATGTACACCTCTCACAGGCAGTGTCAGTAAATGATGTAAAAGGTGTTTGGCAGTTAAGCATGAAGATGCCGCTAAAGTGCTGCATAACTTCTGTGGATAGAGCAATCTGTAAAAGCATGTTGATAGAGCAAACTGTGGAACCAGATAATGAATGACAACTTGATCATCAACTATGACAAAGAAAATGGATCGGGATCCTTCAACACTCCTACAGAGAAACAAATAAAGCAGATTGCTAGATTGTTTTAAGTAGCAGGACATAAAAAATAA
Organism: Protopterus annectens; assembly: GCF_019279795.1. NCBI lineage: Eukaryota > Metazoa > Chordata > Ceratodontiformes > Protopteridae > Protopterus > Protopterus annectens. The sequence goes on from NC_056729.1 coordinate 415,994,661, forward strand.
ACTGAGAAACCCAGAAGATGGTAGTCACACCCAGTAATTCTAAGCTATCAGTTTATAGTCTGTTATCGTGATGCTCTTAAGTAAAAATACACCTCATTGCAGACACAATAGGTTCAAATCCAGTTGAAACAGAGGCAGTATGCAAACAAAATACACACAGCACAACAGGTCTCCAAGAGCTCTGTAAACCACATCTTAACACTGTAAAACACACTGGCCTATATACTAGTCAAAAAAGGGGGGGTGTAGCTATCCTGTATTCTGAAAAACTCACGCTCTACCCGTCTTACTTCCCAGTCTCCACCCTGCAGAAGTCCTCTTAGTAGACTGCAAAGTAAATAATCATAAGTTAGCCATTGCTGCCATATATATATTCCTCCAGGAAATAATATCCCTACCCTTGAATTCTTTCTTTTCTGGATTGCACACACGGTCTCCAATGAAACTATCATATTAGGGTATGTCAACATAGATTGGGAATCTCTAACTTCTGACTCTCCAAACACCAGCATTAACCTCTGACTTCTCCCACTCATCTGAATAAAAACAGTAATACCAGCACTACGCTTGACTGGATCCTCACCTCCAACTCTGTCCTCTACCACAACCCCTCCACACTGCCTGATACCCTTAGTGACCACCTTCCAACATTTATTCAAAGACACTCCCCCAGTTTTACAAATCCCATGAATACAAAGACTGTCTCAAACTTTCAAACTACAAGTCCGATACCTTTAACCATATTCTCTCCTCACTCAACTGGTCCTTCCTCCAAGACCCCCCCCCCCATGAAGATGCTGTTCTAAAATTTAACATCATCTTCCTAAATACTCTTAACTCCCAAGCCCCCATCAGGAAAATTGTAAAATCCAAGTATGCTCATTGGATAACTCAAGACGATCACTCTTTACTGTGTAAGTGAGAATGTCTGCAAAAACTGAACAAAAAAAGCAAAGCCTTCTCCAATCTACACTGTTACCGAGAACTCCGTAACTTAACCAAAACACAAGTTAACCTTGACAAAAGAAATGTCTACCTAAACACAAAACAACACCCACTCCAACCCCCCCTCCCCAAAATTCTGGAATAAAATACATAAGCTTCTACAGCCAGGTAAGCTGTCCACACCTACTCCTTCCCCCAATACTTCTTCCTTTCACACTCCTACTCTTCTTAATTCCTTCATCGACTCCATTCAGAAGTTAACTAAAAAGACACAAATGCCTTCCCCACTACTTTCCCCTCTCTGTCCGCCAACACAACCTCCTTCTCCCTCAAGACTGTCCCCACTGCTTATATTAGATCACTTCTCAGTAAACTCAAATCAGGCTCCCCCTCTGCCTATAGCTTACCTCCTGTTTTTCTTAAACTAGCTGCAAAATCCATTGCATATCCCATCTCCATACTAATAAATAGATCTATTCAAGAAGCCATAGTTCCAGATATCTGGGGAAAATGTATGTAATACTCTTACACAAAGGGGGTAAATCCACTGACCCTTCTAATTTCAGGCCTATAGCCATACTCTCTCCCCTGTTAAAGATTCTTGACAAGTGCATTCATAAACAGCTCCTAGATCATCATCTACAAGAAAACCTCCTAACCCCTACCCAGCACTGCTTTCGCCCTAACCACAGTACTTCCACACCACTAATGTCTTTCACACAGAGACTATCTCTAGATTTCAGGACAACAATAAACTAGTTTTCTGCCTATTTCTTGACTTCTCTAAGGCCTTTGACACTGTTTCTCACAACGTACTTCTAAATTATTCAACCTTTATCTCTCCAACTCTGCTCGTTCCTGGTTCACTAGCTAACTCTCCAACAGATTTCAGTCTGTAAAGTGGCTCTCTGCATTCTCCCCCTTCCTTCCAGTCCAAACCAGGGCTGCCCAAGGCTCCATCCCCGGACCCTTACTATTTAACATTTTCAGTAACAACCTCTATATTTTCTGTCCTCACTCTTCTCTAATACAATATGCTGATGACTCTACAATAATTTCCTCTTCTGACAATCTCTCCCACCTCCTCGCCCTTCCCCAAGAATCTCTCCACTCAGTTGAAAAATTACTACCAACTAGCCATCTTAATCCGAAGAAAACAAAACGTCTCCTGATCCTCCCTAAATCTCTCCAACACCTCAAATCTACCTTCACTGTCTCAACACAACTATCAAGGTAGAACCCCACACTAAACTATTGGGGATCATAATTGATTACCAACTAAAATTTGATCTTCACATTGAACAGTCTATTAAAAACACTCCTGTAAAACTTGGCCTGCTCTATAGAAACAAAAAATTCCTCACTAATAAATCTAAACTCTCTCTTGCACAGGTCTGTCTGCTACCCTCACAATTATATGCTGCCCCGATTCTTACTAACCTACAATCTAATCTTTTAACTAAGCTAGACCTCACATAAAATAAAATAGCCAGATTTGTAGCAAATCAACCCTACCGCTCACACTACTACTGCCAGTTTCTAAAAACAAAAACGACAGTGCCTAGAATTCCGCCAACTCCTCCTGCCTCAGCTACGTCTGACCCACTCCATTCTAAACCAACCCAACTCCTGTCCTGCTCTCTCTGCCCTCATATCTCTCTATACTCCAAATCGTACTGTTTCTAGTTCTGACCAACACCTCCTGGAAACTTATAACCCAAAAAAAAACACTGGTAAACTTCTCCTCATTCACTGTGTTGCTAATGCATGGAATAAACTGCCCCATATTTAAGAATGATCACTAACACTAACTGTTTCAAAAACACTTCAGAAGATCACTTATTAAACTTATGAACCTGCCCTTGCCATGATCCTACTTCATCTTATAGGTTCATGGGACAATACTATGCTATTGGCCCGGAGGCCCTTGTAAGCCTAGCCAAAACTTTCTCCTATGTTCCCACAAAGTCAGCACCTGTTTCTCCTGTCCAGCAGGGACACAGGTGGGATCCCAGGAGTGTATTTTCTGTTTCTCATCCAGTCGTCCAGGTTCCTCTTAAAGAAGGCTAGTGAGGTACACTGCTTGACATGGAGAGTGAGTCTGTTCCACAGATGGGAGAGTCTTTGGGACACACATTTATCCCGACAACAAGTTCTAGTAATGTCACAGACTAGGTTGAGGTCTTGCATGCGGGTTGCGCGATTGTAGTTTGACTTACAGATATGCAGCAACTCCATCAAGCCTGTGTCTGAGACGTCCTTCTATGCCAGACACAGGTCATCTCTGAGCAGTCTGTATGAGACTGAGTAGAGGGACAGGGCTTTTAGCCTATCTGTGTAGGATAGGTGTTTGAGACCCTGAATTTTCCTGGTCAGGAACCTCTGTGGTCTCTCCAGCTGCTGCATGTGCTTGGCAAAGTACATGCCAAAAGGGGGCATTGTACTCGATAATGGATCTGATACGGGAGGAGTTCAGGGATGTTATGACCTCCTTGTTCCTGGATGAAATGCTCTTACTTATGAGGTGGGCCATATTGAAAGTCTTCTGTACAATGGAGACAACATGCTGCTCAAAAGGCAGGCTGCTCTCAACCTGGGTGCCCAGGTTCCTCACGAATGACTGCGTGCTTAGTACATTGTTATTAATGTTATAATTAGTGGGGATGCCATTTTCCTCAAAGGGGATAATGATGCAATCTGATGATGTCAATCTTCATTCATTCATGTCAGTTGGGTTTCATTAACATCCTTTGAACCGACTCGGCTGATATAACAAGCTCACACCAGCCAGAAACTCTCAAGCTAAGGTTACCCGTAGTGGCTCTCTTCCCTTCCCCATTTCTCATTTGCTGTGTAGAGCTTCAACATTAGGCCTGCTCTCAAATTATTATATTTTTCAATATTTTTCAAAAATCTTGCTACTTCTCTTCTAAAACCCCTTCTTATTCTTAGTCACGCTTATATTTATATAGTTTATTTTGGTGCTAGAGTGTTTTTTGCCTTGTTACCTTTTCTGGTATTTCTTTGGACCATAGTTGGTATAGGCCCCACCCTTTCCTCTTGCCTGTAAGCAATCTCTTAATATCATTGTTCTTTACTCTTCTAGGTGTGTCTATATTACCAGTGTTGGCATTAAAAAAAAGAAAAACATTTTTTCTTCCTCTCTATTACTGTGTGTCTGTGATTGCATGAAAGACTATCTGTTCAGTAGTAGTTTGTGCTTGTTAAAATGGCAGACAAAAAGAGTGCCACGTCTACAGGTCCAACCTCCATGCAAGCTTTGTAAGGGCTTTAGTTCCCGCACCTTGACTGAGCATAAGAATAAGCTAATTATAAAGGGTTTATTGAAAAAACTTTTTTCGAAGGTCTTATCTGTGGTGGAGGTGTCAAAACCTCCTAGGAAAGAAACTAAGAAGAGGAGCCATTCAGTCCCAGTGACATCTCAGTCACATGAACCAAAAACGTCTAAAGGCCAGGCTCATACTGAACCAAGACTAAACAACCTAAATTGGCACCAACATCTGTCTTGGCACCGAAGTCTAAGACTTCCTCTATGGTACCGTCCTTGACCACAGAACCGACTACAACAATTGGCAAGGTACTGACCCCTTCCATGGTATCGCAGACTCTCCTGGCACCAACAGTAGTTTCTCCTTTGAAATTGGTCACTCCCCCTCCATCACAACCTTCTGGTTATTCGACCGTGGTGCTGAAGGTCGAAACAGTAGCCAGGACCCAATATTCCCCATCCATTGCCCCCTTTGTTGGACAGCAACTCAGTCCATTTATTGACTGGCCAGAATCTCTATTGGAGATGTCCATCTGTTCCACCAGGAGCCTTTTGCAACTTGATGTAGTGAGACTTGTGGGTCAGCTCTTAGCGGCCAGAGGCATTTCAACCCCATCTAGGACCTCCCTCCCACCCAGAGCCAAGGTTTTTTCTCCACAGACTCCAACTTATCTTCCTCCTTCAACAACTCCCCACAATATTTGGAGCCCTCGATGCTGATGTCCCTCCCGGTGCCAGCTTCTTTGGTACTATTTGTGGATCTCACTATGGTTCCGGAACCTACTCTGTGGACCTCGGCTCAGTCGGAGTCGTCCCACCCGTGAGACCATGACATGGCTGCCGGCACCAAGATCCCTAGTAAGGCACCGATTTTTTTCCATGGTGCTGTCTATGGATGTTGTTCGTGTTTTACTGTTGCAGTCATTACACTTGGGTAATCTGCTGGCTGGTTGCCCTCAGTTGGCCTGATTAACAAAGTCTTGGGTCCTGCATCAGTTGCTGTCCCTTCTTCCATGACGTCAGGTTGTCAGGGGTATAAAACATGCAGCCGATGCCATTACATTAGTCTTTCTTGCCGCATGGTGCCCCATGCAGAAGCAGTTAGCAAGTGCTGGTCGGCCAACTCCTGAAATTTTCGTTTTCGAGTTTCAGAACTGAAGTCTTCAATTAAAAAGCAAAGTGCCCCATTGCGGAAACTTTTTCTTGCTCTTTACCGATGTCAGTAAAAGGTAATAATTGCATTACTTGTGGGAAGCAAATACCTCACACAGATTTTCATTTGTACTGTATTCCTTGCCTAGGCCGCCATCTTCAAAACTAAGGCCAAAATCTAAATCTCTGTCTAAAAAAACCAATGCCTGGCCCACATGTGCAGGCCCCTATGCCTAAAAAACAAATGATCAAAATGGCTGAAGATTTAATTACTCTGATCAGGGGTAGCCAACCCCCCCCCCCCCTTCTAAGAGGCCAAGGCAAGACATTGATTATGAATCTTCTGAGCAGGATTCTATTTCTTCTAACTCTTCTAATGAACAGGATTTGTCTATACCTATTTAAGAGGACTCTGATGCAGAATATATTCCATTCCTTCTGCTTCTCCCCCTGAGGATTTTTCTTTTGGGGAAACTTTACATTCCTTACAGGAACATTTCCACTAGGAAAGTCAGGATTTCTCTGAATATAAAAAGAGACTTAGGGATTTTCTTCTTCCTCAACATAGGCCTTTGGCTATACCTCCTGTCCTAGACATTGTTGATGTTTTTACAGAATCTAGTATGGTTCCTGATTCCCTGCCTCCGGCTCCTTGTAAGCCTGACAGATACTACAGAGTTCCTGACTCCCACAAATTCCTTTGCAAAAATCCTGTTGTAGATCCTGAGACTATTTCTCAGGGTCCCAAGGGCGTTAAGGCCTCTACTGCTAAAAATTCTACCCCTTCTGATAGAGATTCCAGGGCGCCGGGTAGATGGGGTAAGAAGGTTTACACTTCCGCAACCTTGGCAATCAGGGCTTTAAACTGTCAATTTCATATGCTTAAATACCAGCAGCATATCATGGGACTGCTTAAACAGAAAATTATGTTAATTTCTGACTGTGTGGAAAATAAAGATTTACAGGATTTATTGCATTCAGCTGAACAAGTTGGAAAACATACTTTGCGATGTGGTTTTGATTCTTTGGAGGCCTCTTGCAGGGCTGCTGTAATTGGCTCTGTGCTAAAAAGGCATGCTTGGCTCAAAGAGCAAACTCTGCCTGATCATGTTAAAGCAAAATTGTTGGATGCTCCTTTACAACAGGACCGTCTCTTTTGTAATAAGGCTGAAGAAGTTTTAAAAAAGATGAAAGATAAAGCTAAATCTATGCAAATTGTGAAAGATTTCTTACAAGTGCAGTCTCCAAAAATTTAGTATGCACTGGCCTACTCCTTCCAGAGCCACTCAAGTCAAACCCAGACATTCAAAAGGCTCCAGGTTTCAGTCTCAAGGGACTTTTAGAACAAAACAATGGGGTGCCTCCTCCTCCTCCAAATCTGAAAACAACAAGGCACCTCCCTATGATAAGCAGTCTCAGTGACTTCCCTCTGCACTTACCCAGCACTTACTTTTCAGTCGCCCCTTTGGGGGGAAAACTGGCACTTCATGTAAGAAACTGGCAACTTATAACCCAGGACAAATGGGTTTTAAATGTAGTATCACAGGGATACAGATTTCATTTCCACATGTTACCAATCCCAAACAGATGGCCAGACCTGCCCCCAAATCAGTGGGCAGAGGCCCAGAAACAAGTACGGTCTCCCATGAACATGGGAGTTATTCAACCAGTTCCAGAAGAGGGAAAGGGACAAGGTTTCTATTCGACTTTTCCTGGTGCTGAGAGAGGACAAATCATGGCGTCCAGTTTTAGACTTATCTACTCTAAACACATTTCTGGACATTCCAAACTTCAAGATGCTGACTCTTCAACAGTTACTTTCAATGCTAGGCAAAGATGCCTGGTTGGTAACTCTAGACTTAAAAGAGGCTTACCTGCATATCCCAATCAGGGAATTTTGCAGAAGATACCTCCACTTCAAAGCAGGCTATTTGCATTACCAGTCCTCTGCACTGCCCTTTGGCTTATCTACTGCGCCCAGGGTCTTCACGCAGTGCCTGGCTCCAGTCATTGTATTTTGCAGGCAAAGAAATATTCAAATATATCCATACCTGGATGATTGTCTAATTCAGGCAGAAAACAGGGATATTCTTCAAAAACATCTGGGGTTTGTAAAAAAGAGGTTCTAACTTGTCTAGGGTACACCATAAACGAAAAGAAATCACAACTGGTACCCTCTCAAAAAATTACATTCCTGGGTGCAAGCTTAAATACAACTGCCCAGATGGCTTACCTTACGCCAGAAAAGCAAATTCATTTGGTGACTTACTTCAAACAGGTGGCCTCAAAAACCCTGCTATCTGCAAGACAAATTCTGCAAGCCTTGAGGTTCATGGCCTCCTGCATTCTTCTAATTCCATATGCAAGACTGCTCATGAGGAAACTTCAGTGGTACTTAGAGTTTATGGAGTCAACATTGTCATAGCCTGGAAACAATGATTCCTATCATACCTTGCCTGCAGCTTGAGTTCCTATGGTGGGCAGAGGCCTGCCACCAAAATAAGGGACTGCCATTCACTCCACCCCCTGTTGCCCAAACCCTAACTACAGACGCATCAGACTATGCTTGGGGGCCTCATCTGGCAGATTCAGGGCAAATGGAGCCCAAATCAAATGCACCTTCATATCAATCAAAAAGAGATGCTAGCTGTACAGAATGCACTGACAGCCTTCAAGGACTACCTTCATTCAGGACAATTGATGATAAAGACAGACAACACCACAGTTATGTGGTACATAAACAAGCAGGGGGAGTACACACTCCTACCCCCTTTGCAGACTAGCCATGGCATTGTGGAACACGGCCTTCACCTATCAAATTCAACTACAAGCTCAGTTCCTGCCAGGAAAGCTGAATACTCTGGCAGACAGACTAAGCAGAAATCTCATGGATCCACACAAATGGAAACTGGAACCATGGATTTTCAACATGTTGGCACGCAAGTGGGGAAGTCCGGACATAGATCTTTTTGCTTCACCCCAGAACTATCAGTTGGACAAGTTTTGCACAAGAACTCATCACAAAAAAGCCTGGGAAGTGGATGCTCTGTCATTCAGCTGGAAAAGCCTATCAGTCTATGCCTTTCCCCCTCTGCCTCTGCTCTCCAAAGTTCTACTAAAAGTCAAACAGGACAAACCAAAAATGATTTTGATTGCTCCAGACTGGCCTCGCCAACACTGGTACCCACTCCTACGCAATGTGTCACACCTTCCACCATGGCACCCGCCTCAGACACCTTACTTACTGTCTCAGCAGAACAAACAAATTCTGCACACTCATCTCCATACTTTGAATCTTGCAGCGTGGCTAATCACCTAAATTCACCCTTGGCATCCCTCAGCAAACCTGTGATGGATGTCATTTTGGAAGCAAGAAGGCCTACTACTAGAAAATCTTATGCTGGCAAGTGGAAAAGATTCTGTGCCTGGAACCAATCACAAGGGATAACCACAACAGTGCCCAGTATTCCTCAGATTTTACGATATTTAACTGAGATGCTTCACAAGGGCCTGTCCTTTTCTTCCATAAAAATCCATGCCTCAGCCATTTCAGCTCATTACAACACAGAACGTCCCCTCTTCTCTCATCCTCTGCTAAAGCAGTATTTCAGAGGGGCCAAAAACTTAAGACCACCCAGGAGAGCTCCAACCCCTGCTTGGGACCTCAATTTTGTATTGGAAAAACACACTATCCCTCCTTTCGAGCCAGCTGCTACTGCAGACTTAAAATTTCTCTCCTGGAAAACAGCTTTCTTTTTAGTAGTCACTTCAGCTAGAAGGATTTCCGAATTACAGGTTCTTATGGCAGTGGAGCCTTTCATTATTTTTCATGCGGACAGGGGGTGTCTCAGGACCAATCCATCCTTCATGCCTAAGGTGGTATCCAGTGTGGCACTTGATCAGACCATTCATTTGCCAACTTTCTTTCCCAATCCACAGAACAAGGGGGAATAGATTCTGCATTCATTGGATGTACACAGACAACTCTGATTTTACTTAAACAGGACAAAATCTTAGAGAAAGTCTGAGCAACTACTGGTGACATTTGCTGCAGGGGCAGAGGGAAAGGCTATTTCAAAGCAGACTATTTCCAAATGGATAAGCCATTGTATTCATTTCTGCTGTATGCACCATGGTAAAACTATCCCCCAGGGGATCAGATCTCATTCCACCAGGGCTGCATCTACTTCTACAGCCTTTCTCAGAGGTGTTCCTACCAGAGCAGTCTAGAAGCTGCTACCTGGAGCTCAGTTCATACATTCACCAAGCATTACCATTTGCCTTTCTTCTCTAAATCCAGAGCTGGCTGTGCCTCTGCTGTCCTGCAGGGCCTTATAGCTGGTCCTAATGCTGTATAAATCCATCCTCCCAACCATAGCTTTGGGAATCTACCCAAGTGTAATGACTGCAACAGTGAAACACGAAGAACATAGTACAGTTGTGTACACTTACCATAAATGTAGATGTTCGAGTGTATTCACTGTTTCAGTCCTGGGTACCCTCCCTCCAACCCCCTGTTTTTTCTCTTACTATACCTCTTCTTTCCTTTACTATGCTTAAAAGCCTTTTTGGTGTATTTGCTTTTGTTTGGAAGTATATTTTTGTGTTTTTAATTACTTAAATATTGTTTCCTCATTTGGGGAGCACCTGATATCTGGAGCAAGAAAAACTAATGTTATGATGTCGGCTGCATGTTTTATACCCTTGACGACCTGACGTCATGGATGAAGGTACAGCAACCGACACAGGACCCAAGACTTTTGTTAATCAGACCGACTGAGGGCAACCAGCCTGCAGATTACCCAGATGTAATGACTGTAACAGTGAATACACTCGAACATCTACATTTATGGTAAGTGTACACAACTGTACTTTCTGGTGGCTTTAACAGCTTTGAGTCCTCTCGCTGCTCCTTCTCTAGAGGTGGGCTCATTGGAGCGGGGTGTGACCCCAGTTCTGAGGTTGTCTTTCTCAGTTCCTGGCTCCCATCCCTCTTCAGGCGGACCTGCCTTCCAGATTATGGAGAGAGCACTCGCCTCAGCAGGCTCACAGTTTGCCCCCTGGTGCCAGAATGTCATACATGTGTGTCCTCTGGATTGCAGCTGCTACAGTCCACTGCACTGGGGTAACAGGCATGAGATCAGCAAGATACCATACTGCAGGGTACCCTCTCTTTGGAGTCCTCTTCAGACCTTCTCCCTGATGAGCCACCCCATAAGTGATCATGGAAGAGGAAGCATGTTGATTCACCTGAAAAATATTTCACCGAAGATACGGATTACAATGAAGGGGAAGGGTCCCCACAGTTGACCCCTGAAGATGTCTCCTTTGGAGACATACTAGAGATCTGAAAACAGAGGGATGACTGGAAGCCCACCAACCCTTACTCAGAGGAATCTGTATTTTTGCAGGCTTTCTGTGCCCAAACCTGTACTTCCTGGATGACCCCGCCTGCAGATGTGTTAGTCAAGTTCATCGTGCAATGTGCTTGAAAGGCCCCCGACACTGTTGAGCCAATTCCCCAGAGACCAGACAAAATACCCCCCCGAGGATCAACCCCACTGGTCCAAGGGTTTGGCAGGAGATGCTATGGTAGTGGCAGTGGCCGCAAAGAAGGAACTCGCAAAGAAGAGTCCTACTGTCCATCATCCAAACTGAGAGTCCCGGATGCTGGACAGAATAGGGAAGCAGGTTAATGCTTCAACGACCTTTGCCATATGGTCGCTGAATTATTTGGCACATTTTACCCATCTTCAAAGGAACCTGATCACAGAGCTGTCAGGAACCTTAGCAGGAGCAGTGTCTGACAAGGTATGCAACAAGGTTTCCTCCCAGCTTGCCACCCTAGAGTCCATCTCTAGCTCGTCCATGCTGTTGATTGCACATACAACCGAAGGAAGCAGCAGGTGCAGGCGTTGTCATGAGAAGTCATGCCTGGATGCGCTTGTGTGACTTTGCGGACCCCCTTCAAGTCTTCCTTTGTCAGTGCTCCCAGTGATGCTTCTTCTCTGTTTGGCCCAAAAGTTAAAGACCCATTAGCCAGGTGTGAGAAGGATGGAAAGACCATGTCTGCTGTAGGTGTATGTTTTTCCACTCCCGAACGATCCTGTACCAGGAACCAGAGAAGTGGAAAGATGTGGTTTAGGAAGTCCCAAGGGCCTTTTCGTGACACACACGGCAAGTTTTCCCCCCGGGGCAGAGGGGGGAACTCATCAGGAAGATGCCCCTCCCGTGGCAGAGAGGGCCCACATAATCAGGGCTCCTTGGATTACTTCTCTGGGCAGCCTATCAGCGCTACTGAAGAGCAGCCTGATTGCTTACTCTGGAAGCAGTTGGGGGATGATTCTCTCTGCACCACTTAGCCTGGCACTCAGTAACATCAGATTCCTGAGTGCAGAAGATAACTTCCAGAGGTTGCCACATCCCCTTCAACCTTTATCCAAGGCCACAAAGGTGAATTCCTGACTTTCCAACCAGTGAGAGGGAAGCAGCAGTGCAAGAAATTCGAAAGCAGCTCGAAAAAAAGTCAACTAAGTAGGATCTGGATTTTACTCAAGGTTCTTTTTAGTGCCAAAAAAGACATTGGATTGGAGGCCAAACTTAGACCTCAGCATCTTGAGCAAGTTTGTCGGACAGACAAAATTCCAGATGGTCACTGTTCAGTCTATCCTTCCATTTCTGGAAAAAGATGATTGGATGTGCTCAATACATCTTTAGGATGCTTATTACCACATAAAAATGGACAAACGCTCCAGAAGATATCTCTGCTTCCGGCTGGGAGCCAATCATTGCCAATTTCAAGCGATGGCCTTTGGTCTCTCCACAGCCCCAGAATGTTCACCAAATGTATAGTAACAGCTCACTTGAGACTGCAGGGATTCTGGGTATTTCCATATTTAGACGATTGACTCCTTACCGCCCCCCCACCAAGCGTCTACTGCTTCACACCTTGCAGTACACCCTACAACTGGCAGGGCTCTTAGGTATCTCTATAAACAAAGAGAAGTCAAAACTGGTACCCACTCAAAGCTTAGAATTCATTGGAGCAACATTTGACATTAGATCCTGTCTAGTCGCTCTTCCTTGCCACAGATTACAAAGGCTAAGGTCTCAGCTCCAAGCGATACTCTCTCAGGATAAAGTTCCAGCTTGCTTAGTCCTTCAACTACTAGGGACATTGGCAGCAACAATTACCCTAGTTCCCCTGGCGAGACTCCACATGAGGCTGCTTCAGTGGCTCCTAGTGTCACAGTGGTCTCTAGTAACACACCCCATGTGTCACTTAGACCGCATAACAATCCGTTGCAAGCAGGACCTGAATTGTTGGATGAAGCCAGATGAGGAGTTATGGAGTCGCCCCTTTTCACTCCCTCAGTCCAAGGCTGTAGTGACCACAGACTCATCCCTGTTGGGGTGGGGCATTTTCAGGGAAAGACAGTCCAAGGCACTTGGTCCCCCTTAGAGGCCAATTTGCATATCAACATCCTAGAACTGAGGGTGGTGCTCCAGGCGTTGCAAGCATTCCAGTCTGTCCTTCCATCGGGGACAATTGCTATCCAATCAGACTACATATTGGTCGTCTGGTATATCAACAAACAGGGAGGAACCAGATCCTACCCATTATGTCAGGAAGCCATGAGAGTATGGCAGTGGGCAATAGCCTCAAACCGCTTTCTGACAGCAACGCACATTCACAGGAATTCCAAAGTGATTGCAGACAAACTGAGCAGATGTATTCTCTTGCCTCACAAGTGGTCTCTCAATCCCATTGTAGCGACTAAGATTTTTAGTCGTTGAGGTCAGCCTTGATGCAATCTATTTGTATCTCCCATGAACCACAAATGCAGCAGCTTCTTTGCCCTAATCCCCACTTAGAGAGAGTCCCCGATGGATGTTCTTATACATGATTGGCCCCCAGGACTGCTTTATGTCTTTCCTTCTTTTCCCATGATACCACAGTTTCTAAAGAAAGTGCAATGGTTGAGAAGCAAAGTAATCCTCATTGCAAACTGTTGGCCTCCCAAGTCTGGTTCCCCTTTCTTCTAGTTCACCGCCGTGGACTCTGGACCCAACTCCAAGACTGCTGTCTCATCCACAGGTGCTGGTCCATCCCAACCTACCAAGTCTCAAGCTGACTGCTTGATGGTGCCTCCACTTCCAGTAATTGCCAGGCAGAATAATCTATCTTCCTCGGTACAAAAGATACTTCTGGCTTCCCATAAACCGTCCACCAGGAAAATTTATCATAGTAAGTGGAACAGATTTGTAATCTGGTCTCAAGAAAAAGGACTTGACCCCTTCTCAGCCCTGATTAGTAAAGTGTTGGAATATTTGTCAACCTTACTCCATTTAGGAGCCTCAGCTTCTACTATCAAAGTTCACTTAGCAGTTATTTCAAATTTCCATAATGGCTTCGACAATTTTTACTTAATATCTCACCATCTCTGCAAAACCTTCTTAAAGGGAGTCATGCATTTAAAACCACCTTTTAAAGAACCCATTGAACCTTGGAGTTTGACGCTAGTCCTACAAACTTTGATTTGCCAACCCTTTGAGCCAGCAGCCACCTGTGATATAAAATTCTTGTCTTGGAAGACTTTATTCCTGGTAGCCATCTTTGATCACCAGCTTTGGAAAGCAGTTCACTCGTTTGATGGCCGTCAGCTACAGATAAATACCCTTTGGGTTTTTTGTTATCTATTTCTTAACTTTTCAGACGTACATGTCAACTAGAAAGGGGAGGTGTTTTTGTGGAAGACTAATTCCACACAAGGACATGCATGATAAGTGTTTGTCTTGTCTAGGGGAGGTCCACGACCCCACGTCTTGCAACATTTGTAAATCGTTTGCGCCTAAAACTCTTCGTAGCCATCTGGCTGCTCTCAAACTCTGTCTTGAGAACCAGAGACTCTGGCGTCTGGCGGTAGGTATGGTGAGTGGGGTAGGTACTTCCGATGAGCCGCTTAGGAAGAAGGCCAAAAATGTTAGGCCCAACACCCATGCCGCACCTCAGGAGTCTGGTGAGACCCTCAAGGCAGATATTAGCCCAGGGTCCCATCGAACGTTTGTTTCTCAGTTTGAACCAGAAACCATAATGGAAGCCGGCCCAATGGAAATGCTGAGTACGTCCGGTGAGGTTGATCAGCCATCAGAACCTGATGGCGAGGAGGAACTACTGTTTGTGGCATCGGAGGGGCCTACCCCTGTTCTGCAATCTTCCCAGATTTCGGCCTCTAAATCGATCCATCCTTCAGCTCCTCTAAAGAGAAAGCCAACATTAAAACATACAGAACAGCAATCTGGCCCTGGATGGGAAGTTTACTCCCAAAATCTTTTCAGGGCATTCCAGGCCCTACAATCACAGGTACCTCCACCTGCTCCTACTCTTGTGCAGACCTTAGAAAAGTCAGAGGAAGAATAGTCCTCATCTGAAGACTCCCTTACTTACTGCTTTCAAATTGAATCCCTCAAGGACTTCATTACCCCTGAGGAAGTGATTATTTTAGTCCTGTATCTCCAGGGGAAGAGCTTTCTTTTGAGAGAGCACTTTGTGGCAAGCCTCAGATTTCTCAGAATCAAAAAAAAGAGGTATTTTGAATTACTACAGAAGGATCCACCCTCACCATCTGCAGTCCCTCCCTTGCTTCCAACCTTTTAAGATGCGTTTTTGGCTGCTTCACAGGCCTCTGACTCTCATCCCCCAGCTTTTAAACACCCAGACAGGTTCTGTAAAGTTCCTCAGGATACTCTGTTCCTGTTCAAGAACCCCCCCTGCAGTCATAGCAGTCTCAGCTGATAAATCCTCTAGACAACTGCCTTCTACCTCTTTATTCCCTACTGACAAGGACAGCAAGTTTATGGATAAACTAGGGGAGAAGGTCTATACTACTTCCACTCTTACCATCAGAGCCCTAAACTATCAAACCCACATGGCCAATTTTGTTCTTAGACACCCTTTCTAAGGCTTCTGCCCTCATACCTGATGTACCAGATTCGCCTGCTAAGACCCAACTAAACTCCCTTCTCTCCACTGCCTCACAGGTGACTAGTCATGCCATTAAGTGCAGTTACGATGCGGTGGAGGCCTACAGTTTCAGGCTCTGTATTGCGAAGATACTCCTGGGTGAGACTAAATCCTCTCCCTATGGATGTACAAACCAAGTTGTTGGATGCATCACTGGATAATAAGGTCCTTTTCGGGGAAACATCTGCAGAACTCCTCAAATCCCTGTGGGGAAAAGGAAAGGAGTTGCAAAAAGAAAAAGAAAAACATTTACTGGTCTCACCTATCCCTAGGTACCATATAAACTACTCTCAAAAGACTTCCATTTTTAGGAGACCGTAATCTCATTCTGCTCCACCACAGGCTAAAGGACGGAGGCAAACTAGGAAACATTCCACTCCTAGAACCCCTTTCTCCAGTAACCCTAGGTACCATAGAAACTGCCCTCAAAGGACTTCCTTTGTTAGGAGACGGTCATCTCATTCTGCTCCACCGCCGGCTAAAGGACGGAGGCAAACTAGGAAACATTCCACTCCTAGAACACCTTTCTCCAGTAATAACACTCCCTTTCTCCAGTAATAACACTCCCTTTCAGAGGCAGCCTGACCAAGACAGAACCCCTCAACTGTGACTCAAACCCACTACCTCTCTGCACCCCCCTCCCGTTCCTTTGCCTCACCCTATCTCTACACTCCTAGCAGAAGATCACCCCAGAAGTCTGGGTCCTCGCCATAATTAAAAAAGGTTATTTTATGACTTGGTGGGCTCTACCCCCATTCCAGGGAATATCCCAGCCCTCCTCTAGCCAGCTCCATCTTTTCCTTTCTATTCTGTATCAACTTCAGCCCAGGGCACCATAGAAAAGGTCCCACCACAGCAGGTAAACAAGGAATTTTACTCGAGCATGTTTTTGGTCCCAAGAAAAGATGGTCCTTGGAGACCAATTCTGGATTTGTCCGTATTCAACCTTTATATCAAGGTTCACACCTTTAGAATGCTTACCTTGTAGCTGCTGTTGCCCCTCATTCTTTTCCAGGCTTTTAGGATATCCCTGGATCTGAAAGACACCTACCATCACATTCCTATTCACCCCTGCTACAGGAAATGACTACATTTTTCAGTAGGTTCCTAGCATTTTCAATTTTCTGCATTACCTTTTGAGCTCTCCACAGCTCCCGGGGTGTTCATAAAGTGTCTATCACCAGTGATTGCCCACTGCAGAACACAGGGCATTCAAATATACCTGTATCTAGATGACCTGTTAATATTTCACCAGGACTTTCACACTCTACAACATCACCTACACCTGGTGACCAGAACCCAGGCAGACCTGGGGTTCACTGTGAACTACGAGAAGTCCCACCTGACCCCTACAAAAGGCCTAGTCTTTCTAGGGTGCAGGATAAGAACCGAAAAGATGGCAGCTTTCATTCTCTGCCAGAAGGTAAAAGACCTCACTCTTTACCTTCAGAAGCTTCTTTCTCTTCAAACACTTTTAGCCAGAGAAATCCTGGGAGTCCTGGGCCACATGGCATCCTTGATACCAATGCTTCTTCCGGCAAGGCTGCATATGAGGAATATCCAGTGGGTACTAAAATCTTGTTGGAGCCAACATTCTCATTCTCTGGATATCTCCCTCCCCTTACTACCATGCCTGAAAAAGGAGTTGGAATGGTGGAGTACAGCCATCAATCTCAACCAGGGCATACTCTTGCAGCTGCCCAAACCCTCACAGCAAATCTTCACAGATGCTTCAGACCTGGGTTGGGGGGCAGTGTTACAACACCTGCAAAAGCTAAGCACAGTGCAGGGGGAGTGGTCTCCACTCAGAGGGACCACACCAACATCAAAGAGATGAGGGCCATTTACTTAGCAGTACAATTCTTCCAACCGGTCCTCCTACCAGGCACCTTGAAAGTAGTCAGAGACAATATAACTGTCTTGTGGTACATAAACAAGCGGGGGGGGGGGGGCAAGGTCTTACCCTCTTTGCAGCCTAGCCATATACATTTGGTCTCTATCTTCTATTCTGCATATTCATCTGCAAGCAGTGTACATTCCTTTAGCAGAGAGTGCAGTGGCAGCCACTCGCAGCAGAACTCTTCTGCACCCTCTCACAGATGGATGCTTCACAGAGAGGTGTTCCTAGATATTATACACAAGTGGGGTATTCCTCAGGCAGACCCGTTTGCCTCTTCCCAGAACAGCCAAATGCCTCTGTTTTGTATGAGGGATCCACATCCCCAGGCCTGCAAAGTGGACGCCTTCTCTTTCTCTTGGGCGGGTATGTACCGTTATGCCTCCCCCCCCCCCCTTCACACTGATTCAGAAGATCCTCCTGAAGATTCAGAGGTACAGACACAAAAGTACTGCAGGTGGCTCCCTTTTGACCAAGACAGCACTGTTGTCCTCTTCACCTTTTAGCCAAGGGCAATCAGCACAGGTTACCCCACCATCTAGACCTACTCACACAAGACAGGGTGACCCTAATACACCCTCAGGTGAGCAATCTGAAGCTCACTTTATGGGCAATAGTGTTCTGATCCCCTTCAGGCACCTATACTCAGAGGACATACTCAATGTCCTGCAGGAGGCCAGGAAACCCAATACCAGGAGAAATTGTGACAAAATGGAAAAGATTCTCCAGGTGGTGTCATAAGGAAAAACAGGACTCTTTACTCATTGCTGTACCAATGGTCTTGTCTTACTTGTGTGAGCTTCAACACTCAGGAATAACATACTCTTTTGGCAAAGTCCACTCGTCTGCCAGTTTAGCTTGTCTTCCTTTGGTACCTACTCTGGCATCCAGAATAGAGGTTAAGCTCTTTCTAAAATAGGTCCTCCATATCAGACCCCCTCATAAGCCAAATCCCTCCTACATGGGACCTAAATTTTGAACTGGAAAAACTCACCTTACCTCAGTTTGAGCCAGCCCACTCTGCTTCACTGAAGCTATGTACCTAGAAAACAGTACTGCTGGTGGCCCTCACATCTGCCAGGAGGGTATCAGAAATTCAAGCCCTTATGCCCATCCCTCCTTACCTCATCTTACATAAAGACAGGGTTTCCCTCAGGACTAACCTTTCCTTCATGCCTAAGGTGGTTAATGAGCTGTCCTTGAATCAGACCATTAACCTTCCTGTCTTTTTCCCTCAACCTCTAAATTCCTCTGAAAGAACTCTTCATTCCCTAGACATCCACAGACAACTCGCATAAAATCTTGACAAGACTAAACCCATTAGATTGTCTGACCAGCTGTTTGTCTCATTTCACTCAAGGGCCTTTGAGAAGGCAGTCTGTAAACAGACCATCTCTTCATGATATCTAAGGATATCTCTGCATGCTACTCCTTTCATGGTAAAGCCCTATCTGAAAGCAGGATAGCTCATTCCACTAGGGCAGAGCTGCCTCCCTTCAGCTGCTTGGGTAGACTATGCTTCTGTCCTAGAAGCTGCTACCTGGTCATCAGTCCATACCTTTACCAGGCATTACAAACTAGATTTGGCTTCTAGGGCCAGAAGTAGGTTTGCTAGGTCCATTCTACATGGCCTTATAGACCAGAGACCTCATCCTCCCTCCCAGGATCATACCTCAAGCTTTGGTGCTCTCCCTACAGTTATGAATACTGCAACATGAGAATAGAAGGACATAAAATAGTTGTGTAAGAACTTCCCATAATCTTAAATATGTTCTTCTCTTCCATGGTGCAGTATTCAGTCCCACCCTCCTACCCTTTCTTCCTGTTTAGCCACCTGAGAGGACAGATTTCTCTCCATCTACCAAACCTCAGCGTCAGGCATATGCCTCCATGAAGCACCTCTTGGCCTGGTCTTACATGTGGGTCTGAAAAGCTTCCTCCTTCCACTTCATTGCTTCCAGAGGTACTACTGTATGCGGCAGTCCATTCTGAAGTTGGTACGTGCAGATGTCACCTTTATAGGCAACGTCAGAGCTAAACCTCCTTACTTGGTATTTCATCCGACTGTGGTCTCCTCAGAACCACCCGTCCTTCTTTTCTAAATCGCGCTTTGGAAGCAAACATCCAATCAATCCATTAACCTCCTTTTTCTCCCTAAATATGAAAAAAAAAGAAATATAAGCTACATTCACTAGATGTTCACACAGGCTTAGATTTTATTCTTTGATACAAAGGTCGCATGTACCCATGCTCCTAAGACTTTGTTATACTGGCCAGATGTTCGGTGCTGCAGACAGCAACCTCCCATACAGTTATGAATAGTGCATAATGGAAGAGAAGGGCATCTAAAGTTATGGTAAGTTGTTACACAACTATTCTTTACCATTGTTGGTAACCTTTCTTCCTTCCTTTACCTTGCTTTGAGGTATTTTTTTAGTTATACCATTGCTGGTATAAATCTTTCCTTCTAATTAGAACTGTTAAAAAAAATCTTTCCTTTTCTTCATTGTTCAGGCTTCGTGCCACGTGTTGTTCTCTTACAGTATTGACTGAAAAAATGACTGGCTTTAAAAAGTACACTTCATGTGGGCATAAGATCCCCAACTCCGATGCCCACGTGGAGCTTGTGCATTGTCTGGGCCTGGCACACTTGGACATCTCCTGATCCTTATCAGAGCCATAAGGAATAGGAGGAAAAAATAATACTAAAAGGCCTCCTCAGAATATTTTCGAGAGTTGGGATCCAGTGGCTTTGGATCAGAAGTATTTAACTGCTGCTACAGTTGAGTGAGATTTGTTTGCCTGAGGAAGCCTGGTTAGCCAAAAGTTTGTACTTGCAAAATTAAAAGTTATTACTGTTAAATGCTTTGGACTTCTTTGGTTCTTCCAGTCTGATGTGTTTTCCTGTGTTTTTTAGGTTTTTATGATTGTATTGTTTTTAGTGAAATACCACAAGATTTATCAGTGTGCTGACTGCTGTTTTTATAAGTTTTCAAAGCTGTCACTTCCCCATGGGGCTTCCGCATTAGACACCTCAGTACCAACTTCACCCCTTGGAGCGGAGAGTCAAGGAGGACCTTGGATTGTCTGTGCCGAGAGTCTCAACTCTGATTGGATTGTCTTCAGCTTCTGCTGGTCCTCCGCCTTCGAGGTGGTGGAGAGGGTTTTCTCTTGTAATAACAGCAGCTGATCCAGCCACTCATTAAAACTATTATGGTTGTAATCCAGTTCCAGTTGTAACCCCTCAGCCGTGCTCCAGTGGCAAAATACAAAGCAAAACTCAAAGCCAGTTGATAAAGGTCAGAGTAATACAAAATAAAATGCTCTAAGAAAATAAGTAAAACTCTGATTACACACTAAAAGAAAGGGTCATGTAGAATATAAATTATATAAATAAAAAGAAAGTAATGCCCTGGCCAAGCATTTATTGGAATGAGGTAGTGATCACTTATTCAGTTTTTTTGTGATGGAGCTGACTTCACTGAATGTGCGGGGTGGAGATGAGAATATTATAACAGAATGCTGTGAGCTACGTTGCATACTGCTTTTACAAGCACACCTTCCACCAGGATTGAATGGGATGATTTCATTGAAGCCAGTGTTGAAATCCTGCCCCTATGTCATTAAATTACACTTTTAGGGGCTTGGCCAATAGAGAACACTTGATTGGTTGAGTAATTCATGAGTCAGCTGACTACATGTGTTTCAATGATTGGACCTTGTTAGATTTTTAAATGTTCTTCCTTTAGTGGTTTTTATATGGTCTGAAGAAGTGGATTGAGTATCTGTGAAAACTTACTTTTACGTTTTCGTTTTTATTAAAATTTATAGTTCATTTTCAGCTGTGTTCGGAGTTTTATTTATTTTCTTAGAATATTTTATTTGTATTACTCTGACCTTTATTGCGTGGCTTTGAGCTTTGTTTTGTATATCTTGGTGGAAAAGCTGAACAGGACCATCCTGATGTCTCACGAGTGGTCTCTCAATCAATCAGTGGCCAGATATGATCTTCCCCAAATGGGGTCAACAGTTCTATAATCTATTCACCTCTCCCCTCAAAAACAAATGCAGCAGGTTCTTTGCCATAATTCCCCCTCAGGGAATTTACTGAGAGATGCTATGGTCCACGTTTGGTCCACCAGTCTCCTTTATGCTTACCCTCCCCTTTCGCTAATCTCCAAGTTTCTTCAAAAAGTGCTCTGGTTGAGGAGCTTCATTGGGACCTGACTTTGGTATTACAGACTTTGGTGCATTCACCTTTTGAACTTTCAGCTAAAGTAGACCTTATGTTTCTGTCTTGGAAAACTGTCTTTCTGGTCCAAGACAAGTATCTGAACTCCAAGCACTCTGTGTTTGATTTTTCACAAAAAGAGTACTACCTTATGCACTAATCCTTCCTTTCTACCAAAAGTTGCCTCTGAAACAAACATGAAACAAGTGATCAAGTTACCATTTTTCCCCAAATTTGACAGTGAAGAAGAATATACCCTTCATCTTGTAGATGTACATAGGCAACTTCATTTTTACCTTCACAGGACTAAGGAATTTAGGAAAGCTGATCAGTTGTCTCCTCTTCTAGTAGTAAGATGGGAAAACCAGTCTCAAAAACCATACTAGCCAAATGAATAACAGATTGTATTTCCTATGTTTATTCCTTGAGAGGCCTCACCTTACCAAGAGAACCAAAAGCACACACTATTACGTTGATGGTTACATCAGCTGCTTTTTGGGCTAGAGCCTCCCTTGATGACATTTGTGCAGCTGCCACATGGTCTAATGTTTGTATTTTTATTGCTCATTACAAATTGGACATCCTTTCCAGAAACAGAGCAGCATTCGGTTTTGCTGCTCTTCGGAACATTCTTCCATGAGAGCCACCCAAGGTTATTGTAACTGGAGACTGTGTCCCAATCATTGAGGAATGAATGAATGAAAGTGACATCAGATATGAAAGTTATGTACTCACCATAACTATGTGTCTGTGTTGTCCATTTTCATTCTTCCTCACCTTCCTCATCCATGTCTTTGGCAGAGGCCTAACAAAATTATTACTAGGAACCATAGTTCCTCTTTAAGCTCTTGATCTTTCAGCTATCACATTTCTGTCATATTAATGTTAAAGATACCTTGTTATGATATTGTATAATTGCAGCAAACTCGATCTGAGGTAACACAGTAGTCAGTAGCTCAAGAGTCTGATTGTAGAATCTAGAGAAAGTAGCAGAGTTGGATCCAAGGATCGGATCAGAACCCATTTGTTGAGGAAAACATGAAAATGGACAGTGCAGATGCATAGTTCACTTTTAATCTGATAATGTCAATCCTCATCTGTTATAGACTGATGGGTTACGGTTGCGGATCCGGTTGTTATATAGCTCACAACAGCCAAAAAATCAACCAGGTTGAGAAGCAAAGTAATCCTCATTGCATCCTTCTGGCCTCGACAAATTTGGTTTCCCTTCCTATGGCATCATCTAGTTCACTGTCCATGGAATCTGGACCCAGTTCCAGATCTTAGTCTCACCCTCCGGGACTAGTGCATCCCAATCTTCAAAGTCTCAAGCTCACTGCTTGGTTCTTCAATTCTGTTTGTCACCAGGCATAATGATATTCCATCCCCAGTATGAAGAATTTTTCTGGCATCCCATAAACCATCCACAAGGAAATCTCTACCTCAGTAAATAGAAAAGATTTTCAATCTAGCTGTGCAATAATGGCATTGACCCCTTTTCAGCCCTGGTAGAAAACGTCATTCTAGCTGCAATCTCTAACTTTCATAATGGTTTCGGAGAATTACCCTTAATTTCTCACAGACTATGTAAGGTCTTCCTCAAGGGAACTATCTGTTTAAGGCCTCCATTTAAAGATCCTCTACCATCTTGGGGCCTGACTGTTGTCTTGCAATCACTGGTACTTGTCCCCTTTGAACCAGCAGCAAATTGTGACTTAGTTCCCCTCTTGGAAAACTCTGCTACTTATAGCTTTAACCTCTGCAAGATGTTTCTGAATTGCAAGCATTATGTTCAGTGCCCCGTTACTTAATTTTCCATAAGGATATAAGGATAGAGTTACACTCAGGACCAATCCATCCATTCTTCTGAAGGTGGTCTCAGAGTCCAGCATTAATCAGACCATGGACTTACCTGTCTTCTTTCCAAATTTTTCCAATAGAGGTGAATATTGCTTACACCTGTTAGATGTTCACAGACAATTATATTTTTATCTTAACAAAAGTAAAGAATTCAGGAGATCAGTCCAGTTAGTTATTTGTCTCCTTTTCTGATGCAACATTAGGAAAATCTGTCTTTAAGATTACCTTATCAAAATGGTTAAGAGATAGCATGAATTTAATTTATAGCAGAATTTGAAGCTTTCAGTGCCTGTAAAGGCACATTCCACCTGATCTATGGCTACTTCAACTGTTTTACATTCTAAAGCTTCCATGAGTCAAGTATGCGCAGCAGCAACATGGGCTACTCCGCATACCTTTATTACTCATTACAAATTGGATTTGGTCTCCAAGGGAAGAGCCACCATTGGTTCTATGGTTCTCAGGAATATCCATCCATTAGGCCACCCAGGATCTAAAGTAGCTGGGGACTATGTCCCATCAGTTAAGAGTAGATGCAGATTGACAACATCAGATAAAGAAGTTGTTACCATAACATTCAATCTGTGTTGTCGATCTTTATCTATTCTTGACATCCCACCCTCCTTCCCCCTCCTGTGGATTCCTGGCGAATTGATCTTTTGTCCTGGGTTTTCTGTTAGGATACTTCTTGGACATGGCTTCTTCACTTTGGATTACTTTCCATCTATTATTCTAAAAGTCTGTAAACTCAATCTGAAGTAGTGTAGAGAGTGTCATTCTGGGTAGACTAATAGCTTGAGAGTTTTCTGGCTGGTGCGAGCTGTATAATGGCCGGATTGGTTCCAAGGATCAGAACCATAACCCATCAGTCAAGAAAAGATGATCAACAACACAGATGAAACTTTATGGTAAGACATAACTTCTTTTTTTTTTTGGTTGGATCATATGCTTGCTTAAATACATGCTAAAGAGAGTATTATATTCTAATATGAACCTGATAAGGGAAGAGTAGGGTGGGACAGTAGCTTCCTTGAAATGGAGGATATACATTTAGTAATTATTTGGACTAGGTAGAAGGATTTCCTAATGACATTTTATACGAACTAGTTGAAGGAATGTTCATTGTCAATAAATGTGTCTGTGTTTCTAATGGCAGTATCTCTTTTGATGGGGCACCATTTATATAGGTTCATAGGTAGGTACTAGGCTATTGGCCCTAGGGCCTATATAAGCCTAGCCAAAAAAATGTACCCTGGCTTTCGCCACCCAAGAAAATTATTTTCCTGTACCCCTGTCGAGCAGAGCCACAGAAGTGATCCCTGGGGTGAATTTCCCATTTCCCATCCAATCATCAAGATTTTTCTTGAAGAGTGCTAATGAGGAGCTCTGTTTGACATAGATAGGTAGTCTGTTCCAGAGTATGGGAAGTCTCTGGGACAGGAATCTATCCCTCCAGCATGTTATGTTTATTGTGGTGACAAGGTTTAGGTCCCTAGAGTGTGTAGCTCGGAGGGATTGGGATTTCTTTAAGTGGAGCATGTCCAACAGCTCTGGGTTTGACATAGCTTTGTATGTTGGGCAGAAATCGCCCCTGAGCAGGCAATATGCGATGGAGTAAAGCTGTAGTTTTTTGAGATATGGTAGTTATAGTGATGTTTTCATTTCCTCGACAGTACAATACTGTGATATATATATATATATATATATATATATATATATATATATATATATATATATATATATTTTTTTTTTTTTTTTTTCCATTGGCTATAAGCTTTAGTCCATGGAAAGAGGTTGGCTGATTCGACATCCTCGGATCTGACTAATAAAATGTTGGATCCAACTGTTAAGGATCCAATACTTTTGCCTAGGACCCAGTATTCCTCATCAGTCGATCCTGTGCCTTCTAGGCTGTCTTCCCCTTACTTAGAGCGATGCCTTGCAAAATCGCCTTCCCTGACATCATCTTGTTCATCTAGGAGTTTGATCGAAGAGGTTGTGGATCAAATGATGAGGAAGTTTCTCTTAGCACAGTTCCAGTTGGGTGCATTATTGGCACCTATTTTTTCGAGTCAAGTAGCCCATCCATCGACCACTCCTACAACTCACACTCCTTCTCTGATTCCTTTGTTTGCTTCAGAGTCCCTGGATCTGGGTCTTCTGGATCCATCAGGCTGAGATCCGAGGATAACTTTTTTGTTGGATCCAAAGCTGACCCTGAGTGCCCGGCTCTGACTTTTTCAGATCCAGAAGACTCTCGGAGCAAGAGCCTCCATGTCGGATCCAAGGTGTTGGAGTTGACTCTGAGGGCTTTGAAGACATCTCTCTGCTTTGGTGCTTTGGCACTGGATAGCTTGGCTCTGACTTCCTCCTCAGGGAAACTGATTTTGGGGCAGGAGGAGACAAAGGTCCAAAAGCCTGCCTTCTCAGCTCTGAGATCCTGTCTTTGCCTTCAAGGTTATGAAGGGGATTTTCTGTGCTTCAGCAGGACTGATGGATCCAACCCCTCATATTTCCAGTCCACATCCCAGATGTCTCTGCACTCAGAGACCCATCAGTCAGTGCCTCAAGGGCAGCCAGCCCAAGAGCTCCAGACTACCCAGCAAAGTATTATAGTCTCTTCTGATACCTCACCAGAACAACCCACTGAGGAGGTCCCTAGGAAGAGGAAGTGTAAGAGGAGGCACTTAGACGTTTTAGAAAAAAGGCAGTCACTGAGGATACAGACTTTGATGAAGGTGAAGGGTTCCCACAATCACCTCCAGAAGGCGTCTTATTAGGAGACATCCTTGAGATCCTGAAAACAGAGAGGTGGTTGGACTCCCAGCATCCATCACCTGAGGAGTCAGTATTTCTGGAGGCATTCGGAGCTGGCCCATCTACCTTCTGGGTTATTCTACCTGCCAACGATCTCATTGATTTAGTCTCTTGGGTGTGGAAGGAGCCTGACACAATTGAACTGATATCCAGAAGGCCAGATAGGATTCTAGCTCCACCTTCGGGGAAGGAAATACGGGCTAAAGGGGTGCCTGTGGATGCCATCGTTGTGGTGGTGGCCACCAAGAAGAAGCTTGCCGAATAGAATTACTCTCTTCATCCCCCTAACAGGGAGTCTAGGGTGATGGACAGGTTTGGGAAGCATGTCTATGCTTCAGTGACCTTTGTCAGTGGTTCGTTGAAGTATCTGGCACATTTTACAAGGTTACAAAATGATTTGATCAAAGAACTTTCAGCTTCCCTTTCAGGAACCGTTTCTGCAGAGGCCCAGTCATCTGTGGTTTCTTAGCTGGCACCCTTCAATCTAGTGCAAATTCATCCACTAGTCTCATTTTGCATGTATCCAAAGTTGCCACATGGGCAGCGGGTTCAGGCATTTCCATCAGGAGGCATGCCTGGATGTACTTATGTGATTTTGCAGAGCCCTTAAGTCCTCATTCATCAGTGCTGCCTTTGACGACACTTCCATTTTTGGCCCAAAATTGAAGGGCACGTTATCCAGGTGTGAGAATGATGGAAATAACTTCTCTGCAGTGGGTGTATGTTTTTCAAGGATCCTTTTCAAGGAATCAATGAGGTGGTCAGAAGATATGGTTCAGGAAGTTTCAGGGTCCTTTCCAAGACACACATGGAGAAAGTTTTCTCCTAGGGGCAGAGGGGGAGGCTGTAAAGGTCGACACCCCCCCCCCCCGGCAGTGGAGGCCCGCAAAATCAAGGGTCCGTAGATTCTTTTTCTGATAGACCGTACCAGCGCTCCTGAAAGGAGGCCCAATTGTCCACCTCTGGAGGCAGTCGAAGGTAGACTGTCCCTGTACCAGAGAGCCTGGCTAGACATAAGATATACTTGGGTGCAGAGTATCCATTTCCAGAGGTTATACAATTCCCTTTTTCCTTTCAGCTCCAACCTAATGAAAAATTCCCGATGTTCCACCCAGTCAGAGGAGAGAAGCAGCAATTCAAATGCAAAGGCTGCTAGAAAAATAGTCATCCAAGAGGTCCTGCCAGACCAGATAGAATCCAGAACTTACTCAGAATTCTTTTTAGTGCCAAAGAAAAAAAGGGACTGGAAACCAATTTTGGATCTCCGTAACCTGAACAAGTCAGTTCGACACACAAAGCTTTGGATGGTCACAGTTCATCCATTCTCGCTTTTCTGGGCAAGGATGACTGCATGTGCTCAATAGACCTTCAGAATGCATACTATCACATAAAGATGAATGGACAGGCTAGGAACCAGTCACTACCAGTTCAGAGCTCTGCCCTTTGGCCTCACCGCAGCCCCAGGATGTTCACCAAATGTATGGCAGTAGTAGCAGCTCACTTGAGACTTCAGGGATTCCGGGTCTTTCCATGTCTAGATGACTGGCTCATTACCACCCTGACCAGTCATCTGTTAAGGGCAAGAAATCAGGTACTCCAGATTTGCTGTCATCTGTGTTTCTTGAGGCTTTCAGAACCAGCTCAGCTATGTCCTGGGTGGTGTACTTCCTGCAGACGAAATGATGGATTTAATTCCATGTTGGGCTTGTAAGAATCTGGATACAATAAAAAGCATTCCTACAATGCCAGACAAATACCTAGTTGCACCCAAGGACCAATGCCCACTGGAGCAGGGGTCCTCATTTGATGCTTGATGGTTGCTTTAGCTACCAAAAAGGAGCTTGCTGAAGAAAGTTATTCTGCCCACCCCCATCCCCCCAGCAAGGAATCTAAGGCTTTGGACAGACTCTGGAAGTAAGTTTTTGCTTTACCAACCTTTGACCTGAGGTCGCTGAATTATCTGGCACACTTTACAAGGTTCCAGTGGGATTTCACTAAGGAACTTTTCAAATCCTCCTCAGGGTTCATATCATCAGAGGATAAAAAGACAGTCTTTTCACAACTGTCCACCCTTCAGTCCCTGTCAAATGGGTCCATGCAGCCGATTTCCCCCACTTCAGAAAGTAATTAGAGTATGGCACGTTCATGCTTGGATGCATCTTTGCAATTTTGTGGACCCCTTCAAGACATCCTTCATCAATGCACCCTTTGGTGGATCTACCTTATATGGACCCAAGGTTAAAGAGACCCTCTCCAGGAGTGAGCAGGATTGGAAAGTCCTGTCTGCCATAGGAGTACTTTTTTCTCCTCAGAGGACTTTTTCATGGAACCAGACCAGGGCTAGAAAGATGTGGTTCTGAAAATCACAAGGGGTTCCTGTGGACTCCTATAGAAATAGATTCCCCTGTGTCAGAGCAGGGAACTCTTAATGGTAAGTGTTACCCACACAGCAGAGGGGGCGCATAAAAGCAAGGCTTCAAAGGTCCTTTATCCAAGTAGCCTTTTCAGCACGTCTGAATGGTTACTCAACTACTGCACTCTGGAGGTGGTTGTAGAGGTACTTATCTGTGCAGCCAATAGCCTGGACATCCATCACAAAAGATGTCTGCATGCAGAAAATAATTACCAGAGGCTATTACATTCACTTTTCCTTTCTGCCCCCTTCACATTCAAGGAAGAATCAGGTATTTTGCTCCGATCACCCCAGAAGGGGATTCACCACCTATATATATATATATATATATATATATATATATATATATATATACACACACACACATATACATATAAAAATGTCTACTAATAGAGGAATCCAAGAGATCCCACCAAACCAGCCGGGGTTCAGAACTTACTAGAGATTTTTTTTTGGTGACAAAGAAAATCAGGGACCTCAGGACAATATTTGACCCAAGGCACTTGAACCAATTTGTCAAGCACTTTAAGTTCCAAATGTTCATGGTTCAGTCCATTTCCCTCTTTTGTGGAAGGATGATTGGATATGCTCGATAGATCTCCAGGACATGTACTATCACGTAAATATGGACAGATGGTCTAGGAGATAACTTTGCTTTTGGCTCAGTTCAGTTCATTGGTCTCACCACAGCCCCTCAGGTGTGTTTAACAAGTGTATGACAGTGGTTTCAGCTCACCTGAGATTGCTAGGATATTCTGGGTGTTTCCTTACCTTGATGACTGGCTTCTCAACACTCCCACCAGACATCTACTAACGCATGCCAGGGCACCTGTGCCATCTACGTGTACACCTGCTTTTCACAGTCAACTGCAACAAATCTCATTTCTCTCCTTCTGAAGTCCTGGAGCTCATAGCTGCTCATCTGGATACAGTTTATAAAGTGGCAAGAATCCCTCAATCCAGACTATTTATATTACAACATCAAGCAGCATGACTGTCGTCTCACCTCAATCCAGGCTGGTTCTTCAACTTCTCTCTTTGATGGCAGCTTCTGTAACCCTTTTATCTCTGGCAAGATTGTATATGAGGGTGCTGCCATGGACATTAGCAGCACAGTAGTCTATGAATCAACATCCCATGACCTTTCCTATTTGAATCACAAAGATCTGCAATTAACTTGTTTCCTGCTGGATTAATGCACCAGGCATATCTCAGGGCTGTCCATTTTTCCTACCTTTGCCCAAGGCCACAGAGAACATGAATGCTTCCCATTCATTACTTGGGACAGACAGTTCAAAGCATATGATCCCCCTTAGAACCCAACCTTAACATCAGTGTCCTAGAGATGAGTCCAGTTTTAGTGTTGCAGGCCTCTCAGGGCATTCTCCCTCTAGGGATTATTGCCATACAGACAGACATGGCAGTGGTCTGATACATCAACAAGCAGGGAGGAGTTTGCTGTTACCTCTTGTGTTGAGAACCAATGAGGGTGTGGCAGTGGGTGATCTCTTCCGACCACTTTCTTTTGATAATGCACTATTCTGGGGAAGTCTTACATTTCACTAGCTGGACTGAGCAGTTCTGTTGTACTGCATCATGAGTAGCCTTTCAATCCTTCAGTGGTGGAAAAGATTTTTCATCAGTGGGGCCAACCATGCTATAGTCTCTTCTCCTCTGCCCACAATTTCAAATGCAGCAGGTATTTTGCTCTGATCCCCCCCCTAGAGGAGGGTCCACAAATAGACGCTTAGATTAATGATTGGCATCCCCAATCGTCTTCATACTTATCCTCCCACTCCCTTCATATCCAAATTTATACAGAAGGCGTTGTCAACTGAAGAGCAAGGTGACCCTCTTTGCTCCATTCTAGCCTCAACAAGTGTGGTTCCCCTTCCTTTGGCTTCACCTAATATTCCTTCCTTGTTTTCTGGATCCCTCTCTAGGTCTGCTGTTTCACCTATCTGGACTACCTAACTCAAACATACAAGCCCTCAAGTTAGCCACATGGTTTCAGAATTACAAAACTCTGTCATAGACCACAAAACTTCTAAGAGAAACCAGACCAATGAGTTGTGCGAAACTGCCTTTATTCAGCAGTAAACTCCACTTAAAACAGACAGCAAGTAAGCACTTTCATCTGTGGTAAAAAAAGACTTCATCAGACAATTTTAAAAGTAGTCATACGACCTATATATAACTCTCTGATTGTCACATGATTCAGGGTTACTAGTTTACAAATTTAAAGAAACAATATCTCGGTGTTTAAGTACATTAGATAAATTTTAAAATCAGTATGTCGTACTTAAAACAAAGCTTAAATATAGCACTATTGCCCGTGATAGCCATCTATTATAACAATAACTCAAATAAACTTGTATCACCATTTATTAAATGTATGTTGATTTACTAAAAAAAAATAAATAAAATAAATGTGTGTGTATGTATGTATATCCATCTATATATATATATATATATATATATATATATATATATATATATATATATAGTATATATGTATATTTGTTTTTTTATGCCCATTTTCCATAGGTTTTCATTTCTAGTAGAGTATTGATGGTAATAATATTGTTGAGCCCAGAGGGTACTGTGGCATTCAAGTATATTTACCACCACAGCTCACATTGTTCAGGAGTAATTCCCCAAGGGCCCCCCTCATGGATTACATTCACCTATTCTACTGCCTCATGAGTAGCCTCTCAATTCTTCAGTGGCAGAACAGATTTTTCATTAGTGGGGCCAACCATGCTACATTCTCTTCTCCTCTGCCCACAGTTTCAAATGCAGCAGGTGTTTTGCTCTGATCCACCCCCACCCCCCCACTTGGCACCCCTGGTCCTCATGCTTATCCTCTTGCTCCCTTCATATCCAAATTTATACAGAAGGCTTGTCAACTGAAGAACAAGGTGACCCTCATTGCTCCATTCTGACCTCGACAGGTATGGTTCCTCTTCCCTTTATCTTCACCTAAAATACCTTCCTTTGTTTCTGGATCTCTCTCCAGATCTGCTGCTTCACCTGTCTGGACTACCTAACTCCGACATACAAGTGTTCATGTTAACCACATGGTTTCTCCACTTAATATGATGACTAGACAGTAAAGGCTTTCTTTGTAGGTTTTATGCATCATTATATCTTCCCACAAGGATTCATCTTGGAAGATGTACAAGAGCAAATGGAAATTATTCTCTGGGCCAATAAGAGACACCTGAATCACTTTTCAGCACCCATTCCACTGTTATTATTTTTTTGGCTTTCATTTCCCATAATGGAGCAAGTTAGCCCACAATCAAGGTACAGCTGGCTGTGATATCCAATTATCATTAAGGGAAAAGCTATTTGAAAGTTTGTCTCCAGGTTTTAACTCCACTTTCGGTGCAGTTTCAAAAGAAAATAGATTTGAAATTTTTGTCTTTGATTTAACATTTTTCTAGTCACTACTATATCAGCTAGATGAGCATCTGGACAGAGTTTTTCTTCACATCAACCCTCTTTTCTCCCAAAAGTAGCTTCAGAATTTACCTTTAACCAGTCGATCAATTTACCAGTTTTCTTCTCAAATTTCTCCAATAAATATGCTCCATTTGTTGGATGCTTACAAACAACTGAGATTCTGTCTCCATAACTTTCAGGAAATTAGAACAGTTTATTTCTTTTTTTCAAAAGCTAAATTGGAGCAGTATGTGTCTAAGTCATTTTAGCACAGTGGGTCACTGATTGCATTTCTCATGGTTAGAAGCAAAAAAATGGACTTTTGCCTAGACCACCATGAGCTCATTCCTTAAGGTCAGGCTCCACTTCCTCAGCTTTCTTATCCATTACTTCTATTGATGACATTTATGCTGCTGCTTGGTTCAGTACTCATGCTTTATAACCCATTGCAAGTTGGATACTATTTCTAGGAACAGAGCAACATTTGGCTCTGATGTATAATGATGCATCTGTCTCACCTGTTGTTATCCTTCCTCAACTAGCCACCCCTCCATTCCCCCTTCCATCAGTAGAAGATACTGCAATGGTTCCTGGTATGACCTGGACTCCTGGAGGTATAAGAAAAGAGAGGGATCCACTGTAATTTCAATTTTGTTTGACACAAAACAAGTCAAAAAAGAGAAAACAAGCAAACAACACAGCCGATGACATTTAGTGTACAAAATAAAATAAAGTTGAGCACTTTCGTATATACACTACTTCTTCAGACCAACTAACAAACACATTAAGCTACATCAATAAATAGGCAGATCAATTCAGGTCCAACCCTCATCACTGTTACCATAACAACTAATTAGTGTTTAAGCTTCCTTGAAAGCAAGTAAGGTTTAAGTGAAATATTATCATTCACACCAAAGCCTCTATCTGCCTGCAGGGTGGTGATCCATTTTAATCCGTTGTCCTCTGTTTTGTTAACAACACATCCTCCCCTAATACTCTTTGAAGTTTATTGTACCACTCTAAAGAGAAAAGTATGATTAATATTGGATGCAACATCTTTACTCCGTGCATTCATTCTAACCTTCCTTCTAATTTCACCCAGATGTTCAGAATTTTTTCCTTAAGACTATGATTGGTCTTTCCAACATAAAAACATGGGCAGTCCTTACAGGTGGCAAGATGCACCAGATCTTTACTTCTGAAATCAGCATAGAATCTGAATTCATGCTTAATATTGGTAGTGGGATGTACAAAGAATGGACTATCCATAATATGATCACAGGCCTTACAACTATGGGAAGGATAGGTACCTAGCCTAGAAGATTATGGTTATTAAACACATAAAGAATTATGTTTGAAGCAAAGTCTCTGCTTAAGATTCCTTGCATTTTTAAAATAGAAGCTTGGTTTCATCCCTACAATCTTTCTTAGCCCCTCATCGATCATTAAAATGGGCCAATTCCTTTTTATAATCATGCAAACATCCCTCACATTGTTAGAAAAGGTTAGTCATATTCTGGGTTGTCTGCAACTTATATGTTTAACAGTATCAGTCTTCTCCGTCCTTTCAGAAAAATAGGGCCTCCCTTGTGTTTCTCTCAGTTCCATAATCTCTGCGGCAGCACCATTAACTTCTTTATAACTATAGCCTCTCATAAAACTCAGTACTGAGGTTATCAAAAACATTTTGCAGACTATCATCATCAGTACATAACCTAGTTGCCCGCAGAAACTGTCATTTCAGTATCTTCTTGTATATATAATTTGAATGGGTGCTAGTCCGATGTAATTTACTATTCTTCCAACAAGACTTCCTATATAATTCGGTTCCACACTTACCATTGGCACACTTATAAACATGAACTTCAAGAAAATCTACAGATGTAGTAGAGGAAGAAACAGTAAACCTCAAAAAACCTGTACTACCATTAAGCCTTTGCACAAACTCATTGAGTTGCTCGTGTACCTTGCCACAGAATAAATACATCATCAGTAAATCTGCTGTAACAGACTAAACAGTCTAGGAATAGATTGCTAGCTGATATTGCCTTCTTCCCAATTGGCCATCACCATCTTGGGATAGCTGTAGGCACACACTGTTCCCATAGCTACGCCAAGTTTCTGCAGATAAACTTCACAATTAAATATAAAAACATTGATGTGATGTCCTATCTCTTCTTCATTCTTAACAGGTTAGGTTCAGATCCAAACATTGGATCTGACTTGGCCTAATATAAAAGCTCGAGGTCTTCCACTAGCTCGTGGCTAAACCTTATTTCCATCATACATTAGTAGAGCGCCCCAGATCTCATTTGCCGCTAAACAAGATTGGGTGCTCTTCCTAATGTCTCTGGCTAAGTAGATTTTTTTTTTCTTCATATTTGACAAAAATTGTTAGAAATATCTAACTGTGTTTATTCACTTTGATAATTACTAAAGTATATTTGTGTATGTTTTTGCTGGGTTCTTCCAGACTTTTCACTGCTGTTGGCCATCATTTCCCACAAGGCCTTTTTTCCCCTATTCGGCTTACAACTTAATTACTAAAAGCCCGTTTTAGTTAGAGGGCTTTCCTTTCTATTCTTTTCCTTTAACTCCTTAAGGCTAGTCCGTTTCAATTAGAGAGCTGCCTTTGTCCATTTAACTTAGAGGGCTTTCTCCGTTGTTGGACCTCGTATAAGTGTTTTCTTGCTGTTATCTTGTTATTATTGTTATAAAAAAAAAAAAAAAAAAAAGAGGTAGTAGAGTATATATTTACATATTGTATATCTGTTACTACTTAGTTGTTTTCCCTTTATTGTTGCTGACTATGTCTTCAAAGGATTCTAAGGAAGCTAAACCTTCTGGGTTTAAAAAATGTGTTAAATATGGTCAAACAATGTCTATTACTGACAACTGTACCATTTGCGTGTACTGTCTTGGAGCGGTTCACCTCCAAGAGTCCTGTGCCATCTGTCACTCTTTTAGCCACAGGGTATTGTTAGAGAGAAAACAAATTGATATTAAGAAGCCTATTAAAACAAAACCTTTTTCTGAAGCAATCAAAGAAGGTCAGGGTTCTTCAAAATCGGGCCAATCCCTTTCTTCAAAGTCGGACAAATCAGGGAAAAGGTCCTCATCTTCCAGTTGGGGCCATCTAAAAAATTGCCGTAATCATCATCTCTGGACCTGAATGCTGTCTGTTCTGAGAAGCCTACTACCTCAGTTCCTTCAATTTCAGTACCGATGGAATTTCATGTGCCGAGCTGGTCCCCTGAATTGGAACCAGTATCTCCCACTCCTAAGGTCTCCATTGCTACAGTCCTCCAGATCTCCTGCCCCCTCAACTCGATCTTCCAGGAGCCTGTCCGATGACTATGTGGATCATGTGGTGCAGAGGCTGTTAAGGACACTGGCGCTTGCCAAACTGTTGGATCCAACCCAGAGGGCTTTGGAACCGACAAAGCCCACCCTTTCAGCATCAATTCCTCCTTCGATCCGATCTCGAACCGTGGAGACAGAATGTCCAGAACTGATTGTAGTGGAACCATCAGAACTGAGACGTATCTCAAGCTCTTCAGATCTGAACATTGCTCCAATGTCCTCGGATCTCTAGGAGTCTAGGAGCTGACTCTCTCCAGTCAGGGCCAAAGAAGGGAGTCAGCCGAACTTGCCTCTCGGGGTACCCACTCTGGTGACCTCGGTTCCTACCTCAGCATCAGAGCCAACCCCCTTGGTTCCAGGAATTCCCTCAGGTTATTTGGAGCCGGGAGTTTCCTTGGATCAGGGGTGGGGGACTTTCAAGGTAATGAGGAGATTGCTGTCTCCGCAGACAGGTCCACTCTTGGGTCTGGACATTCTTCCCCCAAAGGCACCAGTGTCTGTCTTGGTACCACCGCATCCACAAGGATAAGGCGATCCTAGGCGTCAGGAAGTCCCTTGGAAGAGGTTATGTAAGAGGAAACATTTAGACTCCCCAGGGGAGTCCATCACATCGGATACAGACCTTTATGATTGTGTAGGGTCCCCACGGTCGCCTCCTGAGGATGTCTCTTTTGCGGACATCTTAGAAATACTAAAACAGAGGGGTGGTTGGAAGTCCATCAACCCTTCGGAGGAGGAGTCTGTATACCCAAAGGCTTTTGGATCTCACCTTTCCTCCACTTGGGTGTTTCTGCCTTTTGACAAATTAAAGGACCTAGTTCTCGAAAGGAGTGGGAGTCTCAAGATTCATTGGAACCTATTCCTCGGAGGCCAAATAAGTTTATCACCTCTCCAGTGGACAAAAGTTTTCTAACCAAAGGAGTCCCAGTAGAGGCTATGGTGGTGGTGGCAGCTACCAAGAAGGAACACTTGGACATCTTCTTCTGTCCATCTGCCAAACAGGGAGTCGCGTACGATGGACAGATATGGAAAGCACACTTTTTCTTCAGCGACTTTTGGGCTTAGATCGCTGAATTGTCTGACACATTTTACTAGACTTCAGAGTGATCTCCTGAAGGAGCTAGGAGGCACCTTCCAAGGTTCAGTAGCTGAAGGGGTATCAGAGAAAGTTTCCTATCCGCTCTCCACCTTAAATTGTGTGGTCAACTCCTCCATGAGACACATTTCTTATACAGCGGATGGAGCAAGCAGAGCAATCGGGTTCAAGAATTCCTCTAAGGAGACATTCCTGGATGCACTTGTGTGACTTTGCGGAGCTCTTTAAATCTTCTTTTGTAAACGCCCCCTTATTCCAGCCAAAAGTCAGAGACACTAACCAAGTGTGAAAAAGAAGGAAAGACTCTGTGCCATAGGAGTCTGCTTTGCCCTACCTACCAGACCTTGTCCAAAGGGTCAGAAAGGAAGAAAAATGTGGTTTTGAAAATCCCAGAGAGCTTTCCAGGACACACTTGGT
Source organism: Protopterus annectens (assembly GCF_019279795.1). Lineage (NCBI taxonomy): Eukaryota > Metazoa > Chordata > Ceratodontiformes > Protopteridae > Protopterus > Protopterus annectens. Next base: position 416,031,612 of record NC_056729.1, read on the forward strand.
GATTCTTCACCCAGAGGGGGAAGTAGTAATGGAAGATGCCGGCCACACTGCAGAGGGGTGCCGCAAAATCAGGGCTACAGGGAATCATTTCTTGGTAAGCCCTTTCAGTGCTCCTGAAGGGAGGCCCACCTGTCCATCTTTGGAGGCTGTTGGTGGCCACTTATCTTTGTACCTAAAAGCCTGGCTAACAATAACAAAAGACAAGTGGGTACAAAACATTGTATCCAGAGGGAACAGGCAACTCTAGAAATAGAAATGTTGCTGGACAAAAGAGCCATCCAAACCATCCCTGCAGACCAAATAGGATCTGGAACTTACGCAACATTATTTTTAGTTCCAAAGAAAACAGGGGACTGAAGACCCATCCTGGATCTCAGCAAATTAAACAAATCAATAAGAAAGTCAAAGTTCCAGATGGTAACATTGCAGTTTATACTCCCGTTTCTGGGACAAGACAATTGGATATGCTCTATAGACCTGCGTACTACCACATAAAAATGGACAGGCGATCCAGGAGTCCTCTGCACTTTCGGCTGGGAGCCAGTCACTACCAGTTTTGAGCTCTGCCCTTTGGCCTCACTACAGCCCCCAGAGTGTCAACCAAGTGTATGGCAGTAGTCGTGGCTCACTTGAGACGCCTAGGATTCCGAGTGTTTCCGTACCTAGACAACTGGCTGCTAACCACCATTACCAAACATCTGCTCACAAAAGCAAGAGACACCACCTTGCATCTGTGCTCTATCCTAGGGATCACAATAAACATCTGCCTTGTTGTCATCTCAGCATATCATTTTTATAAGAGCAGATTTAGATAAAACAAAAATGATGGCCAAACTTCCTTTGGAAAGGGTTCAAGTTCTATGAAATTAGGTCCAAAATCTTCTTAAAGAAAAAAGTACAAGCAAGGACAGTTCTGAATGTTTTGTTGACCATGGCAGCAGCAATAACCCTGATCCCATTAGCACATCTGTGCATGAGAATTCTACAGTGGCTACTGTTCACTCAGTGGTCCATGCAGGAACTACCCATGTCCCTCCAAATATTTTTAATGGAATCTTGCAAGAAGGACCTTGGTTGGTGGCTTTACTCCACTCGTGACATTAGGTTGACCCTTCATACTTCCCCAACCACTGGCCACAGTGACCACGGGTGCTTCTTAGGGTGGGGGGGGGGCATTGTCTGGGAAACACAGTCCAAGGCACTTGGCAGGATCACGAGGCCCATTTTCACATCAGTGTCCTAGAGATGAGAGCGGTGCTTTTAGAGTTGCAAGCATTCCAGGACTCTCTTCCGCTGGGAACTATTGCAATACAAACAGACATGTCAGTTGTGTGGTACATAAGCAAACCAGGAGGAAAAAGATCTTACCCCCTATTGTCGGGAGGCCCTGAGAGTATGGCAGTGGGCAACCACCTCCCAATGCTTTCTGGTAGCAATGCACATCCCAGGGAAATGCAACATGATAGCAGACAAATTCAGCAGAGCTATTCTGATGTTCTTCAGAAAACCAAGTACTTGGGAAGGAACTTGATGCTCATTGCCCCATACTGTCCTCGTCATATCTCGTTTCCCTTTCTGTGGCCTCATCTTCAGGAGTCTTTGATTCTGGACCCAGTTCCAGGACTTTTGACTCGTACGTCAGGGACGCTCCACCCCTCCCTTCACACTCGCAAATTGACAGCTTGGCTGCTCCGATTCCAACCATAGCCAGGCTCCCTAACCTTTCTCTGTCAGTGAAACATATCCTAATTTTCTCTCATAAGGCTTCGATGATAAAGTTATATAGAAGCAAATGGAAAAATTTTCTTTGTGGACGATAGGTAATCACATTGATCCTTTTTCTGCCCCAATAACTTTCATTCTTGAATTCTCAGCAAAGCTATTTAACTCATTACAGCCGAGTGATGTCGCCAGGCGTTTATGCAGTTGCCTCCTACTGCACCTCTAGACGTCAAATATTGCCTGTTTGGATCTATATTACAAGACCGAAGACGCATTCTTTCGAATGCGTCTTGGTCGAACATAAAAGACTGAAACGGCAAAATATCAAAGCGGCTGTTAAGTGAATTCATTTCTTGGGAAAGAATTTTCTTGGCCGCTTTGGTACTTTGCCGTTTTCAGCACTGTAGTGCAGTGTCAGAGTTGGTATATTTAAGTAGGGGGGTTGTGGGGAGCACAGCCCCCCACATCAGGGTGGGGTGGGGTTGAAGGCCCCCCCACACACTTAATGTAATGTTTGAAATAGTTTATTTCATTTTTTGTTGTTGGAACAGCGATTTTTTTTCCATTCTGACACTTCGACATTGTAAGCTTTCGCTTACATAGGGTCGACTAATCACCATTTGCTTTTTTAAGCATTTGGTGATCTAATATAGACCCGCCTGTTCATATCTGCATTCATAATTCTAAAACCATGCTACATACAGGGTATCAGAGTACTTTATCTTGAAACATATATGATGGCAAACACAGTTGTATTGATATATGACCTCTGTCAGTGAGTGTTTGTTAAAACTGTAAGGTGATAACTTCATTTTTTTTAAAGGCTGAATCCACACCCACTGGGAGTTGAAGGTACAAACTCAAAATAGCTCTGCTGGAGGGAATGAGGTAATGAGGGTGCAGCTGCAGCTACTATTCGAGTTCAGTTAGCAGCAATATTTAATTTCCATATAGGTGAATCAGGCCCCAATGTGATGTCAACAGACTTTGTAAAGCTTTTCTTAAAGGTTCTCTTTTATTAAAACCACCCATTAAAGCCCCTCCAGCACCATGGGACCTGAATTTTGTCTTATCCTATTTTATTCTTCCTCCATTCTCGCCTGCATCATCTTGTGATCTCAAGTATTTGACTTGGAAGACAATTCTTTTGCTTGCCATTACGTCTGCTAGAAGAGTTTCAGAGCTGCAAGCATTGTCAATAAAGCGCCCTATATGCTTTTCCACAAAGACAGAGTAACCCAATGTACAAACCCATTCTTTCTACCCAAAGTGTGTTCAGAGTCTTAATTTAAACCAATCCATATAGCTACCAGTTTTCCCCCCAACTATGAGAATAAGGTAGAATATATGTTGCACCAACTGGACGTACATAGACAATTACGTTTTTACTTATATAGGACAAAGGACTTCAGAAAATCTGACCAATTATTAGTCCTTTTCAGACTCCAAGAAAGGTGCTCCTGTGTCTAAAGTCACTCTTTTGAAATGGCTATCAGACTGTATTACCTTTGCTTACAAATTTCAAAACAAAGAACTTTCCCATAAAGTAAAAGGTCATTCTACATGAGCCATTACAACCTCTTTTGCCTTTTTGGGCGAGACTACCTATTGATACCATTTGTGCTGCAGCAGCATGGGCAAGGCCACATACCTTTATCACTCGCTACAAAGTTGATTTGGCCTCCAGGAACATGACCTCCTTTGGGTCCACTGTTGTGAAGAATATTCTCCCTTGAGCCACCCAGGAAAGATGGTGTAAGGGACGCTGTCCCAACCTGCTAAGAATGAAGGCAAGATAGGACAGCATCACATAAAGAAGTTATGTACTCACCATAACTTTCCATGTGTGTTGTCCATCTCGTCTTCATTCTTACATCCCACCCTCCTTCCCCCAGCCCTTGGCTCCTGGAAGACTGAGATGATGCAATTGGCTATTAATGCTGTCTGACCTTCTTGATTGCTCTATGAGGTATTCAGTGATTTTTATTTAGTATCATGGTTATATCTGCAAACAAGATGTGGGGAGCTCTACTAATGCATAATGGGATAGGGTTTTAGCCACAAGTTAGTGGAAGACTGCAAGCTTTTGTATTAGGCCGAGTCGGATCCGATGTTCAGATCTGAACCCAACCTGCTAAGAATGAAGGCGAGTTGGACAACACACATGGAACGTTCTGGTTCATAGATGTGTACTAGGCTAATGGCCCTGGAGCCTTTACAAGCCTAGCCCATAGAAGTGCCCTGGCATTGTGCCGCCCGTTAGTTCCCAGTGTCTCTATCAAGCAGAGCCACTGGAGTGATCCCCGGAGTGAACTTTCTATTATCCATCCACTCATTAAGATCTCTCTTGAAGAGGGACAGCAAGGTGTTCTGCTTGACATGTATGAGAAGTCTATTCCAGAGCATGGGCAGTCTCTGGGTGAGGAACCTGTCCCTCCAGCATGTTCTGTTGATTGTGGTAGTGAGGTTAAGGTCTCTGGAGTGTGTTGTGCAGAGGGATTGGGATTTATTTAGATGTAGCATTTCTAACAGAGCTGGCTCAGACATGGCTTTGTAAGTCAAGCAGAGATCGCCTCTAAGTAGGCAATATGAAACAGAGAATAGCTGGAGTCTTTTGAGTCTGTCTGTCTGTGTAGGACATAACTTCTTTTTCTGTAAAATAATTTCTAATAATGTACAAATCAACAAAATCTGATTGTTAGTATAACCATTATACTTGTGTAAAAAAATTCTAATAGCTTCCAGACCATCGTCATTTGGAGTAACTGTGAATAGCATGGTGACATCCATCACAAACAAAAGACCAGGACAGTCACCCTCTGTTGAAACACTCTCATATTGTCTAATTAAAAAGTCTTCTGTGTCCCTCAACACATCTAGAGCTTGACCTGCCACTATAGGTGCCGTGGGTGGCACAACATCATTTTTTTATGTATTTTAGAGAGGCCATTAAGAACAGGTACTGCTGGTTTCTCAACCATAAAAAGTTATAAAGATTGCAGGTGACCAATCCAGTCAAAAATCATACAAATCCAAATGTACTTTCTCAATAATAGAAACTAATTTAAATTGCTCAATACAACAATAAGTTAACTCATCTGATAAGTGCTTCTGCACACAATCAATATAAAACAGTGTGAAGCTCTGGCTGAGCTGGAGTCAAACACTGTATGTATCAGACCAGCAGACAAGGGATGTGTGCTGGTCGTTATGGATAATAGTTTTTATACTGATTGTATGCAGAAGCACCTATCAGATAAGTTAACTTATTGTCGTATTGAACAATTTAAATTGATGTCTGTTATTGAGAAAGTGGCAGTGCAGGCTTGGTTGACTGAGACCTTGTCGATTTACGTGGAGGATAAATTGAGAAGTTTTGAATAAAGTTTTTTACATAATTATAGTGGTAATATGAACAGTCAGATTTTGTTGAATTGTACATTATTACAAATTATTTTAGAGAACAATGTTTTTATATTTAATCGTGAATTTTATCTGCAGAAACTTGCCATAGCTGTGGGCACAGCCTGTGCTAATAGCTACGCCAGTATGTTGATGGCCCATTGGGAAGAAGGAAATATATATATGCTAACGATCCATTCCTTTATTCCATACTGTTTAGTATGTTACAGCAAATTTGTTGATGACATATTTATTCTGTGACAAGGTACACATGAACAACTTGATGAGTTTGTGCAAAGGCTTAATGGTAGTACAGATTTTTTGAGGTTTACTGTTTCTTCCTCTACTACATCTGTACATTTTTCTTGATGTTCATGATTATAAGTGTGCCAATGGTAAGTGTGGAACAGCATTGTTTAGGAAGTCTTGTTGGATGAATAGTAAATTACATTGGACTAGCATGCATCCAAATTGTATATATAAGAACATATACTAGAAGGACAGTTTCTGCGGGCATCTAGATTATGTACTGATGATAATCTGCAAAATGTTTTTGATAACCTCAGTACTGAGTTTTATGAGAGAGACTATGGTTATAAAGAAGTTAATGGTGTTGCCACAGAGGTTATGAAAATGAGGAAAATGCAAAGAAGGCCCTATTTTTCTGAAAGGAAGGGGAGGACTGATACTGTTAAACATATAAGTTGCAGACAACCCAGAGTAGGACTTACAAACATCCCTCACATTGCTAGAAACAGTATAATTATAAAAAGGAATTTGCCCATTTTACTGATTGATGAGGGGCTAAGAAAGATCATAGGAATGCAGCCTAGCTTCTATTTTAAAACTGCAAGGAATCTTAAGCAAAGACTTTGCTTCAAACATAATTCTTTGTGTTGAATGACCATTATCTTTTAGGCTAGGTACCTATCCTTGCCGTAGTTATAAGGCCTGTGAACAACTCCATTCTTTGTACATCCCACTGCCAGTGTTAAGTATGAGTTCAGATTCTATGCTGATTGCAGAAGTAATTATCTGGTGTATCTTGCCACCTGTAAGGACTGCCCATGTTTTTACATTGGAAAGACTTATTGTAGTCTTAAAGAAAGAATTCTGGAACATCTGGGTGAAATTAGAAGGAAGGTTAGAATGAATGCACAGAGTAAACATGTTGCGTCCAATATTAATGAAACTTTTCTCCTTAGAGTGGTACAATTAACTTCCAAGAGTATTAGGGTAGGATGTGTTGTTAACAAAACAGAGAACAATGAATTGAAGTGGATCATCTTCTTGCAGGCAGAATTCAGCTTTGGTTTGAATGGTAATATTTTGTTTAAACCATACTTGCTTTCAAGGAAGCTTAAACACTGATTAGTTGTTTATGGTAATAGTGATGAGGGTTTGACTTGTTAATTGATTTGGCTATTTATTGATGCAGCTTAATGTGTTTGTTAGTTGGTCTGAAGAAGTATTGTATATACGAAAGCGCTCACCTTTATTTGATTTTATTTTGTACATTAAACTTCATTGGCTGTGTTGTTTGCTCATTTTCTCTTTTATGACCTGGAGGTATACCTTCTTGGCCTTTTCCTGACTGAACTCCAAATATCTTTACTTGCATGTTTCTAGACCTGTCTACAGGTCTGTTTTTCTATATGTTGATATCATGGGGGCAAACTCAATCTGAGGTAACGTGGGCTTTGGGTAGGGATTATGGGTAATGGGAGGAGCTTCAGCTATGGATCAAAGTCTGAGAAGTGGCTGAAGTCTGATCCAAGGTTGGATCCATAACCAAATGGTTAAGGAAGGATGAAAACAGACAACACAGATGCATTGTTGTGGTGAGTACATGAATTTTTATTTTATATGCCCTACTAATTGTCTCTTTTTTTACGGAAGCTTCTTTTCTAGACTCAGCTGTAAACTCAAGCATAGCTGATGTTTCATTTAACGTCCTCTTATTCCTTTCTCTATGCTTATACACTATTATCAATCCTTGGTAGGTAAGGCAGTTTCCAGCCCTAGTCCAAACTTCTGCTTGGCTTCATCTCATTTTGATTTTTCCCCTCCCTAGTTATTTGATTCCAAAAACCTTGGCTCTTTTAATGGTTTTTGCCAATAAGTTCCAGTTCTCTCTTGCCTGTTTTCTGTGACCCTACTTATAGTCATCCGTATTGGTAAAATCTTTTTATCCTCCAGTACCGTATTGATTAGTTATCATACATACAATAGTCAGTATGGTTGTTACTGTTCTCCTTAGGTACCTGAATCCCATATCTTACTCATTTTTTATTTCAAGACCCCCTCCCCAATTTCAGCATCATTTCTTTTAATTGGTAGTCTTCTGCTTCTGATGTGTGTATGAGCTTTACCTTTGTAGCTCTAAAGTGTCCCTTCAAATATGGTATTCGTAGATCCCGTTGTTCTTTGGGGGAGAAACAGTTAATCTGAAGTAGGATATTCATTTGTCTGCAACCTGTGGGTTATGGATCCGATATCGGATCCGAACCGGCATGGTTTTCCAGCTATGGATCCAAGCTCTCAGCTCCTCCCCTCACCCATAATGCCCTGCTCTACCCTCATGACCTCAGATCTCGTTTGCCGCGCTGGTGACTGGATTGGTATTCATAGCTCTCAGCTAAGTGCTAGTTTCTTATCTGTTAATTCAGAAAATTTAAAGTTTTTTGTGCATTTTTGTGTGAAAGTTTAGGTTTCCCTCTTTGATAGTTTTATTTAGAGTTAAATTAAGTATTTTTTTTCCCTCCCCTCGCTGTTGGCGTAGAGTGTGTGTGTTGGGCCTGTGTGTCTGTATTAGTTTTAGTTACTTTATTTTAGTAGCTTTATAGATTTGGATGGCTGATCAGCCCAAATCTGTTTTTTCTAAATGCTCCGAGTGTGGCCATAAGCTCTCCCCGGCTGATGGCCACACTCGGTGTGTTAAGTGCCTGGGGGTTGAACACCTCACATCTGGATGCTCCATTTGTGCAGGGTTCAACCCCAGGGCACTGAGGGAGCGGAGGTCCAAGCTTGTCTTGGCGGGTCTTTTACCGCCAGACTCGGCTCCGCCTCCGCTCCTTCGAGCAACCGTGGTTCCGGTTATTCCTCCGTGGCACCCCTCCTGCTCCTGGGACTCAACCTCCCGTTTCTGGAGAGGAGAGGGATGCTAGAAAAAAGGACCGGAGGGAGAAGCACCACAAGCGGCGGGCCGAGACCTCTGTTTCGGCCCCGCCAGCCAAGCGGGCTTCTCCCCCGGCTCCGTTGTCGGCTCGGTCTCCTCCTTCTCGGCTCCGGTCCCCTGTGTGCTTTTCACCGGGTCCTGAGGAGGAGGAGACCCGATCTCCGCCGAGGCTATCGAGGAGGCACTCCAGGCCTACCTCGGTAGCCTCGTCGAGATCTACATATAGCCTTTCAGATTCTGATCTGGACCGGATGATGAGAAGATTCATCCAGGCCCAGATGCAGATGGGAGTGCTCTTGCCTCCCCTCTGGGGAGCTCAACACCCTTTTAAGCCTATTGCTCCTTCTCCGACCCGCTATCCGGGTTCGAGCAGCTGGAGCCGAGCAGCCGAGCGGGGTGGGTCGGTGCCGATAGTACTTGGTACTTCGGATCCGACCCTGCCCTCGAGTGCGTTGGATCCGACCTCTCGGAGCCTGGATCCGAGCCTCGGATCCGGGGGGATCAGTGCTCCTTTGGCGCCGTCTGTGTCGGAGCGCACTGTCCCTTCGGATCCGGAGCGCCGGCGCCGCTCGGTCCACTCTTCGATCCGAGGGGGAGCCGATTGTCGGATCCTTTGGTCGAGGTCGGCTCCCCTTCGGCTTTTGATGTAGTGGAGAGGGCTCTGTTGAGGGTCTCCGGACCCCGGCACTTGTTCGGCTCCGTCCCGCTCCCTCTGCACTGGGCCAGGCTTCCACCATCCGGCCCCTGGGACAGCCCGCTTCTGTGCCCCAAGTTGCTCCTATGGAACAAATTGCTGCTTGTGAGGACTCCTCTGACAGCCCCCAGAGGATGTCCTCGCAAGCATACGTGCAAAAGGAGGCACATTGACTCCCCGAGTCTCTCACAGAAGACACGGACTTGGAGGAAGGGAAGGCTCCCCACGGTCACCCCGAGGATGTCTCATTTGGAGACATCATGGAAATGCTCCGTATAAGGGGTGGTCTGCCCCAAGTCTTCCTCGGACGAGTCCGTGTTCTTGGAGGCATTTGAAGCGGGCCCGTCTACCTCTTGGGTGTCCCCTGCCGACCCCCTGGTGGACCTTATTACCACCAGGGCGTGGAAGGAACCGGACACCGTGGAGCCAATTCCCAAGAGACCAGATAGGATCCTTAGTCCGCCATCCGACCGGGCCCATTGGAGTAAGGGGCCTCCGGTAGATGCCATGTTGACGGCGGCGGCCACCAAGAGGGAACTGGCTCAGGAGAGTCCTCAGTCCACCCCGAGCAAGGAGTCTCGATGATGGACCGCTTGGGGAAGCGGATGTTTAGTTCAGCGACCTTCTCGGTAAGGGCGCTGAACTACTTGGCACATGTCATTAGGATGCAGCGAGATCTTATTAAAGAATACGCTGCATCCCCCCCCCGAGTCCATTTCGGAGGAGGACAGGGTTCTGCACTCCACCCGTATGGCCACTCTTAGGTCAGTTACTAATACTTCTATGCGGCTACTCTCCCATGCAACGGAAGGCGCCGCTAGAGCTGCGGGGACAGGACTAGTCACTAGACGTCAGGCCTGGCTCCGTCACTGCGATTTTTCTGAGCCCTTCAAAGCGTCGTTTGCGACGCCTTTGATGGTTCTGCTCTGTTTGGCAAAACCGTTGGCGACGTTGACCCAGAGCGAAAAGGACGGGAAGACGCTGTCTGCCGTCGGAATCCGCTTCTCTGCACCCCAGAGGCCCTACTCTAGGAACCAAAAGGGTCAGAAGAAGATGTGGTTCCGAAGTCGCAGCAGTCCCAGCCTGCTCCGGACAACCAGTCCTTCCGTGGCAGAGGAGGACAGGGAGGACGCCGCCCTAGAGGCAGAGGGGCTCCCAGAAACTTCGGGTCCAGGGAACCTTTCTCTGAACGGCCCGCGCAGCAACCCTGAGGGGTTGCCCGACTGCTCCACTCTGGAGGCAGTCGGGGGACATTTTTCGGGGCACCTAGCGGCATGGGAGTCCATAACATCGGACCGCTGGGTTCTCCAAATCATATCCAGAGGATATCGCATCCCTTTCCTTCACCTTCCAAAGTTGAAGTCCCTCCCAGATGTCCCACCCGGTCAACGGGAGGCCGCTTTGGCAGAAATTGGCCATCTGCTAAAGAAAAGAGCCATCCAGCCCGTCCCCCCAGACCAGATCGGATCAGGGTTCTACTCCAGATTCTTTTTAGTGCCAAAGAAGACGGGGGAACTAAGACCAATCCTAGACCTCTCTCTCTTGAATCTGGCAGTCCCCAAAGAAAAATTCCAAATGGTCACTCTGCAATCTATTCTCCCCCTTCTGGGAGAAAATCACTGGATGTGCTCGATAGACCTCAAGGACGCGTACTACCACATCCTGATGGACAGGCGCTCCAGGAGGTTTCTCCGCTTCCGGCTGGGAGCCAGTCACTACCAGTTCCGGGTCCTTCCCTTTGGTCTCACCACAGCCCCAGGGTGTTCACCAAAGTATTAGCAGTGGTAGCGGCCCACCTGAGGCTTCAGGGGGTGCAGGTCTTTCCCTACCTGGACGACTGGCTTCTTACCGCCCCAACAAGGCATCTACTTTTATTGGCGCGAGACTCCTTTCTCCATCTTGCTCCGTTTCTGGGCATCACAATAAATACAAAGAAATCCAACCTGGCCCACACAGCTCTTAGATTTTATAGGGGCCAGGCTAGACACAAGGAGTTTACGAGCCTTCCTCACTGCGGACAGAGTTCAAAATCTGCAGCTCCAGGTGCGGGCCATTCTCCATTCAAGTTCTGTTCAGGCGGAGTTGGTCCTGAGGGCTCTAGGGTCCATGGCATCGGCTATAGCACTTCTTCCTCTTGCCAGACTCAATATGCGCATTCTACAGTGGACGCTCTTAGTACAGTGGTCATACCTTGCTCTCCCCATGCATCATCCCATAGCGATCAGCAAGGCTTGCAAGCGGTCCCTCTTGTGGTGGCTCCACTCCCCGGATCTCCACAAAGGCCGCCCATTTTGTGCTTCTCCCCCTCTCGCCACGGTGACCACGGACGCCTCCCGCCTCGGGTGGGGGGGGGGCACTTTGCGGGCCGGACCGTCCAAGGCACGTGGGACGATTCAGAGACCTTACTGCATATCAATGTTCTAGAGATGAGAGCAGTGCTCTTAGCGTTGCTAGCACTTCAGGACTTTCTTCCCTTGGGAACAATTGCGATTCAATCGGACAACATGTCTGTTGTCTGGTACATCAACAAGCAAGGGGAACAAGGTCTTACCCTCTTTGTCGAGAAGCCATGAGAGTTTGGGAATGGGCAATCTCCACCAACCGCTTTCTAATAGCAACGCACATTCCGGGTCGATCCAACATCCTAGCGGACAAGCTCAGTCGCACCATTCTGACCCCTTACGAGTGGTCTCTCAATTGTCAAGTAGCGGAACGCATATTCGCACGGTGGGGAACCCCTTCATGCGATCTTTTTGCCTCTCCCTCAAACACCAAGTGCGACAGTTTTTCGCTCTGATACCTCCTCCCGGAGGTACCCCAAGAGACGCTCTGGTGCATGCTTGGCCACCCGGTCTTCTGTATGCTTATCCACCCTTGCCTCTGATGCTCCAAGTTCTTCAGAAAGCCTCTCGGGTGGGTTGCAGAATGATTCTCATTGCTCCGTTTGGCCTCGACAGATCTGGTTCCCCTTCCTAAGGTCTCACTCGGTGAATCCTCCTTGGATTCTAGATCCCATCCCGGATCTGATATCCCATCCATCCTGCATTCCTCCTCCGAATCTGGACAACCTGAAGCTGACCGCTTGGCTGCTCCAGTTCCACTCTTGATTAGGACTCGGTATTTCGTCACCGGTTAAGGCAATTTTGGTGGCAGCTCATAAACCATCCACTAGAAAGGTTTACGAAGCAAGTGGAAACGTTTTCTTTGTGGGCGGAGCGGCAAGGCCTGAATCCCTTCACGGTTCCTCTTCCTTTAGTGCTTGACTTTCTAACCACTCTCTTTAACGATGGTGCCAGCAGTTCCACAGTCAAAGTGCAACTGGCGGCAATTTCTCATTATCACATTGGCCATGACTCTAATCCTCTTATGTCAGCCAAATTGTGTAAAATTTTTCTTAAAGGTACTTTTCTTCTCAGGCCCCTATAAAACAAGCAGTTCCTCCTTGGGACCTCTCTCTGGTCCTACAGGCCTTGACCGCCCCTCCTTCGAGCCAGCGGCTACGGTGGATCTCAAATTCTTGTCCTACAAGACAGCCTTTTTGGTAGCCATTACATCGGCCAAGAGAGTTTCTGAGCTTCAAGCATTATCAGCCAAACCTCCTTACTTGGTATTTCATCCGGACCGTGTCTACCTCAGGACCAACCCGTCCTTTCTTCCTAAAGTCGCTTCTGAAGCAAACATCAATCAGTCCATTAACCTCCCTGTTTTCTTCCCTAAATATGAAAACAAAGGTGAATATAAGCTACATTCATTAGATGTTCACAGGCAACTTAGATTTTATCTGAACAGGACGGCTGGTCATAGGCAATCCGACCAGTTGTTTATTTCCTTTACAAAATTCAATTTGGGCAAGCCAATTTCTAAAGTTTCTCTGTCCCGCTGGATTTCACAGTGCATCTTATTGGCTTATCAAGCTTCAGGAAGGCCCGCACCGGAGGGTGTTCATGCCCATTCAACCCGGTCAGTATCTACCTCGGCAGCCTTCAAGGCTAGGATTCCTCTAGATGATATTTGTGCAGCAGCCACGTGGGCTTCATCTCATACTTTTATTTCCCACTATAAGTTGGATCTTGCATCTAGGGTAGAGCATCCTTTGGCTCCGCGGTGCTCCGGAATATCCTTCCATGATGGCCGCCCAAGATTCAGGTAGCTGGGGACTCTGTCCCACAGGTTGCAGACAAATGAATATCCTACTTCAGATTTAGAAGTTATGTACTCACCATAACGTTCCATCTGAGTAGGTGTATTCATTTGTCTGCAACCATCCCGCCCTCCTATCCCCCTGGCCTTTCAGTTTCCTGCATATTCTATGTTACCCTTTTCAGGGTGTTGTTGCTTTGGCAAACTCGATCTGAGGTCATGAGGGTAGAGCAGGGCATTATGGGTGAGGGGAGGAGCTGAGAGCTTAGATCCATAGCTGGAAAACCATGCCGGTTCGGATCCGATATCGGATCCATAACCCACAGGTTGCAGACAAATGAATACACCTACTCAGATGGAACGTTATGGTGAGTACATAACTTCTAATTCTCACTTTACTTTTGCTCTCTTTCCCTCGCCAGTAAATTCCTCCAGTTCTTTATTCATTATGGTTTACAGGTTATCCCTGTTTGATAAAAAAAAATATGCCTGACCTGTATACAATACTAAAGAAACTAAAACATTTTCATTGCTTGTACTTTACAACATATTGAGTGTCAAGAGCTTCCAGTTCCTCACTTTATGGAATTATCTTTTGTTTAATCTTTTCCCACATATCCTTAGCTGCCACAATAGAATTCTTTTTATTCCAAATACTTCCTCTTCTAATGCCCCCGTAGATATGGGTATTGCTGAAACCAGTTCATGTGTGCGAACATAGTTTACTGCTGTTATTATATCCTTGTTCAATTTATATCTTGTAAAAACCTGAAACTGTCTGAAAATGTTCCACAAGACTGAAATATTATTTTCTGGATTTGATGCATATAAAATAACATCTGCAAATAAGGCTAAATGTTAAGTTGTCAATCTCGCTTTCATTCTTGCTGGATGGGTTCGGAGCCGATCCTCGGCTCCGACTCGGCCAATACTAAAGCTCGAGAGCTAATTCCACCGGCTCGAGGCTCCCCTATATCCCGCAATGCTAGGCGGTAACTACTCAGATCTCATTTGCCGCTTAGCTGACGAGGTGCTTCTTCTACCGGCTCTGGCAGGTTAGTAAGTTTTCTAATTAGAAACTTCTATTTCAACCCCTAATTTTTTTTCCTTTTACCATAGTTTTATTCATAGTATTTCATTAGTTTAAATCGGGTCCCCCTCTGAAATCCCTTTTTATTCCCTTCTTAACTTTTAGGCCTTTGGCCCTCTCCCTCTCCTTCCTCTAGTCCTTCAGTGTGACTGAACTTTTATTTTTTGCTTAAGGGTGTGTTTGTGTGTTGTGCTTGTGTTTTTTACACTGAGTTAGGCTGTCTAAAGACTCCAAGGTCTCAGGCTTCAAGAAGTGTGATTCGTGCCGTCAGAAAATGTCTCTGACAGACGGTCACACTTCTTGTGTATATTGCCTGGGACCTTTGCACCTGCAGGACTCATGTGCTGTATGCCATGCATTCAGCCCTAGAGTCCTGCAGGAACGCAAAAATAAATTGATTTACATGGCTTGTTAAAGCCTGAAGGCCCCGCGACCCAGTCTGTGTTGGGGAAGCCTTCTAAGACTTCCAGACCGTCGGCTCCAGTTTCTGAGCTGTCCCCTGGAAGCATTAGATCGGCTTCGATATCGGCTCCGGCTGGAGCCGATATTTCCAAATCTCATACTATCACCTCGGCTCCGGCTGGACCTATCGGAGCCACCTGCTAAGAAGAGGTCTAGGTCCCCTTCCATCGGCTCCATCCATTCAGCGCCGGGATCTCCTCTTCTATCAGAACGGAGCCATGGGTCTCACTCCTCTCGGTCCTGCAGGCTGTCCGACCATGATTTACAAAGGGTGGTGAATAGACTTCTCAAGTCCGAGGCACTGGCCCAAATGCTGCATAGCCCTACTCAACAGTCAGCGGCTATTTCCATCCCTGATTTTATTCCTCCTCTGACTCCTTTGAGTTCAGAGCCGGGGCTCATCGGAGCCGTGGCTGTCGGTGCTTCGGAGCCGATACCTTCCCTTTCAGCTCCGTCTGCTCTGATTTCCTCTTTGGAGGGATCTCAGCACCGGGCTTCCCTCGTCGGCTCCGAGGGGGCGAGTGGCATCGGACCCTTGTCCGACGCCATTCTTCCTCTCGGGGCTTTGGCGCTGGTGAGTTCGGCTCCGACATCTGCCTCTGAGCCGTCCCTGTCGGTGCCGGGGGGGGGTCCTTGTCTCCTCGGAGCGGGGACCTCCGGCCTTGCCTGATAGGGGTGCCTTCGAGGTCATGCGGAGCATGCTAGACCCAGTGTCTACCCCACAGTCTGCTCCGTCAGCTCCTCCCTCTTCAGTGCCTGCGGGGATTTCTACCCATCCCCTTGTATCAGACCGCAGAGAGCCAGCTCTTCAGGTTTCCCCATTGGGAATTTCCTCCTCTTCCGAGGCCTCTCCTGATCCGGTAGGAGAACCCCCTCGGAAGAGACAGTGCAAGAGGAAGCCCATTGACTCCCCTGAGTCTATCACCTTTGACACTGACTTGGAGGAATCTGAAGGTTCCCCTCGGTCCCCCTCTGAGGATGTCTCCTTTGCTGACATCCTTGAAATCCTGAAACAGAGGGGGAACTGGCCCGCTCTTAACCCTTCAGAGGATGAGTCAGTTTACCTTGAGGCGTTTGGCTCTCGCCCTTCCACCTCCTGGGTGTCCCCTCCCTTTGACCCCCTTATGGAAGTGGTGGCAAGGAAGGCTTGGACGGCCCCTGATTCAGTGGAACCTACCCCAAGGAAGCCGTCAAAATTTATTACTGCCCCTAAGGAGAAAGAGTTTCTATCAAAAGGTGTCTCTGTTGATGCCATGGTGGTGGCCACATCCACTAAGAAGGAGTTAGCCGATCCTTCGGTACCTGTCCATCCTCCTAATAAGGAGTCTAGGACCATGGACAGGTACGGTAAGCGGATGTTTTCCTCAGCGACCTTCTCAATGCGGTCGCTGAACTACTTGTGTCACTTCACCCATCTCCAGAGAGATTTGCTCAAAGATATGGGTGAGGCTATACAGGATCCAACAGCTGAGGGGGTTCCAAGACAAAATGAACTCCCAGTTGGCAACCGTGAATTCGATTGTTAACTCCTCCATGTGGCTTATCTCATATGCTGCTGATGGGGTGAGTAGGGCCGCAGGCACAGGTGTAGCTTTACGACGTCACGCCTGGATGCGGCTTTGCAATTTTGTGGACCCTTTCAAGGCGTCCTTCACCAATTCCCCCTTTGATGGCTCAACATTGTTTGGTCCTCAGGTGAAGGATACATTGACTAGGTGCGAGGTGGAAGGTAAGACTCTCTCTGCCGTGGGAGTCCATTTTTCTACCCCTTCTAGACCTTATCCAAAAGTTCAGAGGGGAGGAAAAATGTGGTTCTGCAAACCTCAGGGAGTCTCATCTGACGCACAAGGTCGATTCCCCTCTAGAGGCAGAGGGGGGAATAACAATAGACGCCGCCCTAGAGGCAGAGGAGGTCCGCAAAACCAGGGTAGCAGAGAAACTTTCTCTGATAAACCGTTTCAGCATCCCTGAGGAGCTGCCCGGCTGTCCATCTTCGGAGGCAGTCGGGGGAAGATTATCACTGTACCCAAAAGCCTGGCTTTCCCTCATCCAAGACAAATGGGTATAGTTAATCATATCCGAGGGTTACAAAATTCCCTTTTTTCACACCCCTTCCCAACCCAAAGGATCCCTTCCAGACAATTCCACCCAGTCTAAGGGAACAAACAGCACTAGAAATATCAAAGCTGCTATCAAAAAGAGCTATCCAATCAGTCCCAGCAGACCAGCAAGGATCCGGAATCTACTCCAAATTCTTTTTGGTACCAAAAAAAACAGGGGACTGGAGACCTATACTGGATCTCAGCAAGTTAAACAATTATATCAAAAAAACAAAATTCCGGATGGTCACGCTACAGTCCATTCTACCCTTCTTGGGTCAGGACAATTGGATGTGCTCGATAGACCTTCAGGATGCATACTACCATATCAAAATGCACAGACGCTCCAGGAGGTTTCTCCGCTTCAGGCTGGGAGCCAGTCACTACCAGTTCAGAGCCCTGCCCTTTGGTCTCACTACAGCCCCCCGAGTGTTTACCAAATGCATGGCAGTGGTCGCGGCTCACTTGAGACGTCAAGGATTCCAGGTGTTTCCATATTTAGACGACTGGCTCTTTACCGCCACCACCAGACATCAACTGCTTCTAGCCAGAGACTTCACCATCCAAACTTGCCAGGCTCTAGGCATTTCAATAAATTTTGAAAAATCTGTCTTGTCGCCTTGTCAATCTATTACCTTTATAGGCGCCACCTTAGACACACTCAATCTTTCCGCCAGACTTACAGAGCAAATAGTGTTAGATATCCGCAAACAAGTTTACCTTCTATTACAATGCAACAAGGTCAAAGCCAGGGTAGTCTTGAAGGTATTAGGACTCATGGCAGCTACGATAACCCTTCTCCCCTTAGCTCGTTTCCACATGAGGATCCTCCAATGGATGCTGTTTACTCAATGGTCCTTCCAACAGCTCCCGATGTCTCACATCATATTAATAACTCAATCATGCAAAAATCACCTGTCTTGGTGGATCACATCACCTCAAGTTCTCCAAGGCAGACCTTTCATTCCTACCCCCCCAGTCGCCACGGTGACAACGGACGCCTCCTTGATCGGGTGGGGGGGGCATTATCAGGGCAGGACAGTCCAGGGCACGTGGCAACCTTTCGAGTGCCACTTGCACATAAATGTCTTAGAGATGAGAGCAGTGCTTTTAGCGTTGCAAGCCCCTCAGGACTCTCTTCCCACAGGGACTATTGCAATTCAGATGGATAACATGTCTGTAGTGTGGTACATCAACAAACAGGGCTACCCCTTATGTCGAGAGGCACTCAGACTTTGGCAGTGGGCGATTTCTTCTCAGCGTTTTCTGATAGCAACGCACATTCCCGGGAAGTCCAACGTGATTGCGGACAAGTTGAGCAGGGCCATTCTGATGCCCCACGAGTGGTCTCTGAAGAAGTCAGTGTTGGAAGAAGTCTTCCAAAGATGGGGCCAGCCTTGCTGCGATCTTTTTGCTACTCCCCAAAACAGCAAGTGTCACGACTTCTTCACTCTCTTCCCGTTACCAGGCCATCCCACCAGAGACGCTCTTGTCCACGATTGGCCCCGGGGACTGTACGCTTTTCCCCCTTTTCCACTGATATCTCAATTAATTCAGAAAGCTATCGCCTTGAGAGTTACAATGATCCTCATTGCCCCTTACTGGCCTCGATAGATATGGTTTCTGTTCCTCCATCATTACCTGTTGGAGCAGCCTTGGCATCTGGACCCGGTGCCAGATCTGTTGACCCACCAGTCGGGCCAGCTGCACCACTCCCTTCATTCTCTCAACCTCACAGCGTGGTTTCTCCAATTCCTACCCTAGCCAGGCTTCCCTTAATCTCTCATCCGGTCCGGAACATCCTGATAGCCTATCACAAATCTTCTACCAGGAAGATTTATAATAGTAAATGGAAATGTTTTTCCTTCTGGGCAGCATCAAAGAATATAGACCCCTTCACTGCACCTATCTAGTCTATCCTAGACTTTCTGGCAGAGCTCTTCCATTTAGGCTCTTCTTCATCTACCAGAGTACAACTAGCTGCTATATCTAATTTTCATGTAGGAGTCTCTGACTCCAGTATCATGTCCCATAAGCTCTGCAAAGCCTTTTTAAGAGGTGTTTTTCTACTCAAGCCCCCAATCAAAGATCCCCCACCTCAATGGGACTTGAATTTGGTTGTGGCATCCTTGATCCTCCCTTCCTTCGAACCAGCGGCTTCATGCCCTCTTAAGCTGCTCTCATGGAAAACACTTTTTCTAGTAGCCATAACTTCAGCTAGAAGGGTATCTGAACTTTATGCTCTCTGCAGTCATCCTCCTTACTTAATCCTCCTCACACAAAACTTGTAACAAGTAAACCAACGAACCTTGGATCCTGGTTAAGAATAATCCTTTATTAAAAAGCACCAACAATTCCGCACACAATAGTTGAAACAAACAGCAAGGACTAAGCGCTTTCACCCTGAAACACAGGGCATCATCAGAGTAGTAATTATGCACTACCTTCTTCATTATATAGTAAAATAGGTAACTAAATTACACCTCGTTAAAACAATTGTTATTGAATAATGCTTCATTAATTAATTAACAGTCAACCAGTATTAAAGTGAAAGAAACGAAAAACCAAAAAGAAGTCAGATTACCATTGATAGTGACTTTGGATATTTAGATGTGGAACCAAATGCATCTGCTCAATAAAACTGTTTATATTTATATATATAAATAAATAATTAAGTATAAAAAAAGCATATGAATGTTTTTATACAAGTCATTTAAAATTATATATAAAAAATTTTTTATATAAAAAAACTGATTCATTATATGTAAAACGTAATAGTAATAATGTTAACTAAAACTAACTAAAATGATTTTATCTGAACTAATCCTTTGTACTGTGTTTCTTGTTAGTCCTGTCACCATCTCAGTCACAGTTAAAATACCAGACCTGACTCAAGCTTTCTGGACTACCTCTGTTTCCTTGTAGAATATTGTTAAACAAAACCTTCATGATCTGTATTTCACTTTGTACCCTTCTAACTTCCAAATTTCCACAGAAAATGCCATTTGTTCGTGGAGACTTACCTGGTGATTGATTTTACATTACCATTTTTATATTATGCTATCCAACCTTGGTTATTAATTCTTGAGACTCCTGTTCCTCTAACCTTTGCATATTTAAGTCTCCTTCTTCTTGGTTCTCCCATTCCTCTACTCTATACAGATTTTCATGCAGATTTTCATGGTATTTCTGAAATGCCTCCAATATCGTCAGTAATGTAGCTAGTGTGGGGCAAAGGGGGCAACTGCCTTAGTCTCAAAGTGTTAGAGGGCACAGTTAGCTGTCCCATCCATCATCATTTAGTGCAGTACCTGCTTTTAAAAGCCAGTATTGCATTAGCAGTTGTGATACAGTTTTTTTTCTTTCTTAAACCAGAGTACTGTAGCACTTTGCATAGTCTAATCTTTTTGTAGCAAGCAGTTTTCTACAAGTAAAAAACTTTAAGTAAAACATGAGCACTGTAGCTCGGTGTAAACTTTAGCAGTTGCTTGCTATATTTGTTAGAAGCTGTTTGCTGTAGTTCATAAGAAGAAAAATGTTTTTATACAAGTCATTTAAAATTATATATAAAAAATTTTTTATATAAAAAAACTGATTCATTATATGTAAAACGTAATAGTAATAATGTTAATAAATTTAATAAATTAGTGAAAATTATTAAAAATTTTTATATGTATATATATATATATATATATATACACACATATATATATATATATATATATATATACACACATACACAAAGCAGCATAACATATCTTGAAAATCAAGAATTATGAATTGTAATCCTATTACAAGAAAAATGTACAAAGTTAATTCATTTAAATGTGACATATATACGATTAATATACATTAAATAAATATGTATATATATGTTTTTAAATGATAATTTAGAATAATTTTGATAAAATTTTTGAACATTGTGAAAGTATATTGATATTTCAACAAGATTAATGTTCAGCAATATTTATATTATTTTATTACACGCACTACATATATATATATATATATATATGTTTTTCTACCTCGTATATATGTCACATTTAAATGAATTAACTTTGTACATTTTTCTTGTAATAGGATTACAATTCATAATTCTTGATTTTCAAGATATGTTATGCTGCTTTGTGTATGTGTGTGTATATATATATATATATATATATATATATGTGTATATATATATATATATATATATATATATATATATATACATATAAAAATTTTTAATAATTTTCACAAATTTATTAAATTTATTAACATTATTACTATTACGTTTTACATATAATGAATCAGTTTTTTTATATAAAAAAATTTTTATATATAATTTTAAATCACTTGTATAAAAACATTCATATGCTTTTTTATACTTAATTATTTATTTATATATATAAATATAAACAGTTTTATTGAGCAGATGCATTTGGTTCCACATCTAAATATCCAAAGTCGCTATCAATGGTAATCTGACTTCTTTTTGGTTTTTCGTTTTTTTCACTTTAATACTGGTTGACTGTTAATTAATTAATGAAGCATTATTCACTAACAATTTGTTTTAACGAGGTGTAATTTAGTTACCTATTTTACTATATAATGAAGAAGGTAGTGCATAATTAGTACTCTGATGATGCCCTGTGTTTCAGGGTGAAAGCGCTTAGTCCTTGCTGTTTGTTTCAACTATTGTGTGCGGAATTGTTGGTGCTTTTTAATAAAGGATTATTCTTAACCAGGATCCAAGGTTCGTTGGTTTACTTGTTATCCTCCTTACTTAGTTTTCCACAAAGATAGGGTGTCCCTCCGGACTAATCCGTCCTTCCAACCTAAAGTTTCCTCTGAGACAAATCTGAACCAAATGATTGATCTCCCAGTATTTTCCCCTGACTATTCCAACAGGTCGGAACAAAAGTTACATTTTCTAGATGTTCACCGCCAACTTAGATATTATTTAGACAGGACTAAACAGTTCAGGAAATCTGATCAACTTTTCCTGTCTTATGCGGAAAGGAAATTGGGCCTTCCAGTTACTAAGGTGTCCCTTTCAAGATGGCTTACCTCTATAATTACCTTCATTTATGAAATCGGACATCAAAAACTGCCTTTAAGACCTAGAGCTCATTCAACTAGGGCATTAGCTACATTTGTAGCTTTTCAGGACAGGCTGCCTATAGATTCCATTTGTGCAGCAGCCACTTGGGCTTCTCCTCATACCTTCATTTTACATTACAAATTGGATATGGCCTCCAGAAACCGTGCCAGCTTTGGTTCCACTGTTCTCAAGAGTTTGTTCCAATAGGCGACCCGGAATAAGGTGCTAGGGACGCGGTCCCATCCAGCAAGAATGAAGGCGAGATTGACAACTTAACATTAAGAAGTTATGTACCTACCATAGCGTTCCATGTTAGTTGTCTTCTTCTCGCCTTCTTTCTTGAGTCCCACCCTCCTTCCCCCTAGCCTGGACAGACCGATAGGAAATTTTGGGATCTTCCTTTGGAGCTTCCTTCCCACATGTTCTACCACCTCTATTCCCCCTTTTATGTTTGTGTAGCTTACATTCAGGTTTATATAGAGGTGGGTTCCTTTTTCTCCATACTATGGAGACTAGAACTGCTTGGTTTAGCTATCAAACGAGATATGAGTAGTTACCGCCTAGCATTTTGGGATATAGGGGAGCCTCGAGCCAGTGGAATTAGCCCTCGAGCTTTAGTATTGGCCGAGTCGGAGCCGAGCATCGGCTCCGAACCCATCCCGCAAGAAAGAAGGTGAGAAGAAGACAACTAACATGGAACGTTATGGTAGGTACATAACTTCTTATTTTTGAGTATCATACTAGTTGTACCATTGAATAAGTCTTTTATTTTCTTTGGCAGTGGCTGTAAGTATAAGGCAAACAACAAAAAAGAAAGAGAACACCAATGGCAGGTTTCTTTATTCAAATGCAAGTTATCTGAAAGGAACACTCCTGCCTTGATTCTTGCATCTGACTCTTCACATATCTTCCAAATTAACCCCAGTTTTCTATTAGTAAATGTAAATGCTACCATTGCCTTGCTTACAAAATCCCAGGGGTTGGGGTTGGCAAAATGGATAAAGTGTTTAACTTGCAGAGACAAGGTACAGAGTTTGATCCTCACCACTGAGGAAAATTTGCTAGGCTTAAAATGTCTAGCAGTGGTATATAGCCTCATACGTTTTTGAACTGTAGTGAATGCCTTCTCTGCATCTAGACTCACCAGCAGTAAAGGGATCATGTTGTGCTCTGCTTTCCATTGGTTCATCTATGTTTTGTTAATGTTGTCATATGTTTGTTTCCCCCGCTTCACAAAACTACATTGATCCTTATCTGCCATTTTTGTCAACACCTTAGCCATTCTTTTAGCTAGTTTAGAGGTAGGTGATTTATAATCATGGCTCATAATTGAAACTGATCTATATGAAGTTGGATTTAAAGAGTCTTTGCCTTATTTGAATAATACAGCCAACAAAGCTTTCTTCCAAGTTGCTGTTACCGTCCCTTCTTTTAGAATATTATACAAAAGATTAGTCAAGATAAAATCACTTTAGCTAGCAGATCAAGGAGACATTCTCTCTGATGCCCTCCCTGTGGGAAGAATAAAGATGCCTTGTTGAAGTTTCAAATAGTTTATTCAGTTAAATACACTTGCCCTTCTACCTACTTAACTGAATAAACTATTTGGAACTTCAACAAGGTGTCTTTATTCTTCCCATGTGGAGGGAGGACATCAGAGGGAGTGTCGCCTAGATCTGCTAACTAAAATGATTTTATCTGAACTAATCCTTTGTACTGTGTTTCTTGTTAGTCCTGTCACCATCTCAGTCACAGTTAAAATACCAGACCTGACTCAAGCTTTCTGGACTACCTCTGTTTCCTTGTAGAATATTGTTAAACAAAACCTTCATGATCTGTATTTCACTTTGTACCCTTCTAACTTCCAAATTTCCACAGAAAATGCCATTTGTTCAGGGAGACTTACCTGGTGATTGATTGTACATTACCATTTTTATATTATGCTATCCAACCTTGGTTATTAATTCTTGAGACTCCTGTTCCTCTAACCTTTGCATATTTAAGTCTCCCATAATTGTTTCCATTTGTGTTTCTTCTTGGTTCTCCCATTCCTCTACTCTATACAGATTTTCATGCAGATTTTCATGGTATTTCTGAAATGCCTCCAATATCGTCAGTAATGTAGCTAGTGTGGGGCAAAGGGGGCAACTGCCTTAGTCTCAAAGTGTTAGAGGGCACAGTTAGCTGTCCCATCCATCATCACGATCACTCTTTAGTGCAGTACCTGCTTTTAAAAGCCAGTATTGCATTAGCAGTTGCCCTGTAGTGCCCAGTGTGTGTTTAAACTGTCGAATTGCTTGATACAGTTTAAAAACTAAAGAAGATTTTTTTTCTTTCTTAAACCAGAGTACTGTAGCACTTTGCATAGTCTAATCTTTTTGTAGCAAGCAGTTTTCTACAAGTAAAAAAAAAAACTTTAAGTAAAACATGAGCACTGTAGCTCTCCGTAAGGTGTAAACTTTAGCAGTTGCTTGCTATATTTGTTAGAAGCTGTTTGCTGTAGTTCATAAGAAGAAAAATATTTTTTTTTACCTGAGTGTGAGGATGTAGAGTGTGGAGGGCAGGGCACAGAAAATGAATCTGATTGTTTTCTGCATTTCAGTAGCCCGGGTGCCTGATCATGGATTTTTTTCTTTTGTTCTGGACACCTGGTTGCTGGTATGTCAGTGCAAAGAAGCAGACTTTTGTATATAGCGGGGGGGGGGGGATCTGGCCACCTTTTTGGTGCATCAATAGAAGGAGCTGGGGGGGACACTACATCTAGGACTGGCACAGGGTACTGGTTGAGCCAGCTATACTGCTAAATACCTCTGTACAGTATCTGGTTATTTTTATAGTCATAGGCTCCCTTTGATTGCCAACACCCCTTTCTGTTTTTTTTTTTGTTTCCTAATGTTACTTTTTCCTGACCTCATGCATATTATCCAAGCACTCCCTTATTTTTCCTTTACCATTCAACAGTTCCTCTTCTTTGTGCTGCAAGATCCCCATTTTGCAATACTTGATTCTTTTTTAATTCTCTAAATCATTCATGTTACTATTTCCCATATGTCATTCTCCGTCTCATTTCTACAGTATTTTTAAATTTAATTTTCACTTTATCCCACTCCTCAGCTATCCCTTCTCAAGAAATTTATACATTTCCCTGGCAACTCTTGAATTGTTTTCACTACTCATTGCTTAATTCCCTCTCTTTTTAATAGGTAAGTAGAAAAGTGCCAATGTCTCATTTTCACATGATTTCCCTGCATCTTTACATGGTCTGAAATATTTATTAGGAGTTTTTCAAAACTGTCAATTACCCATGCTGTTTTGAAATATAGTTTGTCCAGTCTAGTCCAGTTGTTATACCATAGAGAATATGTAAATTCTGTTTGGGTTCCTACTCGTAATTTCACATCTTCAGTTCCACGTACGCTTTTTTTTTTTTTTTTTTTTTTTTTTTGAAATCTACTCCCTTTTACATTTTCCCTTCTAGGTTTCCCTGATGCATTCTGTTACCTGTCAGGTTCCAGTCTCCACCTACAAATAAAAATCATTGCTATAAGCTAATTCTTCCATAACACACTTAAAATCCTTAGTGATTAGTGGAGATTTCTGTATACGTGTGGCATTTTATAAGTCAAGTGTCGCAATGTGTTTTCCAGCTTTCCCTTCTTTTCTTTTTGTGGCTGTTGTTTAGTAAAAGGCATTGTAAACTTTTTATTAAACTATAACCCCCCCCAAAAAAAATGAGCTTTTCCATTTGTGACATTACCATAGAGTGACATCAGCTGTGTCCATAGACCTCAATGGGACACCTTTGCACATGTGCCCATTAAAGTCTGTCAATGCAGCAGATGCTTTGCCTATGCCTCAGTCACAGAGGTTAAACTTTCTTGTTTTTCCTCGATGTCAGTGTAAGGAAAAAGCAAAGTTTACAATTAACTTTGAATATGGAGATGATGACTGTAATGCTTCCTGATAGGAAAAGTGCTATTCAGGAGTATACGCATTGCATGCTGTAGTGCAAAGATAGGATTAGAAATGTCAGCAAATCACTTCAATAGAAATTTTGTTGGAATAAAAATAGATGCCAGTTTAATCCTGCTTTCTTGCTAACAACTCCTTATTACCACAAATCTACTATTGTTGGTCTTCTGCTCCTGTATCAGTATTGTAGCCTTTCTTGCAATCAGAGTTATTACCCCTCTTTTCATTTGTCCTTGATACTCTGTTGAATAACCATTTTGGAATCCTTTCTTTGCCAAGTTCACATGTTCATTTTCATCTGTATGTGTCTCCTGTAACATTGGTATTTGTTCCACAAAATTCAATTCAGTACTCTTTGCTTCTTATGTGCTGCGGTGGTGGTGCTGCAGTAGCGTTGTCACCTCACAGTAAGACGTTGTCCTGTTCGATTCTCGGCTAAAGTGTCTTCTGTGTGGGGACATGCGTGAATAGGCGTACCTTCGTTGAAGATTGTACATCAGGGCTGGCAACTCGGTACATAAAAATCTACTGCCAATCATTGGCGGACCGTAGTTCCGCTGTGGCGACCCCTAACCGGGAAAAGCCGAAAGATACAACAACAACTCTTTGCTTCTTATCCATAACTACAATGCCATTCACATTTCATGTCAGAGGTCATTCTGATAAAACAGTGTTACTTTCACATTTTCTTTATGACAATTTTTTTTAATATGTTTCAAACTTGTATACATTCATTAGTGTTTGGCAGGCTGAATTTATATGTGCTTGCATTTTCTCTTCTGTGTTTAGAATGTGTCGCATTTTGCCAGGCTCTTTTTTCAATAAACACATTAAAAAATGCACATTTTCATTGTACCCCCCCCCCCCGCCCCACATACAACTCTTTAACTCAAAACAAAGACAGACAGTCTGCCAAAAAGGAAAAGTATCCCTCCATATATGGGCAAATGCCCATGATAGACATCTGTACCCACAGGCATAACCCATTCTAAAGTTAGGTTTATTCATGCTGACAATGCATGTTAGAGCCCATATTCCATTCTGCACCCACATCATCCTTTCTTTTCCCATCTTAACTTCCCTCCCAGATGTGAAAATCAACTTGCATACTCTATTAATTGAACTATAACCTTAAAAAAGTACCCTTGCTGTCAAATTGATAGATTTTGTATTGTTACAATTCCTACTGAGGTGGTTTCTGCTAGCAGGAAAGTATCTGCTCATATTTTCTTCAGTGTAACTGACTTCCATTATTTTCACTGAGCTACTTGTCTCTCTAAGTCCTGGTTTTAGTGTTTCTTTACAACTACCTCACATTTCATGGTTCATTCATTTCTTAATTTATTACCCATGTCTGCCGACAGTGAGTATGCCATTTGCAGAGCTCTGTTGGCAGATAAGAAAAAAGTTTTATTTCAGTGGGTCTTAATTTACTTGTTAGCCTTCCATGACAAAGGGCTGCATTACTGTGAGTTGATCACATAGCTGTTTCTGTTTGTCTCTGCCTTTTGATGCCAGTCCCATAGTTAATTTATTCCTGAATGGTGTCCTCCATTTGAGAACCTTAAGAAAATTAGACTTTTTGTTGTGGACAATAATAGAGTCAAAAGAATTTATCTGTAAAGGGAACAGGGAAGAATTAAGTGGAGTAAATTAATCCTTCCAGCATAACAAGGTTGTTCAGTATTAACTGATTTGAAGGGATATCTTATCTCTCTACAGTTAAGGCTCGTATACATAACACAAGCAGAAGGTTATACAGTAGACTCCCTCTTATCCGGTCTCGATGGGACTGAAAGTTAGGCTAGATAAATTAATGGCTAGTTAATCAGAAAAAGCATACAAAATTATATTTATAGGTTATAAATCAGCTAGAATAACATGATTTGTGTTGGTGTTCATTTTTTAATGAATATAAAGTCTGTCATTGTTTAGCACAGAGGAGGCAGAAGTCTTGTTCTCTGTTGTCTTTTGCTAGGACTATGTCAGAAACGTAATGGCTGGTTAAAGAGAGGCCAGATAAGAGGGAGTCTACTGTAATTCAAAATGGAAAGGGATGATGATGAAGCAGGGGAAGCTCAAGAAACAGAGTGGAATTTTGAGTGCAGGTCTTTATGAACATAGTATTCTGTACGATTATTCTCCTTAAAGTAGCAGAAAGTATTGTAACAACTAATCCAAACTGAGAATAGAGAAAGGAGATTTTGCCAATAGGGTTGACTGCAAATAGTAGTTCAGAAAATAGGCAAGAGAGGGGCTTGAATTTACTAGAGAAAACTGGCAAAAGAACAAAAGTATTGGTAGCAAATACCTAGATAAAGAAAGGTAATAGAGTGGGTTGAGACCAAGAAGAAGTGTGGACTGCAGCTAGAGACTGTTTTCCCTGCTGGGGATTGATATCGGAGTATAGGCAAAGAGAAAGGGAAGAGGGAATTTTAAGTGAAAAACGTGCTCTCGTGGTCTTTTTTAGTCAAGTGTAGAACAAAAGCTGCTGTTAAAAAGGGTACAATTAATAGGGCATATAATATATTGCATGATTATTTTAAGACTCAATTAGAGGAGGTTAAAAAAAAATTTGGGAACAGAGAGTGGAAAAGCAATTTACAAAAGAAAAATGGGAGGACATGTCTGTGGCTCCCAAGTATGCAACAAAGTCCAGAAGGATTAGGAGCGTGCTTGGAATTGTTTGAATAGATATTTTTATACCCCAAGCAGACTTCAAAGTATTTTTCTTCATGTAGATAGCAAATGTTGGAGGTGTAATGGTGAAGAAAGAGGTAACTGTGAGCATGTGTTTTTGGGAGTATAATGAGTTGGCAGATTTTAAAAATTCACTTCAGGGTCATCTGTCAGAAAATTGGTGAGCAAATGGCCGTAATTAAGGATGTGATTGTTTTGAGCTGAGAGACAGGATCTGAATTGCCCAGACATAGTAAGGCCATGTGTTAAGTTTAATTATGTTGGCAGCCAAGCAGGTAATTACTAGAAAATGGAAATTAAAATCTAAACAAACTGTATTTGAAGTACTGAATATTGTAAAGGAGGTAAAAGAACTGGAAGAGGAATCTTTAGAAAAGGGAGGGAGCAAATTACACAAAAATGGAAATTGTGGGAACAATACATGCAGAATAATGTTGGAGGAGTGAGGTTTAAGGGAAGGCAGGAATTCAGCAGTTTATGTAATGTTGGACTGATGATAATTTCATAGAAATGATATGTGATGTAGGGTGTGTAAATTGAAAAAATGTTAATATGGTTTATTTTCTTTACTATTAATATATCTTTGCCTGTGTATTGAGTGATAATTCAGTAAAGGTTTAAAAAACTACTTCTTTGGACTTCATTTTGCTGTTGAAAAGCTGACCTTGGCTGCAATTGAATAATCCACTGCAGTTGCATTTAAACATGTCCTGGAAAGCTTACTAATGGTAAGAGTGTATGTACATGGAGTGTCTAAGTTGCAAGCCTTGATGTGTTTAGAGCTGTTTGCAGTCTTCCACAGAAACAGGCTGTCATTAAGGACTGATTCCTCTCATGTCTAGTCTCAAAGTTGCCTTGAATCTGACCATTCAACTGCCATTTTTTCCATAAACCCCAGAACAAAAGAGAAGTGGTTTTATGCATGATGAATGTACAGTTTCCCTGTGTCTGATTGAAGATCATTATCTTTGCTGTTAAATTACTGAACACTAATCAGTTACATTTTATCATAGGCTAGCTATCTAGACAGTGCAAGATTGGGGTCTACTTTATAAACTCGAATGTTCAAAAGTTCGAATACATAAAGATCAACACATATGTGTCGAACTCTTAAATGTTCGAAAGTTAATAAAGAAAAAAATACACCGAAAAAAAAGATGTAGGCAGGGGGCCAAGCCACCCTGCACCCCCACACCCCCCACCACTTAAATATAACAACTCCAAGATCGCACTACATTGAAGTAAACGGAAATCTCCACCTACGGAGATTTCCGTTTACAGTTTTCGACGGTTTGCACTTTCGATGCATATGGTTCAATCCATATGTATTTGTGGTTTTACGCTTTTGCGTAAAGTAGACCCCACGATTGAGGTTTGTAACATCATTGCATGATTTAATGGCATGATCTTGATCAGTTGTGATCAAGCAGTATTTTGTCAAGTGATTGTGCATTGATGCATTGATCACTCAAACAGAAAAAGGATGTGTACATAGGCAATTTAAATAATTTTTGAAGAGAACAAGAAAACAGAGGAATTCTTTGTATATTTTATACCAGGAAAACAGAGAGTGCAGTTTTGAAATGAAGTGGCTGTATATGGCCAGGAGTTGTATTCTCATGTTGCGACTGTCCCCTTAAAAATTTTGGAAGAGTAGATCAAGGAATAGTTCTTTGGTTATTAACCTTCTTTAGGGGTGTCTCAGCCCAGAGTATCTGTGAAGTACCACCAGGAATTCCATTTATTCCTTTTCCAGACAGTAAAAGCCAGATTATTATTCCAGGAGATTAGCAGGATTTCCACACTTGTCTTGCCAATGCATACTGACTACCCCATCCTAAGCATGTGGTAAGAGTCTGTATTGCTTTAGTACTCCCCTTATCTGTGATGAGTTTTTCTACAGAAGTGACCTCTGTGGTGAATGTAATACTTTATGGCATTAATTTACTGTAGTACAGGCTGCATCCCCCAACTTCCAATCCCCTATATGCTGGAAGTTAGAGGCTCCTTATTTTTCGGTTTTCAACTCCTTTGTCTCTTTCATTCACTTTTTGACAGGGTAGGATGCTGTTTGCAGGCATTGTCTAGAACTCCCTTAAAGGCCTAGAATTAAAGGCATGCCTCCTGGTGGCTGCTTGTTGAAATTCTGAAGAGTGTAATTATGATGCTTTGACTAGTGAGACTGAAATTCTGAGTATGGAAGCTATAGTTAAGTCTTGGGTTACATTGCCCTTACTCTGAGGAACATAAACGTATGAGTAGTATAAACAGGTAGCAGGGTGAAAGGCACAGCCTCTCATGTATGAGATTCCTGGGGTGTGTTATCCTGTGCTGCAAATTTGACTGTAGTAGCATTATGACAGGTTTTGAGAATTAATTCTAACAAGCATGATTGCACTTTATTTTCAGAATTGTTGGGCTTGCAGTTATGGGTGTTACTCCTGATAAGGAGCCATTTTGATGGCATATCTATGTTCTTCCTTCACACTAACATGGAGTAAAATGGCACAGGTTCTCTTCTTCTTCCTGCTGATAGCTGTTGCATTACTCTTGGAGTCTCCAAAGCTATGGAAATCTGTCCAGATGAGTAGATGTCTACCTGTAGTTAATTCCCATCTTTGATGAATTATATTGCAGCAATGATCGTTGTATTCAAACAACTGTACTCTATAGTGAAAGTGACTGATAAAACTGCAGATAATTATTTTGGTATCTCTGTACCATATTTCATTTTGTTCTGCAAGTCCTGGTTTGCAAGAATCGGTAAGAAAAAGTATCCTTTACTTTCCATTTGTGCAAGACTTGACTGTATCCTGTTTTCTGAAGATCCCAGATTTGGTAGTTGTATGACATTTATTTTTCAGTAAGTTTGAAGTAAGTTTTTTAAATTGATCTAAAGAAGAGATGATCACTAGAAGCATAAATGTATTTTTATATTATTTTAGGAAAGCTGAACGCGAGAGAAGCCAAGAATCTGACAGCAGCAGGCAATGTAATTACTTTGGTCTTTCTCCTGAGGAGCGCCGAGAGAAACAAGCTATTGAAGAATCCCGGGCACTATTTGAGATTCAGCAGAGGGATGAACAAGCTTTTCCTGCCCTTTCTGTATGTATTTTAATTAACATTTTATGTTGGAGCATTCACTTTTTATTTCCCTTGTGCATGTGGTAGCTTAGATTTTTGGAAGAGAGCTGCATGCCCATCTTTATGTTAAAATGCAGCTTTTAGAGCAGCTGAGATGTAGTGAGACTGCTGTCCAGATATTTAGGATTATTAAGATCTGGTAAGTACCATCAATACTATGCATCCTTGTATGTATTTAGGTGTCCTACTCGATTTATATTCATGTCACAGTTGCTGTCAATCCAAGTGCTTTGTCATCTGAAATGATCATATAGGCTAAGCAGGTCTTACCTATGAAGTCCAGGGAGCCCTACCGTAAAGTACCATGATTCCCAAACTTTAATATGTCCTTCCTGTTATCACCTTATGTAATTCGCAAAGCAGTTTTTGTGAAAAAGTGCTGAGTAAAATTTATGGGTTCATCTGTCTTAAACATTTGACCACATCACTATTTTTGAAAGTTAGCAAAGCTTCCTGTCAGAGCAGCATTTGCTTTTTCAAAACAAATGTAGAAATTGCTTCATTAGATTTCTGCCTTACCCCATAAGCAGATTTATCCACCTCATCTAATAGCACCAACCATCTTGAATGTTCTTTGCATGGATAACTGTTGCAGTAGTATTTACTATATATAGAAATTAATCGCAGGTGAATATCTACCTGGCTGACCTTACTCCCAGAGCTCTGTAGATATCCTAGTACAGGCTGGCTCCACTTTGATACACAGAAATAGACCTGTTTGTGATAAGAGGCAATCACACCTGATGACATCCTCAGTTCTTGTTTGCTTCAAACATATGCTATATTTCGGAGAGAACTTTCATAGTTGCTCAGTGAATAATCTGTAAGAAAAACTTTATTTCCTAAGGCATGCCTCATTTAGGCTTGCAAGACCTTTGCAACTATGCATTAGAGCCTGTGTAATGATTTTTATTTTAATTGCCTCTTCATCATAAGAGTCCCAGACTGCCAGATGTGTAAGTTTCAGCAGGAAGACCCATAGAAGTAGAAGTGCCCTCCATTTGCCGGAGTGGCACAGAAAATGCTACAGGCCCTAATGCAGGTCTCTGCTTCAGAGATGGGCCAGCCATCTGATAGCACAGGGAATAGTTTCCCTCACAAGAGCATCCACAGAAGAGGACACCATCAAGAGAAGAGTTGCTGGCTCCATGTTCATTCTTTTTCAGATTTCTTGAGGGCAGAATCCCATCAATCCCTCCATGCACAGGGAATTTTGTTTGTATAATGTACATATAAGGGCCAATCCAAGAATGCCCTTTGTTGAGCCAAAAGCTGAGGGGTACTAATGCAGGCAGGCTTAAATTGCTTACAACTTTCAGTCTAGACAATAGATATTGGATTCTGCAGTAGAAATAATTTCCTTCACAGGTTCGTAGGATCCTAAAAGAGGCCAGGAAACCTATTACTAAGAAGCCTTTATTTTGGTGTAATTTTATTGGCATTTGCCTTAGGGGTATCCATGGCCTAAAAACTATATTTTCATATTGAAAATTGTGCGGCTGTATATTATCTGCATTTTCACCTTGATTGCCATGACATACACCTTTAGCTGCATTACTGCTCTTCAGCATTTTTAGGGGATCTTGCATTTGAGGTCAACAAGAAAAGCAGAATCTCCTGTTTGAGATCTGAATTTTTTGGAAAAACTTTTCATCTTCAGACCTGTAGTCTCATCCACACTGAATTTTCTTTCCTGGAAAAATTTCCATACCTTGATTATGCCTAAAGTTGTCTTGGAAGTGCACTTAACCAAGCTGTTCAGCTTGGGGTATTGTTTTCAAACCCAGAAAATGGAGGGGAAATTGTGCATCATTTAGGTGTGCCTAGGACAAAAGATTTTAGGCAGACTAACCAAGGCGCTCATTCTTCATGCCTGACAAACAGGAAAAACCTGTCTCTAACCAAATCATATTCATACGATTGCATTGGTGAATTTCATTGTGTTTTGTTATGAGAGCAGTGGAAAGCCTTTACAAGACCAGATTACGTTGTACTGCACAAGGGCAGCTTCTACTAACTGAAGCCTTTTTTCAGGAATGTATCAACACAAAACATTTGAGGTGTAGTATCTTCTACTGCCATTCCTGTCTTCTCTAGATATTGCAAGCTAGGCATCTTTTCCATACGGAGGGCAGACTTTGCCACCACAGTCACTTAGGGCTTATATGCTTCCTCACCCTGGGTCTTTGGTCAGCATGAGTAGTGCTTTATGTCCTATATTATGGTGCTCATTGCAGAAGTAATCCTTGTAGCAAGCATAGTATAGCTGTGTACCTTGTCACTATAAACATAAATGTTCAGGTAATATTATTGATATAGTATGTACTCCCTTCCTCCTATTTGCATCTCTTTTTTATTCGTTTTAGATGGAAAATTATTTTGCCATTTCAGGGCGGTGCCCTCTACTGTTCCTCAAACATTTGTTGAGGTTGTGGAGTAATTTTCAACTACAGTGTGGGTCTTTTGTTTGTGAACACCCCTTAGACAGACGCGTGTGCGCACACACACACACACACACACACACACACACACACACACACACACACACACACACACACACACACACACACACAAACAAAGTACAAAAACTGAAAATTGCAGTGGGCACCTGTCCCGTTTTATTGTACGTCCTGCTGACATCCACATCATGGAGATGGTAGCCCATGCACAAGGATGTCTGAAAACTCTGGAAATTGGTCATTATGATGAAATGTCCCTGTATGGCATAATCCCATAAGTTATGATTCATACTGCAGCAGTGATCTATTCAAATGCGTACAGTAAAAGTAGGTGAATATGTGCACACAGCTCTAATTTTCTTTATCCCTTTCTCCACTGTAACATAAGACGTTGTCCTTTTCTTTGATTATTCATAGATATACTTTGCAGAGTGATTGTTTATATGAGTTTCAGCATAGACACTTGCATACGGTTTGAACTTAAATCTTAGCACTAAGAATCTTCTTTAGTGGTTTCTTGGTTTAGTATATCCTTACCACCAGTCATCATCTGACAGAATTGTTGACATTTCCCATGCTTAGAGATGTACGAGCACCCTTCCAACACACACACACACTGTGATGTCATCTGCAGACACCCATTTTTCTCTTTTAAGCCTGCCTGCTTCTTTCTTATTTTGCTGCTCACACAGTTTTGTTGGTGAAGTTTTCTGCATCTGTATTTCATGTAAGCACAGTTTTCTTGTAGCTTTTATATAACCAGTAAAAACATGCAGTGCTATTTCCAGTATTATCTCAAGGATGAAGAAAACTTAAAACAGTGCCACTTATCACCAGAGAGAGAGAGAGACTGTGACAACCCTCCTCTGGGCCAGTAATCAAGGAGCCTGAATCCTCACTACTGACACTGGAAGGGACGTTCACTTGGAACAAAAATAGATACAGCATTTCCAGATGCAGGTCTCTGCACTAAGCACAATTTTCCTTAAAAGCACACAGGGGAACACACGCAGTCTGGGGGGCTGGGTTTCACTCTCTCTGTCCAGACCCCCCCCAGTAAGACTTCCCACTGGCACAGCTGTAGAGTTGAGTCCTTGGCTGAATGTTCCAAGCCAAGTCCTCCACCATCCTTTCTGTAAAACCAGTGCACTGTGCACTGTGACCCTGCTCCAAGTAGCTGACACACATTCTGAGATTTGATTTTCTCACACACACACCCCTGGGAAATGCTGGCACACATTTGCCAGCTACCCCCTTCTGCCCAAACTATAAGATAGGTACTCCTATCAGAACACTCCAAAGCCAGGTACTCTAAGGCTTTAACAATGGTACCCAATTATACTGAGTAAAATTATTAATAATAGTATAAATGGTAGTGTTTGACCAGTTCAGCAAGGCTTTCAGGAGTGGCCACAATGTCACCAAATAAATGTAAGTACTTTCAAATGTTAAAATATTCTTTAAAAGACCAGCCACGATGAAAAGTTTAAATATATTTAATAGTAAATAATAATAAAACATGAAAATACTAAATATCTATTTACAGTAAACACCAGAGTTCCAGTACAGGATATATTAAAATAACACTGATGGATAGATTCACACAGATATAAAAAAACAGTTCTTAGGTTCATAGGTAAGTACTAGGCTATCTGCCCGAGGGCATCTGTAAGCCTAGCCAGAATGTATTGGCTTTCGCTGCCCCCTTAGATTAGTTCCCTGTGCCTCTGTCCAGCAGAGCCATTAGTTCCCTGTGCCTCTGTCCTGCAGAGCCACTGCAGTGATCCCCAGGGTAAATTTTCTGTTTCCCATCCACTCATCAAGGTTTCTCTTGGAGTGTTAGTGAGGGGCTCTGTAGAATGGAATCCTGTTCCAAAGTAAGGGGAGTCTCTGGGACAGGAATATATCCCTCCAGTACATCCTATTTATCGTTGTGGTGAGGTTTAGATCCCTAGAGCGTGTGGCTCTCAGGGATTTGTTTTTTTTTTAGGTGGAGCATGTCCATTAATTCTGGGTTGGACATGGCCTTGTATGTCAGGCAGAGATCACCTCTGAATAAGTGGTATGCAACCGAGTACAGCTGGAGTTTCTTCAGTCGGGCTCATAGAGCATCTGTTTGAGGCCAGAAATCCTCTTGGTGAGGTACTTCTGTGGTCTTTCCAGCTGTTGCAGGTGTCTTGTAAGGTACATCCCAAATGGGGCGTTGTACTCTATGATGTGTCTGATGAGTGATGAGTAGAGGGGCACAATAACCTCTTTTGTTTTAGATGCAAACCCTTTTGTGATTAGGTGAGCCACATAGAAAGATTTTCTAACCACCTTGGCAATATGGTTATCAAAGGAGAGATTACTATCTACTTGAGTCCCCAGATCCCTTATTACATTTTCTGTATTTAGGGGACTACCACGTATGTGGTAGTTTGCGGGTACTTTGTTTTTTCCAAAAGGGATGACTATGCACTTTTTGGCATTTAGCCTGAGGCCATGATTTTGACACCAGGTATCTGTCTCAGTGAGACCTTTCTGGAGGATGTCTGTATCAGCCGGGGAGTCAGTTATGGCCCCCAGTTTGCAGTTGTCTGTGAACTTGGTCAGCCATAGTCCTCCTGTGCTTGCCTGTACCTCTGAGACGTATATACTGAACAGGAGGGGTCCTAGGACTGAGCCCTGGGGGACACCACTTGTAACCGGTTTAGAGTCGGACCTAGAGCCTGCAACTCTCACCGTGTGGGTTCTGTCCATGAGCCAATTGGCAACCCATCTCATAACATAGGGGTTTATGTTCAGGATGGTGAGCTTGTCTATAATACCAGAATGGGGAATGGTATTGAGAGGTCTAGGTAGGCTGTGTGGTCCTCTTTTCCCTTGTCTAAAGCCTTGGTAACTGTCTCAAAGAAGTCCACCAGGTTTAGGAGGCATGATCTGCCTTTAACAAAGCCAAACTGGGTAGGGTCCAATGTTTGGAGGTTCCCAATGTCTCTGTTAATGAGTTCCATGATGATGCACTCCATAGCCTTGCAGACCAATCTAGTCAGGCTTATAGGGCGATAGTTCCTGGGGTCTGTTATGACTCCACCTTTGTGGAATGGGTGGGATAACTGTTGCTGTGCGCCACTCTATGGGTACGTAGCCTGTAGAGAGGCTGAGTTTGAACAGTGTGTTTAGGTGAGGGGTTAGTTCATTTTGGAGCTCATGTAAGACACAGCCTGGGACACCATCCAGTCCCATTGAAATTGTGTTTTGGACTTTGGATAGGGCTGTTTTAACCTGTGTGTCAGTGATTGCAGGGGGCTCTACATTCTTCTGGTATGGTTATGGGCCCTTTAGGGGGTGAGAGGGAGGTGAAGTTTGCACTAAACCTGTCTGCCAGAATGTTGGCAATATCAGTCAGTTCAGTGTATTTTGTGCCATTCTGCACTAACTCAGAACAGATCTTAGGTTCCTGACATAGCTGAAGAATGCTTTGTGGTTGTCTTTGGAGTGCTTGGCAATTTTTCTTTCAAAGCTAGCCTTGGATGATTTTATGAGGGATCATAGTTTCTTGCTGATACTGATCAGGAATGTCTTTCCTTCTTGGGATTTTTACTCTTTTCTGTACTAGTTTCTCCTTCTGTTGTATAGCTTGTTTATGGCAGGGGTCCACCAGACTGGTTTCCTTTTCTTATAGGAGTGAGTGTTGGTTTTGCTTGGGATAGCACAATTCATGCATTCTTGCAGGTACACATAGAGTGCATTTGTAAGGGATTCAGGAGCTTGGACAGCGTTGTCCTTTAGCATGGGGGCCGTGAACCTTTCCACCTCTGTCTTGAGTAACGTGAAGTTTTTTTTTGAAAAGTTTTTCACAGTGGTTTCCTTGATTGGGGTTGGGGGCAGAATTTGGATATCCAGAGTGATTAGTCTATGGTCTGATCTAATCAACGAGGGGTTGACCTCCGGTGTGGAACACCAGTCGCCCATGTTGGTGATGACCAGGTCCAATATGTTGTCACGTCTGTTGGGGGTGTTGACCAGTTGATCCAGGGCATTCGAGTTTATAAATTCTCGGAAGCGTTGGGCAAGGGAGTTAGTACTTGAGTAGCTCTCCCAGTTAATGTTTGGGTAATTGAAATTGGAGGAACCATGCTGTCAACTTGAGATTCATAGGTTGGTACTAGGCTGTCAGCCCTAGGGTCTATGCAAGCCTAGCCATAACAATTCCCTGGATATTTCTTCCCACAGTATTTACTTCTCTGGACTCCTGTCTAGCAGGGCGACTGATATGATCCCAGGGTGAATTTCCTATCTCCCATCCAATCATCAAGGTTCCTTTTGAAGAGGGCCAATGAGGTGCTCTGCTTGACATGTACGGGCAGTCTCTTCCAGAGTATGGGGAGTCTCTGGGTCAGGAACCTATCCCTCCAGCATGTTTTGTTCATTGTGATGACAAGGTTTAGATCCCTGGAGCGTGTGGCTCTGAGGGATTGGGATTTCTTTAAGTGGACCATGTCCAACAGCTCAGGGTTTGACATGGCCTTGTTTGTTAAGCAGAGATCGCCTGTGAGTAGACGATATGCCACATAGTATAGCTGGAGTTTTTTTTAGATGGTCAGCATATGGCATCTGCTTTAGGCTTGTGATTCTTGGGTGAACAAGATTGTCTAGATGGGACAGAAGGTCTAGCACTGGGTCTAGAATCCAAGGTTGATGAATCAGTTAAAGCCAAAGAAAGATGAACCAAATCTGTCAAGGCCAAAAAGGTGCAAGAAGGATCACTCTGCTCTTCAATTTGAGTGCTTTTTGTAAAAATTTGGGAATTAGAGGTATCTGGGGAAAGGCATACAGGAGACCGGGGGGGGGGGCAGTCATGGAGGAGAGTGTCTCTGGGTGACTTTCCTGGAGGTGGAATTAAGGCAAAGTAATTGCTGCACTTGTTGTTTAGGGGAGACGCAGACAGGTTGCAGCAAGATTGACCACAATGACGGAATATAATTTTCATCACTTCTAGATTGAGAGGCCACTTGTGAAGCTGAAGGATGCATTTGCTCAGCTTGTCTACAATCACATTGGAACTCCCCAGAATGTGTGTTGCTTATTAGAAAGTGATTGGAAGAGGTCGCCCACTGCACACTCTGAGGACTTCTCGACAAAGGGGGTAAGACTTGGTTCCTCTCTGCTTGTTGATGTACCAAATTATTGACATATTGTCCGTTTGAATTGCAGTGCTCCCTCTTGAGGAAGAGCTGTTTGACAGGCCTGCAACACAAGAAGCACCGCTCTTATCTCCACAACATTGATGTGCAAGTTGGCCTGTAATGGGTACCAAGTGCCTTGAATGTTCTTGCCCAAGTAATGCCCCCCAACCCCATCTGGGAGGCATCCATGGTCACTATGTCTTTGGGCTCCGGAAAAACAAAGGGATAACTGTGAAGAATTTGTTCGGTGTACCAACCAAAGAAGATCCATTTTGCCATGGTTGGTGATCAGGACTCTGTCTGACAGCGAGTGATGGATAGACCACTGGGAGGCTAGTAGCCATTGTAGAATTCTCATATGTTACCTGGCTAATGGCACTAGAGTTATGGAAGCCACTATGGATCCTAGAGCTTGCAAGACTAATCATGCCAGAACCTTCTTTCTATGCATTAACTTTTGAACCTAAACCACTATTCTCTGATGTTCTGGAGGAAGAGATGCTATCATTGTTTTGAGTATTTAGTACTGCACCTGTGAATTCTAAATGTTGTGTTGGGATTAAATGCAACTTTTCTAGATATACTGTGATCCCCAGATGGGCACAGATATTGAGGGTGTGGTCTCTGGCTACTATCAACTAATGCTTGGTCAAAGTGGTTATGAGCTGTCGCTCGTCCCTCTCTATTATACATGATAAATAGTCAGAGTATTTCACTTGTATGCTTTATTGTATAGAAACACATCAGGATGGATAGCAGCATAACAAAATATAAACAAACTGATTAACTGACAGACTACACGGGCATACATGCTTACATCTCAACAGCTCACTACAAAATTGCAATCGGGTTCGGACATGCTCTATATTTATACACTTGTGCAAGCCCATTGAAAGCTTCTTAAAGGCATACATACATGTTAATCTACATGAAACAGTTGTCCAAGTACAGGAACACTCAGAATCCTTGCAGTCTCAAGTGAGCTGCTACTACTGCCATACATTGGTGAACACCCTGAGGCCTGTGATGAGTCCAAAGGGCAGTACTCTGAATTGGTAGTGACTGGCTCCCAGCTGGAAGCAGAGGACCTTTCTGGAATGTTTGTTCATTTTTACATGGTAGTATGTATCCTGAAGGTCTACTGAGCACATCCAGTCATCTTTCTTCAGAAAGGGAAGAATAGACTGTAGCGTGACCATCCTGTTTGTTGAACCGATTTGTTCAGTACACAGAGATCCAAAATTGGTCTCCAGTCTTCTGTCTTTTTTGGCAATAAAAAGAATCTGGAGTAGGTTCTGGATCCTTCTTGGTCTAGCAGGACTTGGATGACTGTTTTGTCCAGCAGTTTCTGTATTTCTTGCACTGCTGAATCCCTCTGATTGGGTGGAACATCGGGAATTTTCTTGTGAATGGGGGGGTTGAGAAAAAGGGAATGATACAGCCTCTGGATACAATCTTTTGCACCCAGGAATCTGTTGTTAAGTTTAACCAGGCATTTAGGTACAAGGCTAAGTGTCCCCTGACTGCCTCCAGAGGAAGACAATCAGGTCTCCCTTCAGGAATGCTGAAAAGACTTCCCTGGGAGGGAATCTCTGAAGCCTTGGTTTTGCAGACCATCTGTGCCATGAGGGCAGCATGTTCAGTTTTCATTTCCCCCCTCTGCCCCTGGGGGAACTCCCTCCACGTGTGTCTTGGAAAGCCTCTTGAGATTTCTTGAGCCACATTTTTCCACCACTCCTCTGGTTCTTACAAAATTACTTTTGCGGGGTGGAAAAACATATGCTCTTGGCATCTTTTTCACACCTGGATAAAGTCTCTTTCACTTTCAGGCCAAACAAGGAAGTTCCATCAAAAGGAGAATTGATGAAAGAAGACTTGAATGGTTCTGCAAAATCACATAGGCGCATCCAGACATGTCTCCTCATGGCTGCACCTGTACCCGCTGCTCTA
Organism: Protopterus annectens; assembly: GCF_019279795.1. NCBI lineage: Eukaryota > Metazoa > Chordata > Ceratodontiformes > Protopteridae > Protopterus > Protopterus annectens. Next base: position 416,072,878 of record NC_056729.1, read on the forward strand.
GATGTCCCTTCGGCTGTATGGGCAATCAGCCTCGTGGACGAATTAGCCACTTTCTCTTGGATTCCCTCAGCTATAGCTCCCACCAGTGTGTCTTACGACTCCTTAATCATATCCCATTGGAGTCTGGTGAAATGTGCCAAAAAGTTCAAGGACCTTATGGCGAAGGTTGATGAAGCATTGACCTGCTTCCATATCTGCCTATGGCCCGACACTCCCTGTTGGGTGGATAGACAGAGGAACTCTCCTCAACTAGTTCCTTCTTAGTGGTGTCCACTATGACCATAACTTCTACTGCTAACCCCTTGGTTCAAAAGTGTTTTTTCTTTGGGGCAGAAAGCATCTTATCTGATCTTTTGAGGATGGGCTCTGTGTCTGGAGCCTTCTACTCCCTCTGTGAAATCCACTGAATGAGTTCATCAGTGGGTGGAGTCACTCATGAGGTAGACGGGCAGGTGCCGAAAGCCTATAGATAAACAGTTTCCTCAGAGGAAGGGTTTTGGGACTTCCAGCCACCCCTGTGTTTTAAAATTTCCAAGAAGTCTCCAAATGAGATCTCTTCAGGGGGTGACCATGAGGACCCTTCCCCCTCATCGAAATTTGTGTCTTCGGTGACTGATTCCTGGTGGGAATCCAAGATGTCCTTCAAGGATGCATCTGCAGTCCTAACATATGGGTTGTCCTGCCTCAGGCAGCCCTTCGGTCGGCCGGATTCCAAAGTCTGAGTCTGGCCTCGGCTGATGTCGCACTTCACCCGAGGTCATAGCTGCTGGGGTATAAAGGCATCAGCCGATGCCATTTTCCCCAGTCTTTCTTGCCGCGCGGTGCCAGAAGCAGAAGCTGTTTGCAAGTGCCGGTCGGTCAGATCCAGAGATTTCTACTACCGAAGACTTCTAAAAAAGCTAAGTACCCCGTTGGGGACTCTTTCTTGCCTCAGCCGATGTCAGACAAAGTAAATAATTGTTTAACTTGTGGGAAACAAATACCTCATAAGGATTTCCACTCTTACTGCCTTCCTTGCTTAGGCCCAGACCACGACGTATCAGCTTGTCTAGCCTGTGCTTCCTTCAACCGACGGACGCTTAGACGTCGGTCGGAGTTTGCAGAGGAGTTTTTTGGTCCCGCTTTTGCATATGAAATGCCGTCGGAGACTCCGACTACACAATTAGCTAAAAAGCGCAAGGAAAAGGACCGACACTCGCGGTCCGCAGTTTCGGCTGAAACCACGGTTAGGCCAACCGCGAGTGTCTCGGTTTCGGCTGCAACCGAGTCCTCGGTTCTTCCTTCGGCCGAAAGCATGCCTCCGATAACCGAGGCCTCACAGAGCATGGCTGAATCTGCTACTGAAATTACTGCTACAGAAGCAGGCACCCAGGATTTGTCAGACACTATTCCTTTAGATATTTCTACCCCTGCACGTGGGGCTGCTAGACCCCCTGTTTCTATGTCTGTCAAGGCCTTTTCCAGGGCTAAAGCAGCTAAATCTTCTAAGGCCTTACCTACAAAAGCTCCCTCACACAGGCCTACCTCTAGTTCCCAGATACTCAGCCTGGCTGAGGATCTTATTTCTTTGATCAGGGGATCCCAACCTCACCCAGACAGGGCCTCTCAACCTTCTCCAGATAAGAGGCCTAGGACTGAACCCCCTGAACCTGTCTCTACAGACTATTCCTCGGATGACTCAGATATTTCAGACCATCAGGAAGGCCCATATTCTCCTTATGAGGATTCTGATGCAGAAGACTCCATTCCTTCTGCTTCTCCTCCTGAAGAATTTTCTTTTGGGGAAACCCTACATTATATGAGGGAACACTGCAAGGAAAGTCCTGCAAGCCCTGGGTTACATGGCATCCTGCATAATATTGATCCCGCATGCCAGGCTGCATATGAGAAAGTTGCAATGGTACCTAAGGAATGTATGGTCTCAACACAAGCACAGTCTAGAAGCCCAGATTCCAATAATTCCATGCCTGAAAAAAGAATTCCTGTGGTGGGCTCAGGCCTGTCAGATGAACAGAGGATTGCCTTTCCACAAACCACATCCAAGCCAGACCATCACCACGGACGCCTCGGATCTAGGCTGGGGGGCACACATGGAGGACAAGTGTATGCAAGGCCTATGGACCCAAGACCAGCTGAATCTACACATAAATCTAAAGGAGATGCTGGCAGTGAAACATGCAATCCAGGCATTCAGACCATTCCTCCAACAAGGTCACCTGCTGATAAGGATGGACAATACCACAGTCATGTGGTACATCAACAAACAGGGAGGTACACACTCATATCCTCTATGCCGGATGGCAATGGACCTGTGGAATTTGGCCCTGAATCTCAACATTCAACTACAGGCCAGATTTATACCAGGAAAAGAAAATTCACTAGCAGACACCTGAAGCAGAACTACCACGGATGCTCACGAATGGATGCTGCATCCAGATATCTTCGAAACCATAACAAAGAAATGGGGAATGCCAGAGATAGACCTGTTCGCTCCCCCACACAACCACCAATTGAAGAAATTCTGCTCAAGAGCATACCACCCACTTGCCTGGAGGGTGGACTCCCTTTCCTTCAGCTGGAAAAACCTGACAGCATATGCATTTCTACCTCTTCCTTTGATGTACAAAGTCCTACTGAAGATCAGAGAGGAACAGCCAAAGGTAATCCTGATAGCTCCAGACTGGCCAAGGCAACATTGGTACCCGCTACTGAGAAGCATGTCTCGGACACACTCATGGCCTCTACCTCTATGTCCCTTACTTCTAACACAGAACAACTACAAGACCCTGCATCCAAACTTGAAACACTGCAGCTAGCTGCTTGGAATATTGCATAAAACAAAATAAACCAGATTTATCTCAGAGGGTTAAGGACATTATCCTGGAGGCACGCAGACCCTCCACAAGGAAAACTTATTCAGCCAAATGGAAAAGATACCTCATTTGGAGTGCAGCAAAGGGAGAAAATGTCTCATTGGCAAACATAGCACACATCCTGGAATACTTAGCAGAACTGTTCCACAATGGCCTGTCCTACTCCTCCATTAAGATTCATGCATCAGCAATTTCAGCAGAGTACAACATGGATCCTCCTGTCTTCTCTCATCCTCTACTCAGGCAGTTCTTGAGAGGAATCAAAATGTAAAGCCTCCAAGGAAACCACCTTTACCTACATGGGATCTCAACTTTGTGCTGGAAAAATTAACACTTCCCCCTTTTGAACCAGCAGCAACAGCAGACTTACAGTTCTTATCTTGGAAAACTGCTTTCCTGCTAGCAATCACTTCAGCAAGAAGGGTATCTGAGTTACAGGCATTAATGGCAGTACAGCCTTTCCTTATCTTCCATCAGGATAGAGTATCTCTGAGAACTAATCCTACTTTTATGCCAAAAGTGGTCTCCAGGGTATCATTGAACCAAGCGATTCATTTACCTACATTCTTCCCCAACCCACAGAACAGGGGGGAAAGACTACTACATACCTTGGATGTGCACAGACAATTACTCTACTATCTGGACAGAACTAAGACCAACAGAAAAACTGACCAGCTTCTGGTAGCATATGCAACAGGAGTGCAAGGAAAAGCAATTTCAAAACAGACAATCTCAAAATGGATAGGAAATTGCATTAGATTTTGCTACTCTTTTCATGGAAAGACAACTCCTGAAAATATCAGGCCTCACTCCACAAGAGCTACAGCCACCACTACAGCTTTCCTACGAGGAGTGGCTACCAAAGACATTTTAGAAGCTGCTACTTGGAGCTCCGTGCATACATTTGCCAAGCATTATAATCTTCCTTTATACTCAGATCCCGAGCAGGTTTTGCAACTTCTGTTTTGCAAGGGATCTTAACTACACCATCTTTATTTTAGTGCCTCCTACCCCAGTTTGGCTATGGTATTCTACCCATATGTTAGGACTGCAGATGCATCCTTGAAGGACATAGTACAGTTTTGTACCTACCATAAATGTAGATGTCCGATAGGTATGCATCTGCAGTCAGGATTACCCACCCTCCTTCCCCTCTGTGGTATTCCTAGGGTACTTACCCCTCTTTTAGCTAGCTGGGGGAATCTATTATGGTGTATTTGTTTGTATGTATATATGTATATATATATATATATATATATATATATATATATATATATATTTTGCTTTCTACTGTTTGGAATTATTTGCATTTATCCAAATGTAGCCTTCCTAGCGGGCACCTGGCATCTGGGGCAAGAAACACTGAGGAAAATGGTGTCGGCTGATGCCTTTATACACCAGCAGCTATGACGTCGGGTGAAGTGCGACATCAGCCGAGGCCAGACCCAGACTTTGTAATCCGGCCGACCGAAGGGCTGCCTGAGGCAGGACAACCCATATGTTAGGACTGCAGATGCATACCTATCGGACATCTACATTTATGGTAGGTACAAAACTGTACTTTCTTCTACTTGCACTTCTTTTTCTGAGGGACTTCCTCAGGGGAATTACCTGGGGAGGTATCAGAAGATGACAATACCTGTGCCTGTGACACCTGAGCTTCAGTACCCACTGTCCCAGTGGAGAGGCAGGAAGAATAACTGAACTAGAGGGAGGTACCTGTTCGAGGGGATAGGCACCATCTGAGTCTCTGCAAGAGAAAGGGCCCTCTATATAGTCTCGAAGACCGGCCCCCCCTGAAGAGGGAAGGGAGCCCAGAACTGAGAAAGACTACCTTGGAATCGGGATCACTCCCCGCTCTGAAGAACTGACCCTCAAGACCGAAGCCGGAGCCAAACTAATTTGAGCAGAAGCCCTGAGGAGCAGGGATGGCTCCTAAAAAACTGGAGTCTAGACTTGTTCCCTGGAACCAGCAGGGTAGCCATGGCTCCAGGAGGTCTCCAGTTCAGAAATGACCGAAGAAGTGAACAACTCCAGAGTCGTCAGTCTGCCGGGAGATCTGGAACAGAGGACTGTAAGACCTCCGAGGAGGTTAGAGAAGGAGTAGTTAATGGTGTAAAGGAAGTTTCGGTGCCAAGACCCAAAGGGGTTGGTACCAAAGGGGGGCCTGAAAGCCCTCTAACCCACAAAATGTATTCACTAGCCTCTCCAAGTCAAGTTCTGAAAGACTTTTGGTGGAGCAGACCAACTATGTGGAAGGGGGCTTAGGGCTCTCCTGTAAGTGGTGGTGGTGGTGGGGGGGGGTGAGACAATAAACACATAGAGTGAAAATCTGAAGAGGGAATTTTTATGGCCACACATCTGGCATTTTTTGAAACCAGAGAGAGCCTTGCCCTTTTCAGCCATGTCAAATCAAAGAAACCGGTTGAAAAAGAGCTAAAGAAAAAAAATCAGCCTACAAAGAAGGGAAGTGACAACAGAAAGGATATTATTTTTACTATTTTTTTAATAAAGGAACAAAAAAGGGGGGAGGGACTGTCAACGATGATAGTTGTAGAAATACACAAGTGCATACAAGGACGTGAAAAGACTATGAGAGTGAGGGGAAAGAATCCATCAGCAATGATGGTGGGAAATACACGGAAGTTTAAAGGAGAGAAGTATCAACGATGATCCTTGGAGGAATACACTAAGTGTAAGAAGAAAGATGAAGCAGGAAAGAAGCAGAAACTTTAAGAAAAAAAAGACATAACATTTACCTAAACCCACTAGCCACTCGAGAGTAGTAGCTAGACGTGACGTTTTTTTGGAAAGGGGCAAACGAAATCTGAGGTAATTGAGAGTGAGAGAGAGACAGGGATTTTGGGTGGAGGTGAAGCTCGAGAGTTTTGGGCTGGCATGAGCTGTAGTAATGGCTGAGTCAGTTCCGATATCGTAACTGAACCCATTTGTCAAGGATAAAATGAAGATTGACAACATCAGATAAAAGTACTTTGGAGTAGGATTTAAAGAGGATTCTGTTATGGCAGCTAAGGATGTGTTGGAAGAGAGTAAGCAAAAGCTAATACAAAAACTGAGAAACTGGAAGCTCTGCTTTTATGGATATGGATAGCGAGGTACAAGCAGTCAAAATGTTTTTAGTCCCTTTAATTTTATACACAAGTCAGGCATATTTTTATCAACCACAAGAGAAGTGGTGGATAGCAATTAAAGAGTTGAGGGATTTTATCTGGGAGGGAAGTACGGCAAGAGTCAAGTGGAATAAGCTGATTCTTCCAAAAGAACAAGGTGGTTTGAGATTACCTGATTTGAAGTGGTATTCCAGAGCTACACAGTTAAGTCTCCATACATAGCACAAGCAGAAAGCTGTAATTCAAAGTGGAAAGGGATGATGAAATGGGGAGAAGCTCAAGAAACAAGGAGAACCTGGGAATTAGGATGCATATCTTAAGGAGAATAACAATAACCATACATAATATTATATTCTTTAAAGTAGCAGAAAGTATTCTAAGAACTAAGCCAACACAGGAATGGAGGAAGGAGATTCTACAGATAGGGATGACTGCAATTAGGTATAGTGCAAGAGGGGGCTGGAATTTACTGGAGAAAACTGGCAAAGGGACCAAGGTATTGGAAGCAAGTAACTAGAGAGGGAAAGGTAATAGAATGGGAAGCGGCCAAGAATTTATTTGGACTGCAGGGTAGAGATTGCCTTCCCTATCAAAGCTTGATATTAGAATATAGGTAAAGAGAAAGAAATGGGGGGGGGGGATCCTGAGTGAAAGACCTGCACTGGTAGAGCTTTTTTGTAGAAACAGAAGCTGCTGTTAAAGGGATAATTAGTAGAGCATATAAAATATTGCATGATAACTGTAAGAATCAATCATAGGATGTTAGAAAGGAATAGAGATTGGATAAGCAATTCACAAATGAGACAATGGGGGATATATGTATGAATCCCAAATATGCAACAAAGTCTAGAAGATTTAGGATCTTTACTTTGAAGTGTTTATGTAGGTATTTTTATACTCCCAAGTAGACTCCAAAAATTTTTCCTCAGGTAGATAGCAAACGGAGGTGTGATGGGGAAGAAAGAGGCAATTGGGAACATATTTTTGGGAGTGTAATGAGTCGGCAGACTTCAGAAATACCCTGCAGACTACTGTATCAGAAATACTGGGTGAGCAAATGGGTATAACTAAGGAAATTCTTTTTTTTTTTGAGCTATGATGCAGAATCAGTATTGCCTTAAGGCCTTGCTGAGTCTAATTATTGTGATTCCCAAAAAAAGCAATTACTAAAACATGGAAGTCAGAGTCTATGCCTCCTGTACTAGAAGTGTTGCATATATTAACAAAAATAAAACTGGAACTGGGATCTTTAGAAAAGGGTAGGAGCAAATTACATAGGGAAAAATGGTAATTGTGAGAACAATACATGTGAAGAGAAATAAGGTTTAAAAGAAGGCAGGATTTGAATGAGCTATTTAACTTTTGACTGACAATGACTGGGTAGATTATAAGTAATATGTATAATGTTTGCAGCTGAAATTGTGTCAGTATGGTTTGATCTGATGTTGTTAATCTTCTTTCCATTCATCACTGATGGGTTCGGTTCTGAGACATCGGAACATTCATCACTGATGGGTTCGGTTCCGAGGGCTCAGAACCGAGTCAGCCTTTTTACCAAGCTCGCACCAGCCAAAAAACTCTCGAGCTAAGTCTCTACCCAGAATGCCCTTCTCCCTGTTACCCCAGATCTTGTTTGCCACGTAGCCATAAAGCCATGTTTCAGCAGAGCTCTCGGCTAAGTGAAACCGTTTTGATATTTGTGTGGAAAATTTTTGGATATCTTAATATTTTATTAAGCGATTAGTTTTTCTAGTGTCTTTTCTTCTGTCTGACCTTGGTTTTTCCTCTTTACCCATAGTTAACATTGGTACACTTTCTAGTACCATTGTTGGTACGGCCTTTCACCCCTTACCCTTGTGGTATTTCTTCAATACCATAGCTGGTGGTGTTTAACCTAATAGCTGACTTTTATTCAGGTGTTTCCCTTCCTTTCTCTATCATATTAGTGTATTGTTATACTTGTGACTTTTTTGAACAGAGTTGACTTTGATTATAGTTGGATTATACAGTTGGCCTGTGGTCTTTTTTCTTTATCAAGATGTTTGATAAGAAGGGTACTTCAGATTTTAAGCATTATACTTCATGTAAGGGCAAGTTATCTAACCGTGATTCTCGTGATAACTGTTTATACTGTTTGGGAGTGTCCCACCTTTCGGTGCAGCCTCCATGTGACATTTTCAGAGTTTCAGTAAACGCACTCTTAATGAGTGCAAAAATAAACTCATTCTGAAAGGGTTACTCAAGTACCCCTTCTCAGAGGCCATTTCTGCGATGGAGGTCTCAAGCCTTCCTTCTAAGGGCAAAAAGAGATCCCACTCTGTTCCTTCTTCACCATCCGGTGATCAGAGCAAGCCTGGGAAATCAAAGGTCCCAAACTTATCTTCTGAGCATAAATCAGCCTCAGCTCCCACCATCTCAAAACCTTCGATACTGGTGCCCATTTCGCACCGGTCCTGCCTCCGGCACCGATCATAGACCTTACTATGCCTGTTTCAACTTCGGCACCTGTGGCCACTTCATCTCAGGGCACACCTTCGACTACGCCATTAGTTTCCATTTTGGGACTAGAGACTTTGGTGCCGGCAGACCTTGCACCACGGACCCGATACTCCCCCTCTGTAGATCCTTTTCTGGGCCAAGCATATAGCCCCTTCATCGAACGTCCTGAATCCCTGTCCGGAGTGTCCACTAGATCCACCAGGAGCCTTTCTGAACACGACATGGTGCGCCTTGTAGACCAGCTGTTGTTAGCCAGGGGGATTCCCTCATTTTCAAAGACCCATCCACCTGCAGGACTTGGGTTGCCTTATCCACGAACTCCATTTTACACTCCTCCTTCGACCATCTCGGTTCCGAAGCCTTCTGCTCCGACATCCTTCTTGGAACCCATTACCTCTGCGCCTGTGGTGCACTTCACTCCGCCTCCGAGTTTGTCCCTTTGGTCTTCGGTTCCCACTGAACTGGTCCTTCCTCAATCTGGGGATTGGAGGATAAGTCCGTTGGCCCGGGGTACGGAGCCACCTCTCTCCTCGGTTCCATCTTTGGTTCCGATAGCCACATCCACTCCAATATTGTTTGAGGCTCCATCCATGGGGGCGGGTTTGTCGGAGCGGGTTGTGACCCCGGTCCCAAAGTGGTCTATCTCTGTTCCGGGCTCCCATACCTCTTCGGGCAGGCCCCCTTTCCATGCAATGGAGAGGGCTCTTGCTTCTGGCAGCACTCCTTCGATGTCAGAACCTCAGTTTTTACCCCCTGAGCTACAGCTGTCACAGACCACCCCCCCGGGACACCGGGCAGAGAAGCCACAGGACACCCCTGTGCAGGATCCTTGTTCTTCCAAGTCCTCCTCAGAGACCCCCAATGAGGAACCCCTTTGAAAGAAGTCATGCAAGAGGAAGCACATGGACTCACCTGAGGAGTCCTTAACATAAGACACGGTCACCTCCTGATGTCTCCTTCAGAGACATCCTGGAAATGTTAAAGCAGAGAGGTGACTGGAAGCCCTCCAACCCTTTGTGCCATGCTGCTTGGAAGAACCCTGATTCCATTGACGCGATCCCTCAGAGACCAGACAAATTTCTTTTCCCTCCCGAGGAGAATCCACATTGGTCCAAAGGGTTACCAGTTGATGCTATGGTGGTGACGGCGGCCACGAAAAAGGACTGGCTGAGGAATGTCCCGCTGTCTGCCTGCCCATCAGGGAGTCCCAAGCTGTGGACAGACTTGGGAAGCATGTTTTGGCATCAGGAACCTTTGTCATACGGTCCCTGAATTATTTGGCACATTTTACGAGGCTCCAGAGGGACATGATCTCCAAATTCTCTGTGACGCTTGCAGGACAGTTATCTGATGAGGTCAGGGACAAAGTGGCCTCACAGCTCGCAACCCTGGAGTCGATATCAAACTTGTCCATGAGTTTGCTGTCACATGCAATCGAAGGGGCGGCTAGAGCAGTGGGTTCAGGCATTGTTATGAGACATCATGCCTGGATGTGCATTTGTGACCTCGCGGACCCCTTCAAGTCCTCCTTTCTGAATGCTCCTACTGAAGCTTCGTCCCTTTTTTGGCTCCAAAGTGAAGGACACGCTAGCCAAGTGCGAGCAAGATGGAAAGACCCTGTCTGCCATAGGCCTACAGTTTTCCAACCCTCAACGTACCTTCTTCAGGAATCAGAGGAGTGGAAAAATGTGGCATAAGTAATCTCAGGGTCCCTTCTGTGCCACACGTGGAGATGATACTCCCTGAGGCAGAGGGGGATAATTCCAGAAGATGCCCCTATAGAGGCAGAGGGGGTCCTCGTAATCAGGGCTCCAGGGATTATTTCTCTGGACAGCCTTTTCAGCGCTCCTGAGAAGCAACTCAATTGCTTACTTCTGGAAGCAGTCAGGGGGGTCGTTTTTCTCTGCACCAAGCTGCCTGGCAATCCATCACCACTGATCATTGGGTACAGAGTATTACCACCAGAGGTTACACCATTCCCCTTTCTTGTCAGCCAAATTTCCCAAGAAAACTTTCTGACGTTCCACCCAGTCAAAGGGAAGAAGCAGCTTCAGAGATTATACAGCTGTCTCAAAAGAGTCATCCAACCAGTCCCACCAGGCCAGCACAGATCTGGATTTTACTTGAGATTCTTTTTGGTGCCAAAAAAGACAGGGGACTGGAGACCCATTCTGGATCTCAGCAGCTTAAACAAGTCCATTACCCAAACAAATTCTGGATTGTCACGGTTCAGTCCATTCTCCCCTTTTTAAGAGAAGGTAATTGGATTTGCTTTATAGATCTCCGGGATGTATATTACCACATCAAGATGGACAAATGCTCCAGGAGTCTGCTTCGCTTCCGGCTAGGAGCCAGTCATTATCAATTCTGTGCCGTGCCGTTTAGTCTCTCAACAGCCCCCAGAGTGTTCACAAAATGCACGGCAGTGGTAACAGCTCACTTGAGACTAAAAGGATTTTGGGTGTATCCATATCTGGATGACTGGCTCCTTACCACCCCCACCGAGCATCTTCTGGTAGCAGCACTGCATTATACTCTCTCGCTCTCTCTCTGGCAAAATTGTTGGGAATAATGATACATTGGGAGAAATCAAACCTTGCCCCTACACAACAAACAGAGTTCATTGGAGCAGTGTTCAATACTCAGTCCAGTCTGGTATCGCTCCCAATTCACAGACTCCATTGATTAAGGCTTCAACTCCAGGTGATACTCTAACAAACAGTTTCTGCAAGGGAAGTTCTTCAGGCCCTAGGTTCTATGGCAGCATCAATCCCAATAGTGCCCCTAGCAAAGCTACACATGCACATTCTGCAATGGCTCCTTCTGTGTCAGTAGTTCCCAAACTATCACCCCTCAGTTACCAGATTTGAATAACCAACTCCTGCAAACAGGACCTGCTTTGGTGGATGAGGCCAGACGTCGAACTTTGGAGTTGTCCATTTCAATCTCCTCAGCCCACAGTCATTGTGACCATGGATGCTTCCCTGATCGGGTGGGGGGGGGGGGCAATTTCCAGGGAAAGACTGTCCAAGGCACATGGTCCACTTCAGAGACCCACCTATATATCAGTGTTCTGGAACTGAGAGCTGTGCTGTTAGCGTTGCAGACCTTCCATTCGTCTCTCTTTTCCAGGACAATTGCAATTCAATCAGACAATATGTTAGTGGTCTGGTATATCAACAAACAAGGAGGAACCAAGTCCTATCCCCTATGTCGAGAAGCGATGAGAGTGTGGTAGTGGGCGATAGCTTCCAACCACTTTCTAATAGCAATGCATATCCTGGGGAGCTCCAACTTGATTGCGGGCAAGCTGAACAGATGCATCCTCATGCCTCACGAGTGGTTCCTCAACCCCGAGATGGTGTCAGCAATCTTCAGCCACTAGGGCCAACCATGCTGTGATCTTTTCACCTCCCCATCAAACACCAAGTGCTGAAGCTATTTCACCCTACTTCCCCCGGAGGGGGAGTCACTGAGGGATGCTCTGATCCATGATTGGCCCACGGGACTTCTTTACGTTTATCCCCCCATTCCTCTGATCCCACAGTTTCTAAAGAAATCTCTTCGGTTGAGATGCAAGGTGATCCTCATAGCCCCATTCTGGCCTCAGCAAGTTTGATTCCCCTTCCTTCGGCCTCACCTACTATAACCGCCGTGGATTCTGGACTCTCTACCAGATCTGATCATTCACCCATATCTGTCCAGTCTCAAGCTGACAGCTTGGTTTCTCCACTTCCACTAGTAGCCAGGCAAGCTAATCTGTCCTCGCCTGTTCGAGACATCATTCTGGCCTCTCATAAACCATCCACCAGAAGATTATACCAGGATAAATGGAAATGATTCTCCATCTGGTCCAAGAATAACATGCTAGACCCATATTCGGCTCCTGTTACTGCAGTGCTTCAGTACTTGGCTAAGCTTTTTGATAATGGAGCCTCGGGCTCTACCATATGAGTACATCTAGTGGCAATTTCCAATTTCCACAATGGTATAGATGACACCCCTCTTATCTCTCTATGCATTTGCAAGGCTTTCCTCAAGGGAACTTCTCATATCAGGCCTCCTGTCAGACAGCCTGTGGAACCATGGAACCTCACTCTAGTCCTTCAGTCTTTGACTCAGAAACCTTTTGAACCTGCTGTGAAGTGTGACCTAACGTTTTTGTCTTGGAAAGCCTTGTTCTTGGTAGCTATCATGTCTGCCAGAAGAGTCTTGGAGCTGCAAGCTTTGTGTATCAAGAGGTCCTATCTGGTCTTTCATATAGACAGAGTATCACTTTGGACGAATCCATCCTTTCTCCCCAAAGTTGATTCTGAATTCTCCATAAATCAGACCATTGATCTACCAGTGTTCTTTCCGAATTTTGCCAATAGAGTAGAGTACTGTCTTCACTCTTTAGACGTACATAGACAATTGAGATTTTATCTAGACAGGACCAAACCTATCCGTAAATCTGAATAGCTTTTCATCTCCTTTTCTGGGCCCAGAATGGGAGAGGCTGTTTCCAAGGTTACATTATCAAAATGGCTAAGGGACTGCATACGTTTCATCTATTCCCTCAGTAATGAACCTATGCCAAAAGTTAAACCTCACTCCACTAGATCTATGGTAATATCTGTAGCTTTCCATTCCAGGGCTTTCATGAATGACATCTCTGTAGCAGCTACTTAGGCTAAGCCTCATACCTTCATCAATCATTACAAATTGGACTTGGTCTCCAGAGGGAGAGCTGCCTTCGGCTCAGTGGTACTCAGGAATGTTCTTCCATAAGGGCCACCCATGGACCTCAAGGTAGCTTGGGATTCTGTCCCATCAGTGATGAATGAAAAGAAGATTAACAACATCAGATAAATAAGTTATGTTTTACCATAACGTTCCATCTGTGTTGTTCATCTTCTTTCATTCATCACTTCCCACCCTCCTTCCCCCTCCAAAGGCTCCTGGGGGATGCTTTGGGTCTAAGTTGTGCCTTAGGGTAGTTGCGCAGAAGTGGCCTTGGCTTTACTTCCTTTTTTCTAGCAAACTCGATCTGAGGTAACAGGGAAAAGGGCATTCTGGGTAGAGACTTAATGAGTGTTTTGGCTGGTGCGAGCTTGGTAAAAAGGCCGACTCTGTTCTGAGGGCTCGGAACCGAATCCATCAGTGATGAATGAAAGAAGATGAGCAACACAGATGGAATGTTATGGTAAGACATAACTTCTTTTTTTCATTTATGTAAATGTGTGATTGGCTAGGTCATTTAATAAGAATGTTTCTTGTATAAAAAAAGTTCATATTTATTCAGTATGCTGCTTGTTTTTGTACTTATTTTTTATTTGTGTATTTTTATTACCTTCGATAACCAGATAGGTGGGGTATTCCTCAAACCCTTTTTAGCCATGACCCAGGTCAATAGGGCAATAATTGTATTAACAGTGCAAAATAGTGTGGAAAAAAAGCAAAATATTAATGAACTGTGTATAAAGAAATGCAGACTAAAACAATCTGAAAACCTATACAGATTTGTAGATATATTCTCAATACTCTATATAAGATGACATTTGCAGCACAGACTATACAAATAGAACATGAAACCATTCTGGCCATATTTACAATATGTACATGTAGGGAGCTATTTTGCATGTTATGATAACAGATGGTGAGAGAATGGTATTTTTTCCAGGATATTGATTTAAGGAGCCTAGCCTTATATTCCCATGGTAGCTTTTAGCCCTTATATTTTGCTTATGAATAACCCAGTGATGGGCCAAACAAGGCTATGTTTGGACATTTACATGTTACCCCATATGAAGAATAGGAGTGCTAGATCAAGGATGAGATTACAGTTTACCCATCCATTCATCCAGATTTGTTTCAATAGACGTGGAAAACTGCTTTGCTTTGTATGAAGTGGAATAGTGTTCACAGAAGCAGTATATTCTGTGATAGAAACCTATTCCTCCAACATGTGTACTACTTAACCTGCAGACATGGGAAAAAAAGAACAAAGGCCCTTGAAAAGCAATTTCATCAGCCAAAACTCTGCTCATCTAATTATCAAAATAATTTAAATACTAAGTAGCACATAATTCTTCCAGTGGAAGTGTGGGATACCACTCAGAAAAACATATTTAAAAAACAGAATAACAAAAAAGATGGAACATATAAGGTCTTATCAGTGAGACATTGTAAAATTTGTAGACTTTAATGAGCTGTATTTCAAAATTCTGCCACTCATGGACATTTATTTTTGCTTCTGAAAAATGGAGATGTAAGTTGTGTGCCTTCTTTCTTTAAATTGTTGATGCCAGTAGTATGTTTGTCATGTAGTGTAGCTTTCTCTGCACTGGACAACTTCACAAGTCATGTGAGAAGGGATAACTTGAGCTTGAAAATAGAAACATTCTCCCAAAAATAAGTGCAACATGTCTAGGGGTAAACCAGGCCCAAAAATAGGAATATTCCACCAAAATAAGGGTAGTTGAGAGGTCTGCCAACATATTCTGTTTATTTTGCAGAACAGTTTGAGATCCTTTGAGTGAATGTGTATGGTACTATTAGACTTGAAGTTGTGTAACAGGTCTAACAGAATAAGATCCGTTTAAGCTCTACACATGGCAGAGCTCGCCTCTCAGTAGCCTGTATGATGCTGAGAAGAGGGGCAAGACTTTGAGACTGCCTGCATAGTTTGCATGAGTCAGGCCCTTGAGTTTTTGTAGTGATAAAGCATTAAGGTTCTTCTAAATTGACAAGTGTTGGACAGGTATGTACTGAAAGGGGCATATTATACTCAATGATCGGTCTAATGAGTGCTGAGTACAGTGGAATGATTACATCCCTGGATCTGGGCACAGAACCTTTAGATATAAGATGTGCAATGAAAAAGGACTTCCTTACAACTCTGGTTATGTAGTGATCAAAGGACAGTTCATTGTTGATATAGGTTCCCAGTTCACTAACAAGAGGATCAGTTTTCAGGGGTGTCTTGTCACTGTGATAGTTATAATGGGAGTCATGCTTGCTGGAGATTACTATTTTACACTTCCTGACATTTAGTTTTATCTCATGATTTTGACACTAGGTATTTATTCATGACAAGCCTTCTTAAGGGATCTTGGTGTTCTCTGGGGAGTTTGATGGCACCAAGTTTGCTATCATCTTCAGACTTGGTCAGCCACAAGCCCTTAACATTAGCATTGACCACTGAGAAGTAACTGACCAGACTGATCCAAGGACTGAATCCTGGGGTACACCGCTAGTTTCAAGTCTCTGAGGATGTAGAGACGCCCATTCTAACTTCTTGGCTTCTGTTTGCAATCCAGTTTGTAATCCATTGAGTTACATAAGGATTGGCATTTAGCTAGGAGAGTTTCTATAATACCTTTATGTGGGATGGTGGGGAACACCTTTGCAAGGCCTGGATATGCGGTGTGCGCTCTTATGTCCTTGTCTATTGTTTTGGTAACTTATTCAAAGAAGGCAACCAGATTAAGCAGGCAAGACCTACTCTTGACAGATCTGAACTGGGTTGGGTCAAGAGTCTGTAGACTACCTATATCCTTATTTATTAATTCCATAATGATCTTTTCCATCTCCTTTCAGATGGAACTGGTCAGGTTTATGGGTCTGTACTTAACTGGTTTCATTGAAATCATACCTTTGTGTAAGAGAATGATTTCTGCTTTCCTCTATTCATCTGGCATGAAGCTTTTAAAGGCTGATATTGGAGTAACTTCTGTATGTGATCAGAAAATTGATGTTTATAGCTGACAAGTAGGCAGAAGTTCTGCATTCCGGTATGTTAAGTTTGATCAATTGGCAGGCACCTCACATATACATACATATATATTTCCACACATGCATTCATTTGCATAAATCATATTTATATGTAATAGTTTTGAGATGCATATATATGAATAGAGAAATGTAGCTTGTATGTGTAGACACAGATTGTGTGTGCGTGCGCGCGATATGTACTTACTTGGTTATTGATCTGTATGGATCTTTTGAAGAATAGCCATGCATTTCCAAGAAGTTTGTAGCCCTTGTACAAGTATGAATAACCCAGAGTCAAGCAGAGATTTACATGTTACCCTATCTATAAGGGACAAATGTGCTAAACCATGGGTGAATTTGCAGTTTCCCATCCATTTGTCCAGATTATGGAGAGTAAGACATACTTTGTTTTATAGTATTTATTGGTATGTACTAGGCTAGGCTGCCCTTGTAGATCATTTTAAGCCTACCCACTTTGCCTTTCAGTGGTGAGAATCAAACCAACTACCTTGTGACTGAGAGGTAAACACCTTAACCATTATAGCAACCTTCAACCAACAAAGATGAAGACTGTTCCAGAGAAGCAGTGTTCTCTGTGATATGCATGTGTCCCTCCAATATGTTCTATTAATGTTGCAGAAGAGGCTGCAATCTCTCATGCAAGAGTTTATGCCACCATTGTACTTGCAGATAATGCTGTATATCTGAAAGGAGGGGGGTTGGTGAAGCTCTCTAAGGAGGGTAAAAATTGCCCTTCAGTAGCTTGTAAGATACCAAGAAGAGTGACGGACCTTTGAGATGGTCATTGTATGATGAAGACCCTTGATTTTCTTGGTGAGAGAGTATCGTGGTCATTCTAGTTGTCAAGTGTTGGGACAGGTATATAGCAAAGGGGGGTATATTATACTCATTGATTGGCCTAATAAAGTGCCAAATACAATGAAGCCATCACATCCCTTGACCTGGACACCATATCCTTACTAATAAGCTATGCAGTGAAGGAGGACTTCTTTGCAGTAGTGGATATATGGTGGTGATCAAAGGCAGTATGTTGTTTGCAGAGGTTCCCAGGTCCCTGACTGCTGGATCAATTTTCAGGGGTATGTTATTGATGTGATAGTTACAGGGGACATCATTCTTGCTAAAGGGTACTGTTTTACATTTTTTGGCATTTAGTTTTAGGTCATGGTTTTGACACCGCTGTTTGTTTGGGAAAGTTTTCATTTGGAGGATGCTGACATCATCAGGAGAGTTTATGATGGCACCAAGTTTACAGTCATCCTCAAGCTTGGTCAGACATAAATCCCTAACATTGGCTTTTACCTCCTAATAAGTGAATACAGATGAGGAGTGGCCAGAGGGATGAAGCTTGGAGAGCACCACAAATGACAGGTCTTTTAGAAAAAGTAGAGCTGCCCACCCTAATTTCTTGGGTTCCGTTAGTGAGCTGGTTTTCTATCCTAGGATTTATGACTTTATCAACTATACCAAAATGGGAAGTAGTGATGAACACCTTGTGAGGATGTTATTCGTGTTTCACTGTTGCAGTCATTAAATTTGGGTAATCTGGTGGCAGGTTGCCCTCAGTCGGCCTGATTAACAAAGTCTTGGGTCCTGCGTTGGTTGCTGTCCCTTCTTCCGTGACGTCAGGTCGTCAGGGGTATAAAACATGCAGCCGATGCCATTACATTAGTCTTTCTTGCCACATGGTGCCCGAAGCAGAAGCAGTTTGCAAGTGCCGGTCGGCTGACTCCTGAAATTTTCGTTTTCGAGTTTCAGATCCGAAGTCTTCAACTAAAAAGCTAAGTATCCCGTTGGGGAAACTTTTTCTTGCTCCTTACCGATGTCAGTAAAAGTTAATAATTGCATTACTTGTGGGAAGCAAATACCTCATAAGGATTTCCATTTGTACTGTATTCCTTGCCTAGGCCCTGACCACGACGTACCTTGCTGTCGGTTCTGTGCTTTATTTAATCAACGCACTACTAAACGTCGGTACAGTTTTGCTTCTAAATATTTTGGCTCACGCTTTAATTATCCAGAAATGTCGTCGGTTAGCAATCCGACTACCTGAATACATAAAAAACACAAAGAAAAAGACAGAGACAGGCTGTTGAGGTCCAAAACTGCTGACAACGCTTCTCCTAAGCCAGTTCGCCGGTACTCAGTGAGGCGCTTTTGCAGCCCCTGATACCCGCTAATTCTGATTCGCAGGCCTCTACTGAGACACATTCGGAGACCGGTATTCCGCGAGATATTTCAGTTATGGAACCCGCGGATGTCTCTACCTTGGATGGGTCCAGAGCTGCTGTGCAGGCACTGGCTTCTGAGGGTTTTTTCAGGCCTACAGATTTGTATATTAGACCGACGCCATCTTCAAAACTAAGGCTAAAATCTCGACCTATGTCTAAAAAAACGGTGCCTAGGCCACATGTGCAGACTCCTATGCCTAAGAAACAAATTATCAAAATGGCTGAAGATTTAATTACTATGATCAGGGGTAGTCAACCCCCCCCCCCTTCTAAGAGGCCTAGGCAAGATATTGACTATGAATCTTCTGAACAGGATTCTATTTCATCTGATTCTTCTAATGAACAGGAATTGTCTATACCTACTTATGAGGACTCTGATGCAGAAGATTCCATTCCTTCTGCTTCTCCCCTTGAGGATTTTTCTTTTGGGGAAACTTTGCATACCTTAAGGGAACATTTCCACTGGGAAAGTCAGGATTTTTCTGAATCTAAAAAGAGACTTAGGAATTTTCTTCTTCTTCCTCATAGGCCTTTGGCTGTACCTCCTGTTCTAGACATTGTTGATGATGTTTTTACAGAATCTAGTATGGCTCCGGATTCTCTGCCTCCGGCTCCTTGTAAGCCAGCCAGATGTTACAGGGTTCCTGACTCCCACAAATTCCTTTTCAAAAATCCTGTTGCGGATCCCAAAACCATTTCTCAGGGTCCCAAAGGCATTAAGGCCTCTACTGCTAAGAATCCTACCCCTTCTGATAGAGATTCCAGGGCGCTGGATAGATGGGGTAAGAAGGTTTACACTTCTGCAACCTTGGCAATCATGGCTTTAAACTGTCAATTTCATGTTTAAATATCAGCAGCATATTATGGGACTGCTTAAACAGAAAATGATAATTTCTGACTGTGTGGAAAATAAAGATTTACAGGATCTATTGCATTCAGCTGAACAAGTTGGAAAACATACTTTACAATGTGGTTTTGATTCTTTGGAGGCCTCTTGCAGGGCTGCTATAACTGGGTCTGTGCTAAGAAGGCATGCTTGGCTCAAAGAGCAAACTTTGCCTGATCATGTTAAAGCAGAATTGTTGGATGCTCCTTTACAACAAGACCGTCTCTTTGGTAATAAGGCTGAAGAAGTTCTAAAAAAGATGGAAGATAAAGCTAAATCTATGCAAACTGTGAAAGATTTCTTACACGTGCAACCTCCAAGATTTAGTAGGCACTGGCCTACTAAGAACTTGTCCTTTCCAGTTCCTTCGAGAGCCACTCAAGTCAAACCCAGATATTCCAAAGGCACCAGGTTTCAGTCCCAACGGACTTTCAGAACAAAACAGTGGGGTGCTTCCTCTTCCAAATCTGGAAACAACAAGACACCTCCCTATGGTAAGCATGCTCAGTGACTTCCCTTTACACTTACCAAGCAACTTACCTTTTAGCCGCCCCTTTGGGAGGAAAACTGGCTCTTCATGCAAGAAACTGGCAACTTATAACCCAGGACAAATGGGTTTTAAATATAGTATCCCAGGGATACAGATTTCATTTCTACACATCGCCATTCCCAAATGGATGGCCAGACCTGCCCCCAAATCAGTGGGCAGAGGCCCAGAAAAGTACAGTTTTGTACCTACCATAAATGTAGATGTTCGAAGATCCACATTGCTGCAGTCCTTACTTATGGGTAGTCCGCTGTCCTCGGTCGGCCCGAATACCAAAGTATTAGGCTGACGTCGGTCATGGGCGCCTAGATCTGACATCAGAGCGTCAGGGTATAAAGGCGCATGACCGACGTCATATCCTCAGTCTTTTCTTGCCCCAGATGTCAGAAGCCCAAACCAGAAAGGCCACAGCCAAAAACAGAATACCTCCCAAAAACATGCCCAACAACAACCATCACCTAAAGCATAGCACCAAGTCAAACTACAGAGGGAAGGAGGGAGGGTATGGACTGCAGCAATGTGGATCTTGAACATCTACATTTATGGTAGGTACAAAACTGTACTATGTTCTTCATCTCACATTGCTGCAGTCCTTACTTATGGGTAGAATCCCAAAGCAACGGGAAAGGGAGGATGGTAAAATCATAGAGCATTAGGGGCTGCTAAAATGCCCTGTAAAATTGCAGTGGCAAATCCAGCCCTAGACTTAGAATAAAGAGGAAGGTGGTAATGTTTAGAAAAGGTATGCACTGAACTCCAAGTAGCTGCCTCCAAAATGTCTTTGTAGCTACCCCCCTTATAAAGGCCGTAGAAGTAGCAGTAGCCCTAGTGGAATGAGGCCTGATTCCAGCAGGAATCTCCTTACCATGATGGGAATAACAGAAAGAAATACAAAACCCAATCCATTTAGAAATAGTTTGTTTTGAAACAGGTTTACCCTGTGAACCCAAAGCAAAAGAAACAAACAATTGCTGAGACTGTCTGAACTCCTTAGTTCTGCTCAAATAATAACGCAACTGCCTGTGAATATCCAAAGTATGCAAAATTTTCTCCCCTTTATTTTGGGGGTTTGCATAAAAAGTAGGCAAATGAATAGTTTGATTTAAGGCCACACTAGAAACCACTTTAGGCATAAAGGAAGGATTAGTGCGCAAAGATACCCTATCCTTATGAAAAATCAGGAAAGGCTCCACTGCCATGAGGGCCTGTAATTCAGAAACCCTTCTTGCAGAGGTAATGGCTAACAAAAAAGCAGTTTTCCATGATAAATACTTTAACTCGGCAGTAGCTGCAGGCTCAAAAGGTTGTAGAGTAAGTTTTTCCAACACAAAATTGAGATCCCAAGCAGGAGTAGGAGCTCTACGTGGGGGTCTTATATTCTTTGCCCCTCTAAGAAATTGCTTAAACCAAGGATGAGAGAATAAAGGAGGGTCACAATCATAGTGAGCAGAAATGGCTGCAGCATGGACCTTTATTGAGGAGAAAGACAAACCCTTGTCCAATAACTCAGTAAGATATTGAAGAGCAACACTTAAATCAGGTTTGGAGACATCAAAGTCCTTTCCTTTGCTCCAAATAAAAAATCTCCTCCATTTATCAGCGTAAACTTTCCTGGTACTAGGCCTCCTGGCCTCCAAAATAACATTCAAAACTTGTTGTGGAAGCTGAGACCCTCCAGAGTCTAAAACAGAATATGCCAGGCTGTTAGATGCAGAGACTGAATCTTGACATTGAGGAAGTGACTGTCCTCTTGTGACAAAAGGTGCGGAATCAAAGGCAGAGGCCATGGAGGTTCTCGTACTAAACTCCTCAGTAGTGGGTACCAGTGTTGTCGAGGCCAATCCGGTGCTATCAAAATCATGGTTGGCTTGTCTTGTCTGGCCTTCAAAAGTACCTTGGGAAGAAGAGGCAGAGGTGGAAAGGCATATACATGCAGATTGTTCCAACTGAAAGATAGAGCGTCCACCTTCCAAGCTGTGTGATGAAACATTTTTGTGCAAAACTTTGGCAACTGGTAATTTAGTGGAGAAGCGAACAGATCTATGTCTGGAGTTCCCCATAACACTGTCAACTGTTGAAATACATGAGGATCCAATTTCCACTCGTGAGGATCCACTATTTGTCTGCTCAATACATCCGCTAAGGAGTTCTGTGCTCCTGGTAGAAACCTTGCCTGAAGATTGAGGTGTAGATTGAGAGCAGTTTCCCACAGAATCATCGCTTGCCTGCAAAGAGGGTAAGAATGGGTTCCCCCTGCTTGTTGATGTACCACATGACAGTAGTGTTGTCTGTTTGAATCAACACCTGCCCTGGACGAAGTAAATCTTTGAAAGCCATCAATGCAAACTGGACTGCTAACATTTCCTTCAAGTTGATATGCAAATGTTGGAGTTTGACAGGCCACGTGTTTTGCACCCATTTTCCATTGAGGTGTGCTCCCCAAGCCTTGTCCGAGGCATCTGTCGTTAGAATCTGACTCGCCTCTGGCCGGGTCACAGAGAGTCCCTTGTTTAGGTGACATTCCTGAGCCCACCACAAAAACTTCTTCTGAATGCAAGGTATTATCTGAATGACAGTGTCTAGATCTTGGCAGTGCTGTGTCCACACATTTTTGAGATACCATTGAAGCTTCCTCATATGCAATTTGGCATTGGGAAGCACCAGAATACAAGATGCCATGAACCCCAAGGCTTGAAGGACTGTCCTTGCAGTCAGCCTGGACCGTAGAGACATTTGCTGGAAATAAAGAGAAAGGCTTCTTTGTTTGTCCGGGGTCAAAAAGCCATCTGGGAAGCTGTATTCAGTCTCACACCCAGAAAGCACATGTCCTGAGAGGGTACTAGACTGGACTTTGTTTCGTTCACAGAATACCCTAGGCATCTTAACACTGCCATCACATACTGTAGATGATGAAGAAGTTCGTCCTTTTCTTGTGCAATAATCAGACAGTCGTCCAAATAAGGATAAATCTGTATTCCTCTTAGTCTGAAAAATGCTATCACTGGAGCCAGAACCTTTGTGAACACTCTGGGCAGTAGATAAGCCAAAGGGCAATGCAGAGAACTGATAATGTAAATTTCCAGCCCGAAAACACAGGTACCTCCTGCAACTGGGCCTGATAGGAACATGAAGGTAAGCCTCTTTGAGATCCAGAGTAACCATCCAGTGATCTTTTCCCAACAGAGGTAAAAGCTGTTGTAAAGTCAGCATCTTGAACTTTGGAATGTCCAGGTAAGTGTTGAGGATAGATAAATCCAAAATTGGTCTCCACGTGTTTCCTTTCTTTGGAACTAGAAACAGGCGAGAATAAAATCCTAGGCCCACTTCTGACAGAGGAACTGGCTGTATAGCTCCTATTTGAAGAAGTAAAGAAATTTGTCTGTGAGCCTCTATCCTTTGCCGAGGAAGGACGTCTGGCATGCCTTTGAAAAGAGGCATGGTATGGAAATAGAACTTGTAACCTCGGTTTATAATGTCCAATACCCATTTGTCCTGGGTGACTAAATGCCAATTTTGCTTGAAAAGAGCCAACTTTCCTCCCAAAGGAGCTGCCAGGCAAGAGGAATCTGGCAGCTGAAAATGCAGGTCATTGGGCCTGTTTACGAAAGGACTGGCCTCTGCCCTCACCAGCAGATTGAGCAGGCGAACTCCATTGTCTCGACCTGAAGGTACTCTGAGCTCTGCCCCTACCACGCCTAGATCTACCCCTAGACTGAGAATCAGAAGAAGAGTACGTCCACCCCTTAGTAGGCCAATTTCTACTAAACTTTGGAGGTTGTACCTGCAAAAAATCTTTAACAGTCTGCATAGACTTAGCCTTGTCTTCCATTTTCTTTAAGACTGACTCCACAGGAGGACCAAACAAAACTTCAGACTGCAAAGGGGCATCCAGAATTCTAGACTTAACATGCTCAGACAAATTCTGATCCTTAAGCCAGGCGTGCCTACGAATAACTGAACCAGTGGCAGCCACCCTAGAAGAAGCCTGTAAAGCATCAAAACCACATTGCAAAGAGTGCTTATCCACCTGTTCAGAAACATGCACTAAATCCTGCAATTCTTTACACTCTATGCCCTCTGCCAAAGCATCCACTTTAGATCTTAGCTGAGAAAGGAGGAAATTCTGATACTTCAACATATGAAACTGGCAGTTCAAAGCTCTCATTGCTAAAGTAGAAGAGGTATACACCTTCTTACCCCATCTATCCAAAGCTCTAGCTTCCTTATCCAGAGGAATCGGATTCTTAACAACAGAGGCTCTAACACCCTTAGGCCCCTGACTAATAGTTTCTGGGTCCGCCCTAGGACTCTTATACAGATATTTATGAGCCTCAGGCACCCTGTAATACCTGTCCGGTTTAACTGGGGCAGGAGGCACAGAATCTGGATTAAGGGAAGCTTCGAGAAAACATCTGAAACAACATCCAAAACCGGAGGTATAGCTAAGGGTCTATGCTGTGGTAAAAACAACAACTCCCTAAGCCTCTTCGGGAATCAGAGTAATCCTGTCCCTCCCACTTAAAATGCTCCCTCATGGAATGCAGAGTTTCTGAAAATGAAAAATCCTCTGGAGGAGAAGCAGAAGGAGTGGAATCCTCTGCATCAGAATCAGAATAAGGAGCAAATCTTGAATGTCCTCAGTAGAAGACTCTGAATCATCTGAGGCCTGCTCCAAACTTTCCAACTCTGGCTCCATCCTGGGCCTCTTATCAGGAGGGGGCATAGAACCTCTAATTAAAGTAATCAAATCCTCTGCCATTTTAAGCATGTGCTTTTTAGGCACAGACCCTGAAGAACCAGAACTGACACCAGAGGAAGGCAAAACAGACCTGCCCTTAGAAGGAGCCTTAGAAACAGTAACAGAAGGCCTAACCACCTTAGGCATAGAAGGGAGAGTAGTAACCTGAGAGGCCCCTTCAGCCTGGCCTGCCTCCTGAGAGGCCACATCTTGTAAAATCAAAGTTTCCCCCTGGGACTCAACAGAAACTTCAGCCGGATCCACCTGTTCAGCTGTAGCTTCTAAAGGTCCGGCGTCCGAAACGGACGAATCATCCTGCCTAGGCTTTAAAGATTTGTCTTTGCGCTTCTTAGTAGAAGCCGTCCGAACATCCGACGGCATATTATAATTACACCTCTTGCCAAAGACTAACCTAGCGCAATCTAACCTCCGTTTTATAGTGCGCTTATTAAACCTAGCACAAAACCGACACCCGACTACGTGCTCCGGTCCCAAACAAGGAATACAAAGCGAGTGGTAATCCCTATGCGGTATCTGTTTCCCACAAGAAATACAATTATTCACTTTTTCTGACATCCGGTAAGTAACTGAGGCAAGAAAAACAAAATATTCCCCAACGGGTACTTAGCCAACTTGGTATCGGTCTGAAACTCCAGCGAAAAATTTCAGAACGCCGAACGGCACTTGCAACTCTGCTTCTGCATCGGACCATGCGGCAAAAAAGACTGAGGATATGACGTCGGTCATGCGCCTTTATACCCTGACGCTCTGATGTCAGATCTAGGCGCCCATGACCGACGTCAGCCTAATACTTTGGTATTCGGGCCGACCGAGGACAGTGGACTACCCATAAGTAAGGACTGCAGCAATGTGAGATGAAGAACATCAAGTTATTTCCCTCACGAGCGTGGGGGCTATTCAACCAGTGCCAGAAGAGGAAAAGGGACAAGATTTCTATTCAAGACTTTTCCTGCTACCCAGAAACGACAAATCATGGCGTCCAATTCTGGACATATCTACTCTAAACACATTTCTGGACATTCCAAAATTCAAGATGCTGACTCTTCAACAGTTACTTCCTATGCTAGGCAAAGATGCCTGGTTGGCAATTCTAGATTTAAAAGAGGCTTACCTGCATATCTCAATCAGGGAATCTTGCAGAAGATACCTCCGCTTCGAAGCAGGCTACTTGCATTGCCAGTTCTTTGCACTGCCCTTTGGCTTATCTACTGCACCCAGGGTCTTTACAAAGTGCCTGGCTCCAGTAATTGCATTTTGCAGGCAAAGAAATATTCAAATATATACATACCTGGACGATTGTCTAATTCAGGCAGAAAACAGGGACATTCTTCTAAAACATCTGGCATTTGTAAAAAGGGTTCTGACTTGTCTAGAGTACACTATAAATGAAAATAAATAACAACTGGTACCCTCTCAAAAAATTACATTCCTGGGTGCAAGCTTGAATACAACTGCCCAGATGGCTTTCCTTACACCAGAAAAGCAAATTAATGTGGTGACTTACTTCAAACAGGTGGCCACAAAAACCCTGCTATCTGCAAGACAAATTCTGCAAGCCTTTGGGTTCATGGCCTCCTGTATTCTTCTAATTCCATATGCAAGACTGCATATGAGGAAACTTCAGTGGTACTTAAAATGTTTATGGAGTCAACATTGTCACAGCCTGGAAACAATGATTCCTATCATACCTTGCCTGCAACTAGAGTTCCTATGGTGGGCAGAGGCCTGCCACCAAAACAAGGACTGTCATTCACACCACCCCCTGCCGCCCAAACCCTAACTACAGACGCATCAGACTATGCTTGGGGGGCTCATCTGGCAGGGAAGCGCATTCAGGGCAAATGGAGCCCAAATCAAATGCACCTTCATATCAATCAAAAAGAAATGCCAGCTGTACAGAATGCACTGACAGCCTTCAAGGACTACCTTCATCCAGGACAATTAATGATGAAGACAGACAACACCACGGTTATGTGGTACATAAACAAGCAGGGAGGTACACACTCCTACCCCCTTTACAGACTAGCCATGGCATTGTGGAACACGGCGTTGACCTATCAAGTACAACTACAAGCTCAATTCCTGCCAGGAAAGCTGAATACTCGGGCAGACGAACTAAGCAGAAAGCTCATGGACCCTCATGAATGGAAATTGGAACCATGGATTTTCAACCTATTGACACGCAAATGGGGGATCCCAGACATAGATCTTTTTGCATCACCCCAGAACTATCAGTTGGACCAATTTTGCACAAGAACTCATCACAAAAAAGCCTGGAAAGTGGATGCTCTGTAATTCAGCTGGAAAAAAAACTATCAGTCTATGCCTTTCCCCCTCTGCCTTTGCTCTCCAAAGTTCTACTAAAAGTCAAACAGGACAAGCCAAAAATGATTTTGATTGCTCCAGACTGGCCTCGCCAATACTGGTACCCACTCCTGCGCAGTGTGTCACACCTTCCACCGTGGCACTTGCCTCAGACACCTTACTTACTGTCTCAGCAGAACAACCAAACTCTGCACACTCAGCTCCAAACCTTGAATCTTACAGCATGGCTAATCACCTAAATTCACCCTTAGCATCCCTCAGCAAACCTGTGATGGATGTCATTTTGGAGGCGAGAAGACTCAGTACTAGAAAATCTTATGCTGACAAATGGAAAAGATTCTGTGCCTGGAATCAATCTCAAGGGATAAGCACAGCAGTGCCCAACATTACTCAGATTTTGCAATACTTAACTGAGATGCTTCACAAGGGCCTGTCCTTTTCTTCCATAAAAATCCATGCCTCAGCCATATCAGTTCATTACAACACAGAACCTCCCCTCTTCTCTCATCCTCTGCTAAAGCAGTATCTCAGAGGGGCCAAAAACCTAAGACAACCCAGGACAGCTCCAACCCCTGCCTGGGACCTCAATTTTGTACTGGAGAAGCTCACTCTCCCTCGTTTCGATCCAGCTGCTACTGCAGACTTAAAATTTCTCTCCTGGAAAACAGCTTTCTTTTTAGCAGTCACTTCAGCTAGAAGGATTTCCGAATTACAGGCTCTTATGGCAGTGGAGCCTTTCATCATTTTTCATGCGGACAGGGTATCTCTCAGGACCAATCCATCCTTCTTGCCTAAGGTGGTTTCCAGTGTGGCTCTTAATCAGACCATTCATTTGCCAACTTTCTTTCCCAGTCCACAGAACAAGGGGGAGCGGATTCTGCATTCATTGGATGTACACAGACAAATTAGATTTTACTTAAACAGGACTAAATCTCAAAGAAAATCTGAACAACTGCTGATGGCATTTGCTGCAGGGGCAGAGAGAAAGGCTATTTCAAAGCAAACCATTTCCAAATGGAGAAGCCATTGTATTCATTTCTGCTATATGCACCATGGAAAAACTATCCCCCAGGGGATCTGATCCCATTCCACCAGGGCTGCATCTACTTCAACAGCCTTTCTCAGAGGTGTTCCTACCAGGGACATTCTAGAAGCTGCTACCTGGAACTCAGTTCATACTTACACCAAACATTACCATTTACCACTTTTCTCTGTATCGAGAGCTGGCTTTGCCACTGCTGTCCTGCAGGGCCTTATAGCTGGTCCTAATGCTGTATAATTCCCTCCTCCCAACCATAGCTTTGGGAATCTACCCAAATGTAATGACTGCAACAGTGAAACACGAAGAACATAGTACAGTTGTGTACACTTACCATAAATGTAGATGTTCGAATGTATTCACTGTTGCAGTCCTGGTTACCCTCCCTCCAGCCCCCTATTTTTCTCTGGCTATACCTCTACCTTCTTTCACTATGCTTAAAAGCCCTTTTTGTGTATTTGCTTTTGGTTGGAGGTATATTTTTTGTGTTTTTAATTTTATTTGCTCCCCATTTGCGGGGCACCTGACATCTGGGCAAGAAAAACTAATGTAATGACGTCGGCTGCATATTTTTTATCCCTGACGACCTGACATCACTGAAGAAGGGACAGCAACCGACGCAGGACCCAAGACTTTGTTAATCAGGCCGACTGAGGGCAACCTACCAGCAGATTACCCAAATGTAATAACTGCAACAGTGAATGCACTCGAACATCTACATTTATGGTAAGTGTACACAACTGTACTTTCTGATGTGCGGTATGTACCAATTTTCCCTCATCCATTGCTTCAAGTAATATTCTCAAAGAAGTCAACCAGGTTAAGTAGGCAAGATCTGCTCATAGTAAAACCAAAATAGCTAGGGTTGAGTTTGTAGGTTGCCTGCTTTTATTTATTAATTCTAAAATTATCCTTTCAATAGTCTTTACAGATAAGGTTTATATAATATCCTAGATCTGCTTATGCCCCACCCTTCTAAGTGGTATAATTGTTGTGCTTCATTCATGCAGCACAGAGCCTGTTCCGAGGCTGATATTGAATAGCCCCTGTAGAAGGTTTGACAGGTCCTGTTTCACGCTGGCCATTAGGCATCCTGGTATGCTATCCAGACCCATAGAAGCAGCGTTCTTGACCTTAAAAAGTGTTTTGAGGGCTTGTTCTTGGGGGATTTGACAGGTGGTATAGACATTGGTATGTTATCCGGTAATATGGGAGAAGAGGAGATGAAGTTAAAGCTAAATTTATCTGCTAATGGATTGGCTGTGCTAGGTCTGTGTGTGTAATATAATAGCTATGCACAGTGTTCTGCATTGTTTGAGGTGTCTAGCACAGAAGAAAATCAGCAAGAAAAGGAGAGTACAGGTAAGTATTGCTGAAATTGAATTCATTCTCGGGTCTCACTGAATGCCTTCATGTGCTGGACCCTGTTTCTACAAAATCTCACCAATGTGATAGGGATATGTAGACTGTATTAAATAAAAAGAAGACTGGGTGCACAGGTCCCAGGGTAAAGAAAGTGCCCACTCCTGATATACGCATTGACGCAAGGACTGGAAAAAAAGTAGTGTAGAATCCTCTAGACTTGAAAACATTCCTCTCACAGGGTTAGGCCAGGCTGAGGATGACTACCCCTCTGTGGCAGAAGGTAGTATTCCACAAAAAATCACAAAAACTTTCAGGCTCATAAAAACAATCAAGTGGATAGTTGAGTTTAAGGAAGAAGTTATATGTTAGAATTATGCAAGCAGCCCAGAATTTCCACACAAGGGATATGCGGAAACATTGAGAAAAATTACTGGAAAGAATGCACATGAAAAATGTCAAGAACTCCAAATAAAAAAAATGTTTTCATTAATGCAACACATCTGTGGCAAACATTACATTGATGAAGTTGCTATAGGCTGGCCAGAGGAAGTGCAAAAATATAAAGAACAAAGCTAAAAGATTTTTGAAAAGTGTAAAAAAAGAAATATGGACGTGGGAGAGAGAGAGAGATCTGGTATGGTACAATATTTATTCAAAGGAGAAAGCCAAACTATCAATACAAAAAAGCAGATCCAAGATATTTGAAGATAAATACAGCAAAGACATCTGGACATGGAAAATTTCACAATACAAAAAATAAGATCTCAAAGGGGGAATGCAAAAAATAAGATTGGTAAGGTAGAGTTTAAACAAATAGAAACTGAAGTGATGGACTATTAGTGACATGAAGAGTTTAGTATGGAGACTCTTAACACAGGTAGCAGGTAGTGTTGCAACATAATGGAACAGTGATTTCACCAAGTTAAGGAATAGCAGGGGGAATGGGAGGTATCTGAAGAAGAATTGCCACATGGCGATGCTGTGGAGCCTTCTGTAGAAGACCCATGCAAAAGGATAATTCAGGTTGCACAGCAAGGGAAGGAGCAGGAGACAGTGGCAACTCTGACACAGGTAATGTTGCAGCAAGATGGGCCAGTGGGTCCTCATATGGAGGAGCATCTGATGGAGCAGGATCCACCTGAGCAGGATATGTCACAGAAAGATGTTCTGGAACCTTCTTTGGAAGATTCACAGGAAATAGAGAACAAACAAGATGCTCACAGTCCTGAACAAAATGATCCAAGGGAAGACCTGACTGACTTAACTGAGATGGATAAACATATGAAGATGCAGGAAAGAAGTAAATTACAGAAAGTAAACAAGACCCACTTGTTAAAAGATTAGTAAAACAGATGAACATGGCAATCAGGGCTATTAAGAGACATTTGTATGATGTAACAGAAGTGAAAAGGATA
This sequence comes from Protopterus annectens, assembly GCF_019279795.1. Classification (NCBI taxonomy): domain Eukaryota; kingdom Metazoa; phylum Chordata; order Ceratodontiformes; family Protopteridae; genus Protopterus; species Protopterus annectens. The sequence continues at coordinate 416,103,724 of NC_056729.1, forward strand.
CATTATTGTGCAGCTAAACTAGTAACAGATCACTACAAAACGTAGAGTAAAAAAGAAGGGAACAAGTAGAATGCCACCATGGAAGCACTGACTAGAGAAAACTATAAAGCAGTTAAGACAAGAAGCATCACTATTAAAAGAATGTAGAAAGGAACATATAATCAAAAATCCTTGGAAAGATGGATATGGTAAAAACAATACACAGTATCAAAACAAACCAGGATTTATCATAAACTGAAAATATCAGCACAAGCAGAAGAAAATGTAAAGGAATGCAGATAATTATAAAGGAAAGATACAAAACAAGCAATTCAGTAATGACTCAAAAAGGTTTTATAGAGAATTGGGAAACAAAGCAAAAGGAATAGCAACGCCACCAAAAATGAAAGAAACCAGCACATTTTATGAAGACAATCTTGATTGTAAAGATGCTGAATGAATAGAAGAATTGATAGAATCTGTAAGGAGCACTGCTATAGTGGATATGAAGTGAGATGAGTTGACAACCAGAGAAATTGAGACAAAATTAAGAAAAGCTCCTAAATGGAAAAACCCAGGTCCAGGCATAGTACCTAACTTGCCATTAAAGGCATCTACCTTTACATACAGATTTAGCCCTGAGCAAGAATTGCTTATATGCACATCCTGAACAGACACCATCCTGATTAACAGCAGGAAAAACAATACTCCTCAAGTGTGAACCATAGCCAGCCTTGGGCACAGGCCAACTAGGTGGCTGCCTAGGGTTCCACTGTAGTAGAGGCACTTGTTACAGTATTTATTTATTGATTGATTGATTGTAGTAAAAGTTTCTTAAAAATAAATTGAATACAGGATAAACTGAAGAGTAAGACAAACTGTGAGAAAAAGGAAGAAAAAAATAATCTGAAAAGTGTGGGTAGACCAGGATGGGGGGGAGGGGCACTGGGTGGTGTGTGTATGCAGGGGGGTGGGGGCTGTGGAGCCCTTTTGCCTAGGGCACCAGTTGACCAAAAGCCGGCCCTGATGTGAACCTTCAAGCCAGCCTAAGAACTATAGACCAGTAACTTGCCTTCCGACAGTATAGAAGTTTTATATTGGAATTGATGCAGATAGTGTATAGTTATTTAGAAAACTATTCATTCCAGTTATGGCAGTAGAATATAAAGGTAATAAAAGAAAGTAATTTGGGAAAAAATATAATTTTTTGCTAAACAAAGCCATAGTAGATGTTTTCCCTTTTTACAACTGTCTAAGTATGGCATGGATAAACTACAAAAAAAGCATTTGACAGCAGCTCACATTCGTAGATAATTGAGTGCTTACAAATGTGTACATCCTTCATTGACCATTTTGTAGATGAGCAAACACCAAAATACGCTGAAACACACCCGTTTAATAGCAAAGCTTTCAGGTACAAACCCTTTATCAATACTCATACAGGTTACAAATAAAATCAAACATTTAAATAGAAGCCAACAAAGCACATGACCAGCAGCCAAAGATCATGTGATGAAAGTTTGTGTTTAAAAGAAATATATATATATATATATATATATATATATATATATATATACATAAACTTTAAAATGCAATTATTTCAGTACTGAATGTTGTAATTTCACTAATATAGGCTTTAGTGTGACAGCAACATTCAAACCAGGCATCTTGTCAGCTGAAAGTCTTAAAATCCATTCAAATTCTTTTAAATCTAATAAATTGTTAATGTCACCCCCCCTCATGGATACACACACTCGATCAATAACGCAAAATCTAAACTTGTGTTGATTGCCACATAAGGATATATGCCTATATAAGGCATTCCTATCATTCCCTCTCCGTATCTCAGACTTATGCGCTCAATGATACGGTCTTTTAATCTTCTCGTAGTCTTGCCTATGTAAAAACATTGGCAAGACGTGCATGTAGCTAAATATATCACATTAGTTGAAATGCAGGTTGCCATGAGATTAAACTTGTATATAATCCCACTTAAAGTCTAAGCTATTTTCTTTATCTATTATATCAGGGCAGCAACTACAGTTGAGACATTTTAAAGTTCCATATGTATTAATATTATTCACTTCAGTTGAATTTTTAAAATCCTTGTAACCAAGCTTACATTTAAAATTTGCCATGTTTTTATAAGAAAAAAGTGGTCTGTCACCAATAATGGATTTAATTTCACTGGATGCCAATAAAACAACCCAATTTTTTTTTTATAATGTTCCTTACAAACCTAGTCATACAACTAAAAGTAGTAACATATCTTAGGGTATCAAGATTTCCATGTGCTACAATATTTTCATTCTGGTGTTCATCCATAAGGAATAAAGGTTTTAAACCTAAATGCCTATTATTTATAGTATCCATTTTAGCTGTTTCTAATACGCTGTCTGGATAACCACTATTTCTAAATTCATTAATGGTTTCATCCAGCTGCGACATGAAGAGACTATCATTCGTGTTAAGTCTACATATTCTATTGAATTGTGATTTAACTATACCATTAAAAACATGTGATGCATGCATGCTGGTATAGTGAACATACCTGCATGCATTTACCACTTTTTTATGTACTGTAGTATACATTACGGTGTCCTGTATCCCTATTTTAAGATCTAAGAAATTAATGAACACATCAGAAAATTCTATTTTAAACTTTAAGAAAGTAGTGGATTCATTCAAAAAGTGTACAAACTGTAACAAATCATCCACATCACCTTTCCATATGAGGAAACAATCGTCCACAAACCGTTGGTAAAATAATATATTATTGACATATGGACTAGCGTCATTTACGACAGACTTCTTTTCCCATATAAAAAGTACCAAGTTTGCATACATGTTAGCTACGGGCGTACCCATAGCAACACCAGTATTTTGCATATAAAATTGACTATCAAATAAAAAAATATTATTATTCAAAACTAGGTTTAATAATAAACATAATGTTTCAATATCTCGTTACAAACGTAGAAGAGTTGTTTAAAAACTCACGAATTGATTCTATCCCAAACTCATTAGGTATAATTGTAAACAAGGACGTTATATCTAAAGTTACCAGTAAAAGCCTACTGTTCTGCACTACATCCTTGCCCATATTATTATACCATACTCTTAGTTTTCTAATAGAATCTGGTGTATCTTTCAAGATGGTATCACATTTTTCTAATAAAGGCTGCAACCTTCTATGTAAATGGACTGAAATAGGTTCAGTCAACCACCCCTTCCCAGAAACAATAGGTCTCATCGGTGGTTGAGATAGTGACTTGTGAATCTTAGGTAAACCATATAATTGTGGGACGACTGGACAAGGAACAGTAAAAAAATGAAATAAGTCAAGTGTTATATCATTAGAAATTTGTAAGTCATAAATTGTCATATTGACCATACTTATACATTTTTTCACATCAGCATGCACAATAGTTTTAAAAGCATCCGCATCATCTAACAATTTCAAAACAGCATTCTGATAATCTACCCTATTCATAATTACAATAGCCCCTCCCTTATCTGCCTGCTTAATCACAATATCTTTATTACTTTGCAGATTCATAAGGGCTGTGTATTCCTCATAACTTAAATTATATGTTTTACTAACAGCATCATTTTTATTTTCATACAAGATTCGTAAGCCCCTCTCACACAAATCATGGAAAGCAATTACTACTGGGGGGTTCACAGGTACAAAAGTACTACGCCTTTTGCAAATACCAACATCATGGAAATCATTATTAAACATAAGTTTTAAGCTTAGATTCTTAACAAACTGTTTCAGATCAATCAAAGCTCCCACAATATTGTCCTTTGAAGAAGGAATGAAGCTGAACCCTTTTTGTAACTGGGAATAATGCGCTTTGTCTAAGCACAAGTCAGTTAAATTTAAAGTACCTTGTGTAATTTCCAGTTGTTTCACAGTACAATTTTTGTCCAGCAAGCTTGGAACACACACCAAATTTATCTCATTACTTATAGTACGTGCATTTGCTGTGTTAACACAATCCAAACAGTTAAATAAAGAAGAAACATGAGCATCAGTGTGCTCTACTTGCGTGACATTTTTACTTGTTTCTGTGGGCTGTTGTATTTGCGTTTGCCCACATTTACTAACTGCTTAGTCGGTTATCTTCCCCTCGATGTAGAACGCCCCCTCACTGTTTCAGGTTGCTCTAATACAAAACGCTTTTGAAATATACTTGCAACTGTTTTGTTAGATAATTTATTAGTCTGTTTGGTAATTCCATCTGAATGGGGAGAGGCACAAGCAACATTCACTGCAACTGAAGCACCTACTTCTCTAATGCTTGCTGAAGTGGGCGTGTCACTAGTTGTTTCTAGTCTTTTATCAGCTTGTATACTACAAGCTGCAGTTTCATTTAAAGGTGTAGTAGGAAAATCATCCAAAGTGTCTAAGGAGGCTTTCTGTCTATTCTGAGAACTAGTTACAAAGTTTCTTAATGAAGTATGTTCTCTTGGCCAAGAAAAAATGTTATTATTTTGAAAGTCTCCCAAATCACGTAGTAACTTACGTTTTTTTGTAGCTTGTATTCGTTCTTCCATCAACTGTACTCGATCCAGCATCTGCTGGTATGACCCATTTAATGAGGTGAAACAAACAGCATTAAGAATATTATCTTCTAAACCAATGATTTCTTCCTTCAGCTGTTTTTCATGATCCAGAAAGAAATCATTCATAAGGTTCATGTAGTCCAAGCTGAGTTTTATGTTCATTTGTTGCCACTTTCTCAACAGCTCTGGATAAGCATTTCCATATGAGGGCATTTTCAGAACTCTTTGCCCTCGGGGAACAATACCTATATCCAAATAAGCCAGAAAACTAAAACGCTGCCATTGCAAGCGTTTAAATATACCCACTTTTCTCTCCAACAACAACAAATTCTTGTTAAAGTCTTCCACATGGCTCAATTCCATTTGTTCAGGTAATTCAAGATTTGTAGCAACATTTGTAGAAAAAACTTTTAGGAGAGGATTGCTCTCATTCTCCAGCAGCAACTTTAAAGAACTCATGATGCTGCTAGAGTGGCTGCTATGGCTTCAGAAATTGCCCATCGTATAAAACAGCAAAAAATATAAAATAATAGTCCAACCAGCTGCCAACGATAGAAATAAGCAATAAGCAAACACCAAAATACGCTGAAACACACCTGTTTAATAGCAAAGCTTTCAGGTACAAACCCTTTATCAATACTCATACAGGTTACAAATAAAATCAAACATTTAAATAGAAGCCAACAAAGCACATGACCAGCAGCCAAAGATCATGTGATGAAAGTTTGTGTTTAAAAAATATATATATATATATACATAAACTTTAAAATACAATTATTTCAGTACTGAATGTTGTAATTTCACTAATATAGGCTTTAGTGTGACAGCAACATTCAAACCAGGCATCTTGTCAGCTGAAAGTCTTAAAATCCATTCAAATTCTTTTAAATCTAATAAATTGTTAATGTCACCCCCCTCATGGATACACACACTCGATCAATAACGCGAAATCTAAACTTGTGTTGATTGCCACATAAGGATATATGCCTATATAAGGCATTCCTATCATTCCCTCTCCGTATCTCAGACTTATGCTCAATGATACGGTCTTTTAATCTTCTAAACTTGGTACTTTTTATATGGGAAAAGAAGTTTGTCGTAAATGACACTAGTCCATATGTCAATAATATATTATTTTACCAATGGTTTGTGGACGATTGTTTCCTCATATGGAAAGGTGATGTGGATGATTTGTTACAGTTTGTACACTTTTTGAATGAATCCACTACTTTCTTAAAGTTTAAAATAGAATTTTCTGATGTGTTCATTAATTTCTTAAATCTTAAAATAGGGATACAGGACAACGTAATGTATACTACAGTACATAAAAAAGTGGTAAATGCATGCAGGTATGTTCACTATACACCAGCATGCATGCATCACATGTTTTTAATGGTATAGTTAAATCACAATTCAATAGAATATGTAGACTTAACACGAATGATAGTCTCTTCATGTCGCAGCTGGATGAAACCATTAATGAATTTAGAAATAGTGGTTATCCAGACAGCGTATTAGAAACAGCTAAAATGGATACTATAAATAATAGGCATTTAGGTTTAAAACCTTTATTCCTTATGGATGAACACCAGAATGAAAATATTGTAGCACATGGAATCGTGATACCCTAAGATATGTTACTACTTTTAGTTGTATGACTAGGTTTGTAAGGAACATTATAAAGAAAAATTGGGTTGTTTTATTGGCATCCAGTGAAATTAAATCCATTATTGGTGACAGACCACTTTTTTCTTATAAAAACATGGCAAATTTTAAATGTAAGCGTGGTTACAAGGATTTTAAAAATTCAACTGAAGTGAATAATATTAATACATATGGAACTTTAAAATGTCTCAACTGTAGTT